>NC_068969.1:27251239-27551239 GCF_026419915.1 Harpia harpyja
CCACAAACGCATTTACAAACTTAAAGCATGAACAATATTCACTTACCCCTGCAGGTAACGGCTCTCAATCCCAGGGAAGTTACCTTGACCGGCGTCCCGATCAAGGGGGTGGGAGGGGGGGGTGTATGTGTGTTTCCTTCGCAAGCCAACTGCATAGTTGGAGAAGTGACTCCCCCCATTTCCAACCTGAATCTTAGAGTTTTAATCCCCCGACTTGTGGAATGGTGTGTATAACCATGTCTGAGTGGATTATGATAGATGCCTAAATGGATTATGTGTATCTGAGTGGAGTTTCCCCTTTCCTTCATTGGTCTGTGATTGTTTGAATACACAAGGTTGTCATTTGAAACTGAAGCTGAAACCCTCCGGTACTGGGGGTTTTTTGCCTTGCTTCCTCAGCAACTGAATAGTGGTTGGATTGAGACTCAGGGCATACTGTTTGTTAAGGGATTTCAAGGCTCAGTTCAGGTTTTGGTTCTTTGAATGGTGCGGCCACTGCCCTGTTTACTTTAGGGTTTATCAGACAACCCAGGGCTAAGCTGTCTACACAGCTCCCCGTGAGTCGTCTCTGCAGAGAGACAGGGCCTCAAGGCAACCCAAGGCTGGGTCGCTTTTGTAACCCCCCCGCCCCCCATGAGTCGCCTGTGTGCACTAGACATGGTGAAACTCGTTTGTGAACTATGAGCTGGACAATCCACACCCCCATGTTTCGACGAACCAGCCTTCCAAGCCAGGTTTTCAATTAAGGTGAGGAGGGAACCAAAGCACCTCGCACTGTCCAATACCCCAGTTGTAGGTGGATACTTTTAATGGTGTGCTGTTGATTGATGACCATTGAAAGGAGAAAGCAAAAGGAGAACGGAATATCCAGGCAGTTGCTGTTAATGGGAATGGTGATCTGAACGTTACCGCAGGTCTTTTATGGGAGTGTGTGGTGCTGCTGCTGGTGGTCTTGGCACAAGGTTGAAAAGGAATGAATAAAATAATGCGTGTGGCTTCCTGCTTCTCAGCAGAGGTGCAAGAATGATCAGCACAATGTGTGTCTATAATCTTTATTTTACTCACAAAATGCTTTCCATGTTGATCTTATATTTTAAGATTAATGATGAAATACATATGAATAAGTACACGATTCATGTGTATTAACTTACTTGTCAGATAAGCAGGAGTGTCTCTGTGAAAAAAAAAACCAAACTTTGGAGCTCAACAAAAATCTCGGCACGAAAGTGCCATATATGTAATAGCAACAAATATTGTTTGCCATTATAAATATGTATGCATATAGAGGGTGAACTACATTTTGTACATTTGATCTTACTTTGGGTGTAAGAGATTCTTCATAATTTCTTCTGTACTACTAGTTGCTAGTTTGCAAGGAAACTAAGCCTTATAGCTGAGGGAACAGCACCACCACCACCCCCGCCCGGTACTTTTCAGATATGAAACACTTTGAAAGTTGGTATAAGAAATCAATTCTTTTGTAGAGAAATGGATAAAATAATGAATAAGGAGTGGGTGCCAGTGTTACAGTTCAGTGTGGCTAAACAGGTTCCAGGTCTAAGTTAGTTAGCTAAGGCCCTCTGTAACCAAGAGGCGAAAATGGATACCTCCACCACACGACCCATTTTATGCTTAACTAGATATCTGCGGTACCTGATTCACGATCTGGAGAAGTTCACTTCTCTCGTGTAAGAACGTCTGCTGAGATTTATACCGCTTCTACTCAGCTGAAGTTGTGTGAGATTAATTCAGTCAGTGCGCTGGCAGACACTGAGGATAACTGAAGCAGTGAACAGTATTTTTGTTTTTCTAGTTTTGCCAATGTAGAACTAAGTAATGCTTACGAATGAAACTGCCTGTATATACACATGTGTATTGGCTTTGTGTGGCAAGGTTTTGCTAGCAGGGGCGGTTACAGGGGTGGATTCTGTAAGAAGCTGCTGGAAGCTTCCCCTATGTCCGACAGAGCCAACACCAGCCGGCTCTAAGATGGACCCACTGCCAGCCAAGGCCGAGCCCATCAGCGGTAGTGGTAATGCCTCTGTGATAACATTTTTAAGAAGGAAAAAAAGGTTGCGGGACAGACACAGAAACGGCAACCAGAGAGAGAGTGAGAACATGTAAGAGAAACAGCCCCGCAGACGCCCAGGTCAGTGCAGAAGGAGGGGGAGGAGATGCTCCAGGCGCCGGAGCAGAGATTCCCCTGTAGCCCGTGGGGAAGACCATGGTGAGGCAGGTTGTCCCCCTGCAGCCCATGGAGGTCCACGCTGGAGCAGATCTCCACCTGCAGCCCATGGAGGACCCCACACTGGAGCAGGTGGGTGCCCGAAGGAGGCTGTGACCCCGTGGGAAGCCCGCGCTGGAGCAGGCTCCTGGCAGGACCTGCGGATCTGTGGAGAGAGGAGCCCACGGAGCAGGTTTTTTGGCAGGACTTGTGACCCCTGTGGGGGACCCACGCTGGAGCAGTGTGCTCCTGAAGGACTGCACGCCGTGGAAAAGACCCATGCTGGAGCGGTTTGTGAAGAACTGCAGCCCGTGGGAAGGACCCACGTTGGAGAAGTTCATGGAGGACTGTCTCCCATGTGAGGGACCCCACGCTGGAGCAGGGGAAGAGTGTGATGAGTCCTGCCCCTGAGGAGGATGAAGCGGCAGAAAATAACGTGTGATGAACTGACCGTAAACCCCATTCCCCGTCCCCCTGCGCCGCTGGGGGGTTTGGTAGAGAATCCGGGAGTGAAGCTGTGCCCAGGAAGAAGGGAGGGGTGGAGGGAAGGTGTTCTGAGATTTGGTTTTATTTCTCATTACCCTACTCTGGTTGCTTGGTAAGAAATTGAGTTAATTTTCCCCAAGCTGAGTCTGTTTTGCCCGTGACGGTAATCGGTGAGTGATCTCTCCTGTCCTTATCTCGACCCACAAGCCCTTTGTTATATTTTCTCTCCCCTGTCCAGCTGAGGAGGGGGGAGTGATAGAAGAGCTTTGGTGGGCACCTGGTGTTCAGCCAGGGTCAACCCGCCACAACATGTGTGTGTTTTTGTTCTCTGTGTGGGGAAGAATAGCCACGGGGATGACTCATTTCCAATGTATCTTTGAAATGTAATGTAGTCTCTTTAAAATGTAGTCTCTTTAAAAGGTAGTCCCTTTAAACTGAGGAGAAACACAACAATTGGTGGCGCCAAGGTCCTCACAGGTGGTGCTACTGGGTGATGAGCTGTGCCTGTTCTTTAGGTGAAGTCTGTGAATATAATGCCCCGGCTTGTTAAGGACCATTTTGATACCACCGTCAAGATGACTACGTACCTTGTGGCCTTTATTGTTTCAGATTTTAAATCCATCAGCAAAATAACCGGTCATGGAGCTAAGGTAACTGTGTCTCATTTTGTAAGAGCTTTTTTGTGTTTAAGTCTGTGTGAATACATAATGGTTTCCTTTTCAGTTAAATCATTGGATTTATGTATCTCGATGTTTTACAGGAATGAAAGGAGAGAATTAAATTGGTTTTGTAATTGGATGATGAGTTTGCACACTGAGCTTTGTTAGTTGCAGAAGATTTTGGTAACGGGCTTGCTTTTTGTATCGTTATATGCATTGGTAACATAGTTTGTTTCATGTAAGATTATATAATCAAGGGCAAATGAAATACAGTTTTCATGGAGAATCAGCACTAAAATAAACCTGTGTCAGTTGAACGACTCTAACGTGGTAGGGGTGGAAATTGTAGAAGTCTTTGTAGGGGCATAGTGGTTCTGGTGGGCAAGTTTTAAAACTTGTGTTCCTAATTCTGATAATATTTTTATGCAAATGTTTTAGTAACTGGTGTATGAGAACTGTTAAGTGTGTGCTCTAGGGTCCCTTTTTGTGGTCATTTAAGTAACTGGGATGAAGAACAACTTCTGTCAGCTTTTGATGCTGGTATTGGAAGCGCTGCCTTCTTGTCTGCTGTAGATTTCCATGTCCACGGTGCCAGACAAGATCAACCAAGCTGACTATGCGTTGGATGCGGCAGTGAAACTTTTAGACTTGTACGAGGATTACTTCAGCATTCCATATCCTCTACCTAAGCAAGATAAGTGTTAAATAACTTAATGTATTTGAGAACATTATTAAGCATAGAGAGTAAAATAGCAGTAAAAATCAGTAATTTAGAGTGTTAAGACTGGGCAAAGTTTGGCTCACAGACTTTTAAACTGGCTGCTTCACAGAACTTAAGGACAGATTGAAAAGCTTCACTGAGAACTTCAAATCCTTGTGCTCTGTCTGGAGATTTTTTTAAAGTATGCTTTTGTGATTACATTTAAGAGAGCCCTTAGAAGTGTGTGTGATACATGTGCCTGTGTGGGAGCAATCAGGAAGTGGGATGAGCGAGCTCTTTATGGATTAAAATGATACTAGTACTATTTTAATGTTTTTTCTAGGTTTAGCAGCTATTCCTGACTGTCGGTCTGGTGCTATGGAAAACTGGGGATGGCCCACATACCAGGAATCTGTGTTGTTGTACAACCCTGAAAAGTCCTCAGCATCTTCTAAACTTTGGATTAGTAGTATGGTAATAGCCCATGAGCTGGTTCGTCAGGCGGGATCTGGGGAAGAATAAGGAGTTTGAATGGGCATGAGGAGGGGTCAGGGACGATGGATTCTGTGTGGGTAGGGGGATCTTGGAGCTATAAGCTGAAAATAGTTGCTTTGGCTTGAAGGTGCTCTTCTGTGAATCATGAGGACTGTTTCTGGTGAAGGAGTCCCGGCAGGCTGCATAGACGCGGAGGGCTGTAAACGTAAATGTGTTCAGTTCAGCGGCTGCAATGCTGCGGGGCCTTTGCACCACTGTCAGCCCTTGAAATTAATTGCAGGCCACCAAAATAGGCACATAAAAGTTTGGAAAGGTTAGCTGTTTCGTATGTGGCTCTCCTGCCAAAAGTGGTTTCTTTACAAGGTTTCTTGGAACGTGAGTGGAAGCCAGTGTTTTAGCGTATTACCATTAAAATGAGAAATGCAGTGGGAAGACGCCAGAGCAAGCTGTATCACTACAAAAAGTTCCTTAGAGGTCAATAGCATACTATAAATGCAGTTTCTTACAGGTCAGTAGCAGCTTTTAGGATAAATTGTGTATTTAATTTCAGAAGCTCTTCCCCCCTCCCTCCCGCAGGGGTTTGGCAACCTCGTTACCACGGAGCGGTGGCATGATCTGTGGTTAAATGTAGGGTTTGCAAAGTTTATGGAGTTCGTGTCAGTCAGCATTACCCATTGAGAACTGAGAGTTGTAAGCAGCAGTTATGGTATTTTTATTTTGTAACTGCCTTCTAAATCCACTAGTTAAGGATAAAGACCAAGCAGATTTTTGCTGTGAACTACTTTTAAATTTCTGTTTGTGAGGATTATCTGATGTTAACTCTGAAGAGTAGGGATGTTGATTTGCCTACATGTACATGTTTTCAGGAACTTATGATGGAATTTAATGATTGCAGTGAAAGTGTATTCTTTTTTCAAAGACATTTAGACTTCCAAAAGTGTAACGAAATTATTTTATCTTATTTCATCAAATAGGGTGAGAGTTGAAAAGACGAAAATCCTTCCACTAGCTTTATCAGAGATCCGATACATGAAATTTTCTACCAAAGTGAGAAGAACAATGCATCTGGGCAGAATTTTGCCATAGCACTGCAGTGGCATGATAATAGGGAAATTCACCATTTGGGGGGGGGGGGGGGGGGGGGGGGGAGTAATTTGTTTTGTGGTTACTGACCACTCTATCGGAATGTGCAGGTGTCTTTAAGTCTCACTAGCTCAACTAATTTTAGAATCACAGAATGATAGAATGGAATCACAGAATGGTTTGGGTTGGAAGGGACCTTTAAAGGTCATCTTGTCCAATGCCCCTCCGCAATGAGCAGGGACATCTTCAACTAGATCAGCTATTTAAGTTAGTTTAGAACACTGGGACTTATTTGGCTGTATTATTGTTGGGGGGGGGGATTATGCTCTGGAATAAAAGAAAGATATGGTTTGCTTTCTTTGTATGATTTAAAGATCACGTGGAATGGACTGAAAAGTGAATGAATAGGGGTTCAGTGGTCACTGAGCAAAATGTAGTAGTAATATTTGGTTTTGCCTCCTATTAGGAAGACTATTTCTTAAGGAGATGTTTTTATGCCATGGCAGTGGATGCATTAAATTCCTCACAACCTCTGTCTACTCCTGTGGAAGGTCCAGCTCAAATTTTAGAGATGTTTGATAATGTTTCTTATGAGAAGGTAAAATACAAAACTGTTACTGATTTCAGTTGTACTGCTTGTACTATACAGTTGTATTTTACTGATTTCGACCCTACATAGAATACCTGGCACACGGTATTAATGGGTTTATGACTTGAATAGTTCCTTGTCCAAAACACCTGGGTGGATTCAAATGGCAGTTGCCTTTTCGATTTCTAAAATGAGGAAGCCTTTACTTCTTCTATCTGTTCTGTAACAACTTAGTCTTAAACCATTCTGGGGGGCTCTTAACCCAAGGAGCATTTTTCACTGGAGCATTATACGGTGCTGGCTTGTATAGTAATTAGAAAAATAATAGCGTAACTTACTCAATCAGTGATATTTTTAAGAGTGACGATCACACAAACCCAAAGAAGTACTGTTTCAATATACATAAAACCCAATTACTTTTTAATCAGAGACACATACAAAAGTGTACCGTTATGCAGATGAGTGGCACGCTGAAATTCTTCTGAAGCAAGCCTCTTGCTAGCGAAGGAGTAGTTTTGTAAACACTTTGTCACTCTTTTTCTCAGGGATCTTGTATATTAAATATGCTGAGGGACTACCTGACTGCTGATGTGTTTAAAGCTGGACTTGTGCAGTACCTGCAGAAATACAGCTATTGAAATACAAAAAATGAAGATCTGTGGAACAGCATGATGAATGCAAGTATTCCTCATTTTCTTATTTGTTTTTTTAGATTTCATCACTTCTCGTGAATGATGTGTCTCTCTAATGTATTCCTGAAGACTGCGACCAGTACTTACGATTATGACATCAAAGAAAGATGACCAAAACTTTTTTTTCCCTTTCAGATTTGCCCTACAGGAGGTACTAACAAAAATGAACCACAAGGTGATGGCTGTTGCAGAAGAAGCCAACAGTCATCTTCATATGCAGTAAGCATCTAGTTTTTTATCCGTCAGTATTTAGGAATTTGACACGTATCTGTGCCCTCACGTTTATTCTGTGCTGTGGCATTGATACATGCACCTTCCAAAAGCATTCTTTGCCACTTAAGCATGGTTCTGGGGAGAGTGTAAGTTTCTTCAGTTCCATTGGAAATCTGTATTTTTCTGTGATTGGACAGAAATTCTGCTCCTGTGCCCAGGGCTGACTGAAAAACAGCAGTACTTCAGGAGTTGCCATTAACTCCATGAAAGTGTGCACAAGAAAACCAGATGGAGACGTCATGATATCCAGTCCAAACATACCTCTATAGAGCTTACAAATACCCAGCAGCTTGTACAGAGTTCTTACACACCCATTTCTGAGGCAAGGGGAGTCAAAAGAATCTCAGTAGACATAATAAGGGGGGATGAAGGATGATGTTTAGCGCTTACATTGTCGAAATTAGCTGAGGCAAAGACAGTCTTTGATAAGAAGAGCTAGTCCCAAGGACCAGCCAATGAGGTAAAGACAGCTCCCGATAAGAAGCAGGAGCAGGCCCCAAGAGCCAGCTAAGACTGGTCTTGCGGCTTGGGTGAACAGCAAGAAATGGCTGAGCCTGCGCAAGAAAAAAGGTTACTAGCGGTGACGAAGAGGAGTCATCTATCTTCATCTCTGCGACCACCAGACGACCACCATAAAGAGGCACTGCGTGAGCGCAGTTGAGAGGAGACTATGGAAATGACCTCTCGGAGCTAATTTTAATAGGAAGCGGGGATAGGTCATGCATATGTATAGGCGTATTGTGAATATGTAACACTTGACTGTATAAACTTGAGACAAACTGCCGAGTCGGGCGCGCACGACTTGGGTGGGACTACCCCCCGTGCGGCCCAACGCTGAATGAACATACCTACTTTACGATCTCACTGATTGCGGAGTCTGTTTTCTGCACGTCATTTCTGTTTCACTGTCAGTGTACTCCCGTCTTCCACTTCTTACTTGTCTGCTTTTTCCCTTGCTACTAAAAACAAGCACTGGACTAAAGGAGAAACTCTTGATGTGAGGGCAACGATGGGCACTTGGACACTGCAGAAAGGTTTTCCCCTGCTAACTCTCACAGTGAGAGGGAAGAATGTCCACCTGCAGCAAGAGTACTACGTGACAGGGGTAGATTCTCCTTCATCCACAGGGTAAACAAAATGGGGAAATCTCAGCACGCAAACGGAAGTACTCTCGAATGGCAGACAGTGATGTATGCTAAGAGCTTTTACTGTTGTTTCTTAAGGAACGCTCCCTGAGCTGTTTGGTTGTGAGTCTGTCCCTGTGTAGCTCAGGATCAGCAGCACTCGTAGGCGTCGTTGGACCCTGCGTGCCTGGCCGAGGTGCCAGCAGCTGCAGAGCTGCAGTGCCTGGGCTTCTGGGTGAGCCTGTGCTGGAGACGTGCTAGTGGAACTAGGCTGGAAAGTTCATATTGTGGCGGCTTCAGTGTCAGCGATCTGCCAGGCAAACTAAATGAAAGGTAGCGAGATGCACCTGGCACTGCACTGAAGTCAGAAGTGCGAGCGCAGCCTGTTGCTGCTACTGTGTGGGCAAAAGATTTTACTCGGTGGTTAGACTGGGACAAGTTGGAGAAACTTTTGCAAAGTTCTTCCATTAAACAAAGCACTTCTGTTTTGCAGTAGGTACCTGTGGCACATTCCACTAACCTCCACTACCAGTAAATCTGACACTGTTCAGAGATTTTTGATGACAACTAAAGCAGGTAATTTCTTTGACTAATTAGGCGATTAATTTATTCAAAGTTTGTTTGCAAGCCTTTTAGTTTTGCAGGTTTTTTTTCAGAATGCGGAACTGGAACAACTAGTCCCAGAGAAGCAAATACTTGTCAGCTCAATAATATCACTATAACGATCTCTTAATATTTTCAGAAACCGTGCTGCTGTGTTCTTTAAATCACTGAAATGAGAGTAACAGTATTACTGGGTATAGTACTAGGATGTGTTTGAATCACTAAGAAAAAAAGGAGTTACCCTTTTGTTTCCAGACGTTATTATCCTTCCGGAAGAGGTGGAGTGGGTTAAATTCAGGGGGGACATGAATGGGAATGGTGCACTATGAAGATGATGGGTGGGATCATCTGATCAACCTTTTGAAAGAGAACTATACAGTGATTAGCAGCAAAGACAGAGCAAGTCTCATTAACAGTGTATCCAGGTCGTGAGGTAAGGCCTTCTGTCCAAGTCTGAAAAACATACTAATTCTGTATTTGTGAGTATATACCACTGAAGAAGGAAGTGTTGATAATGTATATAGTATTCATTAAATCTGTTAAATAGACTGAGAGCATATTCTTTTCTTGCTTACAGCAGTGTAAACCCAGGATTTCTCTTGGTTACAGTGGACTTATCTAAGCCGGCTAAGTGAAACGTGTCGTCTTCAGTAAAGACATGTTAATGGAAGGATGCCAGTGTGAAGTGATGGACTAGGATAATGTTTTTGCACCTGGAAAGGTGCTGCTGCCGTTTCTCAGTTAGAAACAAGGCTATTACAGTCATAAAGATGTGACGCAATGGTGATTAGAGCTCAGCGCAACGACATGCTTTGTTGCCCATAATCTCACGGTCACAGTGGAGTACGTAGCACGCACAGCGTGCGGCGTCTGCGCTGGAGGAAGAAGCGATCGCTGCTACCAACTCCCAACTACGTTTTCAGAGCTCTGCCCCCCGAAATACACACTTGAAGCGTGACCTGTAGATTCTGCAATAACAGTTAATCCACACTCGCGTAAACACTAGAGCGGTTAGACAGACCGCACGCACCCGTTTGCGTTCACAGACCAAGCCTACCTGTTCCAATTGTTTCGTGCAATTCGTAGTACTTGAGAATTTCCCCACAGTCACCTGCAGACATTCCGAGAGGAACAGGGATCTGGCGATTCTTCTCAGCACCTGCAAGGAGAAAGCGGGAGCAGGCGTTCGCGCGTTTCCACTCCCAGCATGAGCGGCGGAACGCGCCTGGGGCAGCTCCGGTGGCCCGGGGAGGTGCCGCTTGCTACAACCCCAGCAGCAAACTCACTAAACGAACAACTCGGAAGGCCCAGAGGCCGAAGGCACGAAACGCCAGCGCCGTTCACCGGAGCTCCGCGGCGGGGGCCCTCCGGCGGCCGGGGCGGCCCGGCGAGACGCGTAGAGCGGGCACTGCCTGTCAGGGCACCGGCGAGAGGCCGCTGCTGCCGAGGAGGAGCGGGCACCGGGGGAGAGCAGCGCTCACCAGCTGGGCGGCCGCCGCCTGCGCGGCCGTTAGCGTTCAAATCTCCCCGCTTCCGGCCGGGGCCCCCCCCGCGGGGCCAATCAGCGCTCAGCGCTTGACCGGAGCTAGGCGGGGGCGCGGCGTGCATGACGGGAGGGAGGTCGAGACGGAGGGGAGGTGGTGTGAGCGCCGCCATGGCGGGAGGGTCTCCGCTGCCATCTCGTTGCCGACGGGGACGGCCTCGGCCGCGCCCGGCCCCGACAGAGACGGGGAGCAGCGCCCGCTCCCATCGGGAAGCCCGCTCCCCCGTACCGACGGCGGGGACTGGCGTGGGCTCCGCGCCGCCGGGTCTGCTGCCACGCACAGGATGGCCGCCCGGCCCGCCGCCCCGGGGAGACTACGTCTCCCAGCATGCTCCGCGGGTCCGGCCTTCCGTGACGGGAGGGCCCTTCCGCCGCCAGGCCCGGCCCGGCCCCCGGCCGCGCTGCAGGCCCCGCTCCGCCTCGGAGCAGCCCGGGGCAGGTGAAGGAAGCGAACAGAAACACGGGGTTTGCTCTCTTCAGGCAGGGGCTGGCGGTCTGCCTTTGCTGCGGCCGGCCGTTCCCCTGCCAGGCCGTTCGCCTCACAGCATACCAGAGGCCTCGGCCTACAGCCACAAGCAAAACCAGGAAAACGGGGCGGGGGGGGAAGGTTGGTGAACGTCTTAGTTCTGTAACCTGTCTCTCCTTTGGAATCCTCCCAGACAGGTTAAACCTTTCCTGAATGAAGACCCTGTCCTGCTTTCAGCTGGGGTAGAGTTAATTGTCTTCCTAGTAGCTGGTACAGTGCTATGTTTTCGCGCTAGGTATGAGAAGAATGCTGATAACACACTGATCTCTCCACTTGTTGCTAAGTCATGTTTAGTCTGAAGTCAGGGATTTTTCAGCTTCTGATGCCCAGCCAGCAAGAAGGCTGGAGGGGCACGAGAAGTTGGGGGGGGCCACAGCCAGGGCACCTGACCCAAACTGGCCACAGGGCTATTCCAGACCATGTGACCTCATGCCCAGTACATAAACTGGGGGGAGTGGGGGTGGGGGGATCGCCACTCAGGGTCTAACTGGGTGTCTGTTAGCGGGTGGTGAGCAATTGCATTGTGCATCACTTGTGTATTCCAGCCCTTTTAGGATTACTGTTGTCATTTTATTAGTGTTATCATTATCATTATTGTTTCTTCTTTTCTGTTCTATTAAACTGTTCTTATCTCAACCCACGAATTTTACTTTTTTTTTTCCAATTCTTTCCCCCATCTCACTGGGGGGGGGGGAAGTGAGTGAGCGGCTGCGTGGTCCTTAGTTGCTGGCTGGGGTTAAACCACGACAGACCCTCATTTTTGAGAGTAAGGTTTGATTCTCTCCTGAATAAAAAAGAGGAAGAAGGATGTTTTGGGGAGAGAGAATGGAGCCCTTCCTTGCGGGCAAGACAAGTGGTGTCTTTTCTAGATGGGGTGTCACCTTCTGTTCTTCATCAGCCAATTAACGGTTCCTTGCGTCCCCATTCATACAGTCACCCACATCAAAAACCATTGACTAATTTCACTCCTGTATTTTCCGTCATCTCCTACATGGCTATCGCAGGTGGAAGACACTGAACGGGAGAGGTGAGTGTGGCTCATTACCGGTGTTGACTGACAGAAGGCAGAAGACCTTGGTGCTGAGGGTTAACCCCGGCAGGCTGCGAAGCTCCAGGCAGCAGCTGGCTTGGATT
Organism: Harpia harpyja; assembly: GCF_026419915.1. Taxonomy (NCBI): domain Eukaryota; kingdom Metazoa; phylum Chordata; class Aves; order Accipitriformes; family Accipitridae; genus Harpia; species Harpia harpyja. The sequence continues at coordinate 27,263,371 of NC_068969.1, forward strand.
GGGGGAAGAGGAAAGGGAGGGTAAAAGCAAGCAGCCTGGTGAGTCAGGATGAAAACAGTTTCACAAGCAAAGGAGAAGTGGAAGAAGAGAGAAAGAAAAGAAAACAAAGCAAGTAATGCAAAGGCAAGAGGCAAGCACCTACCACCACCCGTGGGGTAGACCTGTGCCCAACCACTTGCCAAGCAAAAGCTGGCTAACCTCCCGAAAACCCCTCCCCTCCCTTTTGACTGCTGAGGGCGGCGTGATGTGGCACGGAATATCTCTTTGGGTAGCTGGGGTCGTCTGCCCGGTTGTGTGCCGTCCCCACCTATTCACTGGGGCGGCAGAGCGAGGTGTGGAGAAGTCCTTGAGGCCGTGCAAGCACTGCTCGGCGGCAGCCAAACCATCAGTGCGTTATCAGCGCTGTTATGGTCACAAGTCTAAACCACAGCGACACGGGAGCTGCTGCAAAGAAAATGACCTCGATCCCGTGCACTTGGGAAAACAGGCGACGACCTTTGAACATCTCACTTCTGCCGTACACCCCAGAGATGTGTGTGAACATTGTCTAGTTGTCCGGGCGGTAACGCTTCTGGGGTGTAGCCACAGGCTCAACGCCTGTCAAGTGCTCATCGTGTTTGAGTATTACTAGTCTTAACGGACATGCCGAAACATGGCAATGAAAAGAACGAAACCACGTTGCTCTGAGCTTCCGGCACTGAGCATTTCCGAAACACTGATAAAACTGAACTTCGCAGTAATTGTAAAAAGAACTGAAAATGTAAGCATTTTAAGCGGATGAGAATGTCTGGCGATAGTGATGGAGCAGCTGGGCCTGCACCTGCCATTGAAGCGTTGTGGGCAATTGCTAGCCTGCTGGCAGTCGCCAGCTCTGCTTGACGTGCCTTCTCGAGAAGGTGTTTTGGGAACAGTTGGCTTTCTCTGAGCTGCAGCTCCTGAGAACTCATGGTGTCTAGCTGTGGTCTGACCCTGCAGGGTCCCGTCCCTGTCCCCCTGAGGGTCCAGATCCCATCCCCCTGGGGGGCCCTGTCCCGTCCCAGGGACAATGGACAGCGAGGTATTGTCTGACATCGAGAGGCTGCTGTCATGGCGGGCCACAGGCATGGCTGACTATGGCTCCATTTCGTATTGGGGGCCTCCACCCCTGCCCACACTCCCACTGGTGGGGCCCACTCTCCACACGTCGAGCACCCCATGGGTGCCTGGGGAAGCAATGCCGCTCAGGTGAGAAGAAGGTGGAGAAGCAACGGGCACCAACATGCACAATTTCCTACATGTACAGAGCTAGCGGGCTTGCCCGGGACATGGTCAGGGACCTGCTGCCGAACACAGAAGGCCAGGGCATCTCACAGCCCTAGCAGGGGCACGCGTGGGGCCAAGCACACCCTCCAGAGAAGCCCAGGGTTTCTCCAGAACCTCTCAGGGGCACTCGTAGAGCCAAGCAGACCCTCCAGAGAAGGCCAGGGTTTCTCCAGAACCTCTCAGGGGCACTCGTAGGGCCTAGCAGACCATCCAGAGAAGCTCTGCATTGCTCCAAGCCCTCTCAGGGGCAAGCGTGGGGCCAAGCAGACCCTCCAGAAAAGCCCAGGGTTTCTGCAGAACCTGTCAAGGGCACACGTAGGGAGAAGCAGACCCTCCAGAAAAGGCCAGGGCCTCTCACAGCCCTCTCAGGGGCACGCATGGGGCCAAGCAGACCCGTCAGGGAAGCGGCAGAGTTTTCCAGAACCACTCATGGGCACACATAGGGCCAAGCAGACCCTCCAGAGAAGCTCTGCATTGCTCCAAGCCCTCTCGAGGTCACGCATGGGGCCAAGCAGCCCTCCAGAGAAGCCCAGGGTTTCTGCAGAACCTGTCAAGGGCACACGTAGGGAGAAGCAGACCCTCCAGAAAAGGCCACAGGGCCTCTCACAACCCTCTCAGGGGCCCGCACGGGGCCAAGCAGACCCTCCAGAGAAGGCCAGGGTTTCTCAAATCCCTCGTAAGGGTACGAGTCAGGGCAAGCAAGCCCTCCAGAAAAGGCCAGGACCTCCCACAGCCCTTGTACGGGCACGTGTGGGGCCAAGCAGACCCTCCAGAAAAGGCCAGGGTTTCTCCAGAACCTCTCAGGAGCACTCGTAGGGCCAAGCAGACCCTCCAGAGAAGCCCAAGGGTTCTCACATCCCTCGCAATGACACGCGTGGGGCCAAGCAGACCCTCCAGAGAAGCCTATGGTTTCTCCAAACCTACTCAGGGCTACACGTAGGGCCAAGCAGACCCTCCAGAGAAGCCTGTGGTTTCTCACAGCCTTTATAGGTGTACGCGTGCGGCCAAGCAGACCCTCCAGAGAGGGCCAGGGCCTCTCACAGCCCTCGCAGGGATAAAGCCTGAGCGAAGCAGATCCTCCAAAAGTCCCAGGGCCTGTGCAGCACCTCTCAGGGACACGCGTGGGGCCAAGCAGACCCTCCAGAGAAGCCTGTGGTTTCTCACAGCCTTTATAGGTGTACATGTTGGGCCAAGCAGACCCTCCAGAGAAGCCCGTGGTTTCTCACAGCCTTTATAGGTGTACACGTGGGGCCAAGCAGACCCTCGAGAGAAGCCCAAGGGTTCTCACAGCCCTCGCAATGGCACGCGTGGGGCCAAGCAGATCCTCCAGAGAAGCCTAGGGTTTCTCCAAACCTACTCAGGGCTACACGTAGGGCCAAGCAGACCCTCCAGAGAAGGCCAGGGTTTCTCACAGCCTTTATAGTTGTACCTGTGGGGCCAAGCAGACCCTCCAGAGAGGACCAGAGCCTCTCACAGCCCTCAGAGGGGCAGTCGTAGGGCCAAGCAGACCCTCGAGAGAAGCCCGTGGTTTCTCACAGCCTTTATAGGTGTACGTGTGGGGCCAAGCAGACCCTCGAGAGAAGCCCGTGGTTTCTCACAGCCTTTATAGGTGTACATGTGGGGCCAAGCAGACCCTCGAGAGAAGCCCGTGGTTTCTCACAGCCTTTATAGGTGTACGTGTGGGACCAAGCAGATCCTCCAGAGAAGCCCGTGGTTTCTCACAGCCTCTATAGGTGTACATGTGGGACCAAGCAGACCCTCCAGAGAAGCCTGTGGTTTCTCACAGCCTTTATAGGTGTACGCGTGGGGCCAAGCAGACCCTCCAGAGAAGCCCAAGGTTTCTCACAGCCCTTGCAGGGGCACGCGTGGGGGCAAGTAAACCCTCCAGAGAAGTCCAGAGCCTCTTACAGCCCTCGTAGGGGCAAGCATGGTGCCAAGCAGACCCTCCAGAGAAGCTCTGCATTGCTCCAAGCCCTCTCGACGTCGCGCATGGGGCCAAGCAGCCTTCCAGAGAAGCCCAGGGTTTCTGCAGAAGCTGTCAAGGGCACACGTAGGGAGAAGCAGACCCTCCAGAAAAGGCCACAGGGCCTCTCACAACCCTCTCAGGGGCCCGCACGGGGCCAAGCAGACCCTCCAGAGAAGCCCGTGATTTCTCACAGCCTTTATAGGTGTACGTGTGGGGCCAAGCAGACCCTCCAGAGAAGCCCGTGGTTTCTCACAGCCAAACCCTGTCAGGTGCACACGTAGGGAGAAGCAGACCCTCCAGACAAGCCCAGGGTTTCTGCAGAACCTCTCTCGGGCACACGCAGGGCAAAGCAGACCCTCCAAGAGAAGCTCAGGCCCTCTCCAAGACCTCGGAGGAGCACGCCTGGGGCCAAGCAGACCCTCCAGAGAAGGCCAGGGTTTCTGCAGAACCTGTCAAGGGCACACGTAGGGAGAAGCAGACCCTCCAGAAAAGCCCAGGGTTTCTGCAGAACCTCTCAGGGGCACACACAGGGCCAAGCAGACCCTCCAGAAAAGCCCAGGGTTTCTGCAGAACCTGTCAAGGGCACACGTAGGGAGAAGCAGACCCTCCAGAAAAGGCCAGGGCCTCTCACAGCCCTCTCAGGGGCACGCATGGGGCCAAGCAGACCCTTCAGGGAAGCGGCAGAGTTTTCCAGAACCACTCATGGGCACACGTAGGGCCAAGCAGACCCTCCAGAGGAGCCCAGGGCCTCTCACAGCCCTAGCAGGGGCATGCGTGGGGCCAAGCAGACCCTCCAGAGAAGCTCTGCATTGCTCCAAGCCCTCTCGACGTCGCGCATGGGGCCAAGCAGCCTTCCAGAGAAGCCCAGGGTTTCTGCAGAAGCTGTCAAGGGCACACGTAGGGAGAAGCAGACCCTCCAGAAAAGGCCACAGGGCCTCTCACAACCCTCTCAGGGGCCCGCACGGGGCCAAGCAGACCCTCCAGAGAAGCCCGTGATTTCTCACAGCCTTTATAGGTGTACGTGTGGGGCCAAGCAGACCCTCCAGAGAAGCCCGTGGTTTCTCACAGCCCTCGCAGGGGCACACGTGGGGGCAAGTAAACCCTCCAGAGAAGTCCATGGTCTCTCACAGCCCTCATAGTGGCAAGCATGGGGCCAAGCAGACCCTCCAGAAAAGCCCAGAATCTCTCCAAACCCTGTCAGGTGCACACATAGGGCCAAGCAGACCCTCCAGAGAAGACCAGGGTTTCACAAATCCCTCGCAGGGGCACACGTAGGGCCAAGCAGACGTTCCAAAGAAGCTCAGGGCCTCTCACAGCCCTCGCAGGTCACCTGCAAGGTTCTATAGGGACGCCGCAAGGGTCTGGGGAGAAGCCTGGCTCCACAGGGCCATGTGCGGGCCCTGCTGGGGCTCTTGTGGGGGCCTGTGGGACAGCAGGGCTCCCCAGGGGTGCAAGTGGGATCCAATGCGGTCCCTCCATCCGTCTGGGTGGCAGCAGGGCTCCACGGCTCCTCGTGCGGGGCTGGCGGAGTAGGTCTCCTACGGGTGCCTGAAGGGTGACAGGGAGGTGGCGGTACGGCGGAGAAGAGCTCAAACAGCACGTGAAGTTCCACAGTCTCTTTATCAATGGCGGGGAGACACGCGGGCTGGCTGCGCTCGGGGCTCTACTTGTGCCCTGCAGGATGCGCGTTTTCTTCCTGGGTCGCAGTCCAAAGCGCCACCGCACGTGGCTGCTGCTTGCGGCTTCACAGCCAGCACGCCCACGGGAGCCGCGGGCCGTGGCCCTCCCGTCCGCTTCCCCATGAAACGGGAGTGCTGGGGAGTGCGGGCGCCCATCCAGGCCGGGATCTGGAGAGGGCTGGGCAACGCAGGGTGCGGTGGTGTGTCCTGCACGGCCCTGGGCTGCTGGCAAGCGGGCAGCTCCAGCTGCTCAGGTGGAGCCAGCGTGCAGAGCACCCCGGGCTCAGCTCTGCACACAGCTCCGGCAGCACAGCCAGCCATCTCCCAGGGTACGGGTCATCCTCCTCCATGCGCTCCGGAACCGGTAGCGCAGCGCTCGCAGGCTGAATCCGGAGGGAGGCTCTTCCACCGCAGTGCCCAGCATCCGCAGGGTTTGAAGCGCCAGGGAAGAGACCGAGGGGCTGCTGTCGTTCGCCTTGCCTTGAAGGGCTGGGACGAAAAGGAACGGAGCCGAGGTCAGAGCCCGGATCTGCGGGGACCTAAGGAGCCCCTCCAGCCAGGGCCACCCCCGCCCCCGCAGCTCTTGCCAAGACCAGCAGGGAGGCAGGGGCACCGGCGTCGGCCAGGGCCAGCAGGGAGGCAGGGGCACCGGCATCGGCCAGAAGGGGCTGCCCACCGCTGCCCCACGTGCCCCTGCAATCTCCCCCGGCTATGTCCACGCCACCCCTCACCCGCGCAGGGAGCAGAGCCCTCCCCGGCCGGGGCAGGGATTTGAGCTCCCTACCCAGGGTCTTTCCTCCTCCCTGCCAGCCCCCACTCACCCTCGTAGATGACCTGCAGCTTCTCCTGGTGCCCATCCCTCAGCCGCTGCCCAGCGAGCCCTAGGCACACGCAGCCCATCACAGATCCCGCTGGCCTGCCCGCCCCAGTGGCCCAGCTCCCCCCCACTGGCCCCACAGGCCTGGCCACGCGCCCTCCTCCCCTTGGGCAAGGCTGACCCCAGGGCGGTCCCCTGAGCGTGGAGCCCAGGAAGGCTGCCAGGGACCCGATGAGGCTCCCGCCAGCCCCCCCTGCGTGGGCAGGAGTGGGAGAGGGCGGCAGGAAGCCCCGTGGACGCCCAGCCCCGCATCGGGCAGCCGGGGCTCTGCAGCCGCCCGGCGGATTCGTCAGCAGCCGTGGCTGGGGCTAAGCCACCGGCGGGCAGGGAGGGACCCTCGGCGGGCTCGTGGCTCACCAAGGAACCTGACGGCTGCCTCGCGCAAGGGTTCCTGTGGGCTCTGCAGGTACGGCAGGCTCTGGTCCAGGTACTCCTCCGCTCTGCTGCTGTTCTCCGCCGGCTGGTGAGAGCACCAGGGGACAGGGTTGGCGCAGAGCCTCCCCTGAGGCCCAGGCTGGCCTCCCCGACCTTCCCGTGCCCGGACACCCACAATGTCCGCCAGCAGTGGGCTGGTGCTGGGCTTTGGAGGGAGCAGAGGACAGGGTGCTCCCCAGGGTGCTGCGGTGCCACCCTGCCGCCAAGGCCCAGCGGGGCACCCCTGGGCTCTGGGGGGGGAAAGGGAGCCTGTGTGCGGTGCAGGCAAGCGGCGCAGGGGCACGGCTGCCAGCAGCGCAGGGGCACGGCTGCCAGCCCCACGCGCTGGGCACCGGGGGAGAGGGGCTTCTCCAGGCTGGCTGTGGGGCTTCGGGGCCGTCCTTACCAGGCACTCAGCAACCCTCCAGGTCTGCTCCGTCTCCAGCAGCTTCCGGAGCTGCCTCCGCTTCAGGAGCTTGGCAGCTCCAAGGAGGGCTTCCCGAGAGGCCTGCAGAGCACCAGAGACTGGGAGATGGCACCGCCGCCCAGGGGCCAGGACCTGGCGGTCCCTGGGCAGAGCGAGAGCGGGGGGGCTGGCAAGGGGTGGGGGTCCACACCCTGGCCTTAGACACCTGCAGCACGCTGGGAAGCCCACAGGGGCTCCGGGGCGTAGGTCTTTGTGGCTGCGCACTGCTGCCAAGCTCTGCTGCGTCAGGCAGGGCAGGGGTAGGAAGAGCCCCTGCCCGCCTTCTCAGCTGCTGCCAGCTCTGCGGCCGCAGGCAGGGAGGGGCTCTGAGCCCTCCCCAGGGACTCCGGAGGTTGGGCCCCGACTGAGGCACATTCCAAGCGCTTGGAAATGCCCACCTGAGCTACGCTGTGGTCCTCGTCGTGCAGGTGGAAGAACAGGGGCATCAGGCTCCTCCGCACCTCCTTGCTCATCTGCTTCGCGTGGGTGCCGACTGCGACCTCCACCGCATCTCTGCAGAGGAGGATGGAGTGCTCGCGCACGGAGCTGGACTCCTAGGAGGAGAGAAGGAGGAGGGGAGGACCTCAGTCCTGGCTCCTCCAAGCCCACGGTGAGGAGACGAACGCTTGTGGCCCTCCCTCTGCGGCGAGGAGAGGAACTCGCAGGCCGGCGGGCACGTGCGGAGAGGGATGCACCGGCCCCGGGCCGCGCACGCGAGCCCCCCCCTGCAGGCATGCTAACTGAGCCTCTGTTCTCCCGCCGCCTTACATTTTCAAAGAGCGGCAGGAGCGCCGCCAGCAGCTGCAGAGCGATGGGGACAGCCGTCTGCCTGTCCACCAGGCCGAGCGTGTTCCTGAGGACAGTCAGGGCCGCCGTCCTGATGCCGCAGTCATCGTCCTGCAGTCGCTGCGTGACCTCTGGCAGCAGGCCTTGCAGAGTCGTCGCCTACGCCAAACAGGCGATCTCATTTTGTGGCCGCAAAATGAAACCGCGCTGGCAAACCCGCTCTGTGTGTAGAGGGTGCGGCGCCGGTCGGGCAGACGTCCGTGTGCGGCACAGCCCAGGACCTGGCCTGAAGCGCTCGGGGGGCCGCCCGACGGGGGACGGGGGACGGGGGACGAGGGGGGCAGCGGTCACCCTTCCTGCCGCTCCCACCGCTCCCACCGCTCCCGCCGCTCCCGCTTCCCGGCACAGCCCGAGCAAGCTGCTGCACACACCACCACCCGCAGCCCAGCCCCAGGCGGAGACCCTCGCTGTGCCCGGCTGCCCCTGCTCACCTTCTCGGGTCTCCCAGACAGCATGGCGAGGCCCGTGACTGCCATCCTGCGCAGCACCAAGCTCTCGCTCCGCAGGTGGAACTGGAGGATGTGCAGGGCGTCGCCATCGACACGCTCAAAGTCGTCGTCGTCCAGGAGCTGAAACGCACCAGGCAGCGGAGTGAGAGCCTGGCACGGCCAGCAGCAGAGCTCCCGGGTGGCTTGGGGCAAGGCCCTCACCGCCTCGCCTCTGCCCTCTGCCTCATGCCCGCAGCCCAGCTTTCCCCCGCCTGCCCTCAGAGAGGCAGCACTCGCCACCAGGCCCACCTCGATGAAGACGGCCATGGTGCCGATGTCCTGGCAGGCCCAGAGGCCTCGGAGCACCTGTGCGGACAGGGAGGCGCAGCAGGCCAGTGCTTCACGCCGCAGCACCCTGGCCGGGGGGAAGAAAGGCATTGGCGGCAGCCAGCTGGGCAGGCAAACCTCTCTGGGACTGTGCCGCCAGCCCCAGCCATTCACCCCCAGGCCAGGCCAGGCCAGGCCAGGCCAGGCCAGACGGGGCAAGGCTGCCTTCGTGCCTTGCCTTGGCTGCTTGTGCCCCACCGCCCGTGAGGAAGGCGATTGTTGCGGGGGGGTCCTTCAGCCCGAGGGTAGAAACGCCGGGGGAGACGAGGACAACTGAGAAGGCTCTCACCTGGTCAGCACGGCGATACCGCTGGAGTAGGTCTCGGGGCTCAGGAGCGCGTCCCAGGCGCCCTGCCTCCCGACGTCTTCGGCCAGGGAGGCGCCGCCCAGGCAGTGGAACAGAGCTCGCATGGTGCTCACCGTGCTCCTGCACGCAGAGCAAACCACGGTCACCCGTGGAGCCCCGGCCCCAGCTCTGGGCCCGGGGCAGAGACCAGGGAGCGGGGACAGAGCACCTGATGGGGCGGACTGGAGGATGGCTGGCCTCCCTGCTCCGGCTGCCAGCGGTGCAGCAGCCCCGCCCCGGGCTCTTCAAGCTGAGGGAGGTCTGGAGGACCACGGCCATGAAGAGCTCGTCGACAAGTGCACGCACGCAGTCTCGGCTGGAGGGCACCAGGAAGATCTCGTGCATGGCACCAGCTACCTACGGAAAACAACCAGGGAGCGCTCTCGCCGCAGAGATGTCCCGCGGCACTGCCTGGGGCTGGGGGCCTCAGGCGCTGCCCTGAGCTGAAGGAGATAGATGCCAGGGCAGAGCCCGGAGGCCAGCCGTGGGGGGCTCTCGGGGCTCGGCTCCCTTTCGTAGCGCAGGCACGCAAGCCGAGCCTTCGTGCTCCAGAGGGAAGGGCCCAGCCGGCCCCACGGGCCCTGCTGGCTGCCCGGGGCTCGCCCTCCCCAGCGCCACAGCCTGCTCTACCCAGGCAGCCCCCCCGCCCCGGGCTTCCCGGCGGCCGAGCAGGCAGGTGGCGGCGGCGAGGAGGGAGGAGAGCTGCCGAGGGCAGCAGAGGCAGGGGCAGGCTGCCTGCCCGTGTGCTGCGGGGCCGAGCAGCACGTGCTGCCCTGCCCGGCTGTGGCCCCGAGGCCCCTGGCCCAGGCGCCCCTGGGGAGGTCCGGGTTTGGGGGCAGGCGGAGAGGGGGGGACAGGCTGGAGAGGGGCACGCAGCCCCGGGCGGGGGGAGCCCGCCTCATCCAGACACTCACAGCCAGGAAAGGCCAGCGGCTGCATTCTTCCGTGTGGCCGCGCTGGCTGGCGTCTTCCTGCTGGAGCAGCAGCCTCCTCAGCACGCTCTCCACCAGGCAGGGCTCAGAGGCCAACATCCTCCACATGGCCCTGGCAGTGCTGCAGAGACCGAGCGTGCCGTCAGGGGGGCCGCCTCGGCCACCTGCCCTTCTGCCCGGGCAGGCCCCAGAGGTCCTGAGCTGCCCCCGAGGCTGACGGGCCACCTACCTGTCACAGTGCGGGGAAGCCCGCAGCAGGCCGGCGGTCACCTTCCAAGGGTTCAGGTGGGCCACCTGGACGAGGGTCGTCCTCAGGATGTCCTGGAGCGGCTTCTCGCTGAGGTGCACCAGCTGCACGTGGATGGTCTGCGTGATCTCTTCCACCTGGCGGAGGCAGTGGGGTGCAGCGGGGTGGAGCGCAGCCACGGGCCCAGCTGCCACCGAGAACCGCTTCCCTCCCGTCGCTCCTTGCTGGCCGCAGAGGCCGCTCGCCCGCCCGCCCGCCCACCCGCCCGCCCGTCGGGCGCTCCCGAGCCCGGGACTTGGGGTGGGGGAAACGGCCCCCGCAGGGCACGCGCACAGGGCGACCCGGCCGCACGCTGCCTACCTCCACCAGCTCCGAGCACGAGTGTCTCAAGACCACCTCCAGCACGTTGGCAACCGTCTGGGTGTCAGAGACCCTGGGGTGCCCCATGTTGCTCAAGACCGTCAGGAGGAAGTCGCTCCTCTCCTTCGGGAGGAGGAAGCTCCCAAACACCTGAGGGAGGGAGGGAGGGAGGGAGGGAGGGAAGAGGTGTCGCAGTGAGTGCCCTGCTGGCGGGGCACGGCTGAGCAGCGGGGGTGGCTGTGGAGCGAGGAAGCGGGGGCGGCGCTGGCCTCCTGCCCCAGGACAAGGGCCGGCAGCAGGGGCTGCTCCGGAGGGATTGCAGCCATGGGGTGTGTGGAGAGGAGAGGGAGCTGCCCTGTGGGCCGAAGGAGGGGCACGGGGGGGGCGAGGTCACGGTGCGCTAGCTCTGCTGGCCACCAGAGCTCGCGGTGGCCAGGGCAGCTGGAGCTGCTGCACTGATGCTGGGTTAAAGCCTCAGGAAAGCTCCTCCCTGCGGAGAGGCGGTGGGACCCCACAGCCCGATCGGCGGGAGGCCGTGCCGTTCCCCGCGACGGCTGACGCAGCGGTTCGCCCGAGCAAGGAGAGAAGCGCGGGAGAAGCTCGTTACCGTCGTCTCATCAGCGGGCTCCTTGGGCCAAAAAGTGCTAGCGCTTTCCCGCTGCATCGGTAGCTCTCGATCCTCCCGTGCTGCCTGGCAGCCTGGGCAGGAGGGGAAACACACGGTGAGCTGGAGGCAGCAGGCGAGGGTGCGAGGGAGAGCTCTGCGCCTGGCTCTCCGTTCCGTGGGGAGCCAGACACGTGGCAGTGCGCCCGCTTCCAGGGGGAGGAGGGGAAACCCTCCCTCTTAGGCTGCAGAAGGGCACGAGAGCTGGGTCTGGCTGCCTGCTCGGGAGGAGGAGAGAAGCCCGGGAGGCTGCTGCCGCAGGGTCTCCAGCCCAAGGGTTCTCGGGACGGGCCCCAAGCCGCCCGTCCGAGGCGGGCTGCCTAGGCCCTGGGCTTGGCGCAGCACGGCTGCTCCCCTGCTCCAGCCTCGCAGGAGTTTGCCGCTCCTTCCTCTAGCAGAGGAGGGGGGCTGAGGCGGTGCGGCGCCTCGCCTGGGCCCGTGTGGCTGGAAGGCCCCAGCATCTCTCACCCTGTCGCAGCAGAATGAAGCTGTGCAAGGCACCGAGCGCCTCCGCAGCCGCGCAGCTGATCTCCTGGTCCTCCTCGGCACAGCACAGAGTGACGTGCCCCATCAGCTGCCCCAGGATTTCCACAGGCTCCTCTTTGAAGAGGAAGAAGTCGCTTTTTCTGAAGGGCACGGCCTGTGGGAGAGAGGAAGGAGCGGTAGCAGGGCCAAGCTGCAGCCGATGGGACGAAAGCCCTCGCCCCTGTGAGCGGGCCCCGGGCCGAGTGCCGCGTGAGCCAGAGCTCTGGAGGGCTCTGCCCTGCGCTGCGCCCCGCGGAGGCACGGCCTGCGGCAGCTGTGGCAGGGCAAGGAGCGTGCTGCCTCCCCACGCAGGGAGCCCTGGAAGGGTTTTGCCTTCCCTCCCCGTGAGCCCGTGGGACTGGGGTGCCTGCTGGAGACTTGAGACCCTGGCTCTGCTGGTCCTCCACACCCCCATTCAGCTGCGGGAGCCCTCCTTCCCCACCTGCGGGACTGCCCACCTCTGCAAAAGTGTGCAGCCACGCACCCTCTCCTCCTGCCGGGTCCTTCTGGCAGGCTGTCTCAAGGCCTGGCACCGTCCTTCCCGGGAAGGGAAGGGGAGGCAAAGCGAGGCAAGGCAAGGCAAGGGAAGGCAAGGCAAGGCGAGGCGAGGCAAGGCAAGGCAAGGCAAGGCAAGGCAAGGCAAGGCAAGGGAGCACCTGCGGGGCTGCAGCAGGAGCCCCGGGGCCAGGGGGCCGGGAGCGGGCAGTGGCAGTGGGGAGGGGAAGGGCCTGAGCGCCCCGCAGGCCTTCCACGCTGAAGCAGCTGGGCAGCAGCCCAGGGGAAGGAGGGCTGCCGGAGCTGGGCCTGCAAAACGCTCCCACGGCCCGGGACGGAGCTGGCTCCCGAGAGAAAAGGCACGGGAGAGAGCAGCTCCCAGGGAGAGGGGCAAAGAGGCTGGCACACGGCTGAGCCTTACCGAATGCCCTGCCCTGCGGCCAGGCTTCCCTTGCAGGCAGCCCAGAGCTACCGGCTACTCTGGGGCACCGGGGAGGGGCGAGGGGTGCCAAGAGGTGGCCTGCGCCACAGGCCCCTTACCTCCAGCATCAAAGAGGACATCCAGATCTGGCTCAGGCGGACAACCCTCCCCACAGCCCTCTGGCGCCTAGCCACTTCCTGGGACGCCATGAAGGGCAGCAGGACCTGAGAAGGGAAAAGCTGTTGGCCTTGGGAAACGACGGCGGCTCCTGGAGCGGTGGCTCTGCCAAGCACCTGGCGGGGCTTCGGCAATGTGCTGCCAAGGCTTCCCCCGGGCAGGAGGAAGGCCTGGAACGCGGCGCGGCCGCCCCGCCACCTCAGGGACCGCTGCCGACCATTGGTGACCTGCTGCGCTCAGGGAGGCAGCCGGATCCCCAGCCGCCTCTGTCCCCTTCCATGCGCTACCCCAAAAATAGCCGCGTGTCCCTTCTCCAGGAGGACGGGAACCTGCAGGGGGGCCTGCGCCAGGGAGGCCGGGCCACGGCCCCTGGGGAGGCCAGAAGAAGAGAGCTTCAGGGCCGGGCTCCCCTTGCACCGCGGCCACGTCCTGGCAGACCTCCGGCCTGCTGCTGTCTGGGGAGGAGAGCGTGAAGGGGGTGGGCAGCAAGGGCAGTGGCTCGGCGGTGCCAGCTGCCGGAGCAGGGGGCCTGGGAAGGACGCTCAAGACTCTTTCCGCTGCTTTGGCTCGGGGCTGGGGCACGCACGCTCCAGAAGGTCGCGTCGCTGCAGGGTAAGGCAAGCGAGAGAGCCCGCGAGCTCTGCTCTCGGCAAGCGCCTGACCTGCAGGATCCTCTCCGCTGTCACCTCGCTGGAGCTCAGCCAAGCGCCGTACGTCAGCACCTCCAGCACGCTGTCCAGAGTTCTTAGGATCTGTGAGGGGGCACAGCGGGTGAGGTGCTTGCACCGGCCCTTCTTCCTTGCAGGAAGCTGGCTCGAGTTGCTTGCATCTGAAGCGGGCCTCAGCCCAGGACAGGCCTCCGGGTCTCCCTGCTCTTCCTTCTTCTCCTGTCGTCTTCCAGCAGCCAAAGCCAACTCGGAAGACGAGCACAGGGACTGACCGGCGGGCTCTCCGTAGCTCAGCCCACGCTCACCTCAGCATCGAGCGAAGCATGTTCGCTGTCCATCTGCTGCGCTGGAGGAAGATGGCAGATGCTGTGGATGCAGGGGCCGAGGTGCTGTGCCAGCAGGCCTTCCGTCTCTTTGCTGCAAGGAGAGAAGGTGCCGGGTGGACGCCGAGGCTTCCACGTCCGGCAAGGTGGCCGCAGCCATCGGGGCTGGCAGTCCCCAGGGTGGTACCCATACGAGGCGGTGAAGGGACGCGTGGAGGCAATCTCCTCCCTCCCCTCTGCCGCTAAGCCGGGGACAGAGGGCAGTCCCGGCCGGCGGAGCCCGAACGCAGCCTCTCAAGCCGAGAGGCACCAGGGAGCCCCGGAGCACCCTCCGCCCTCCCACCTGGCCCACCGACAGGCCGAGCGCAAGGGAGAGCGCCGGCCCCAAGACAGTGCCGCCGGGGTCCTGCCAGGAGAGGGGATGCCTGGTGCCATCGGGCCCACGCCGTGGGGAGGCCCTGGCCCGGCCAGAGTCTGGGGTAGGTACCTCACGGCAGCGACGGCAAGCCCGGCTTGCTGCCACATCACGGCGTCTGTGCTGCGAGGGGCCTCCTTTCGCCGTAGCACCTGGGGAGGGAGAGCACGGCCGGGATGGGGCACGGGAGCTGCCGGTGCCCGGCCCCAGTCCGCAGCCGGCACCGGCACCCGGAGCGGTGGCCCCGTGGCAGGCAGGGCTGTCGCCACGGAGGCCTGTCTCGCCCTCTCCCTGTGCCCAGATGCCCGAGTGCTGGCTGCCCTTAGCGCCGGGCCGGTGCTCGGCCAGCTTTGCCCCCCTCCCTCAGCCCCACGGGGCGCTCCCTCACCTCTATTTTCTCCAGCAGCTCACGTGCTGCCGAGGAACTGGGCCGGTACCTGCCCTGCAGCCAGGCTCCGCAGAGCGTGCGGATGGCGGCCAGAAACCTCCGCTTCGAGGCCTCTTCCTGACAGCGAGGGAGAAGAGAGACAGAGAGGGAGGGTGAGGGGGCAGAAGCACGGCCAGCAGGAGCAGGGGCTCAAGGGGCTGCAGGGATGGTGGCGGGGGCCGGCAGGGGAGCAGCTCTGCCCGGCCAGCAGCCCTCCGAGAGCCCGCGCGCAGGCAGCAGGCACGGCAGCACCCAGCTGGGAGCTGCCGGCAGAGCTTCGCTGCTGACAAAGTCTGCAGTTACCCTGCCGGTGCTGTGGAGAAAGGCCAAGAAGCAGTCGAGGGCTTCCTTCTCCTCGCCCTCCAGCTGGCAGCAGGAGGCGGTAGCAGCTGCACCTGATGAAGAACAAGAGCGGGGAGAGCTGTAGGCAGGGGCAGGAGGCAGAGGGAAGAGAGCGGCTCTCTCTCCGGCCCTGCGCCCGCTGCCCGGCACGCAGCGAGACTCGGGCCAGGGTGCCGATGCCCCTGGCGTCTCCCCCAGGACGCCGCTAGCAGCAGGGCAGGAAAGTTCCCAGCCCTGCAGCTGCGCTGCCTCCTGCCAGCCTGGCTGCCTCTCCCTGCCCTGCTCTGGGTCCTGAGGCAGGAGTTGGTCCCCCGGGGTCCTGTCGATGCTCACTTGTGGCGGGGATGCTGGAGCTCTCGTCCTCCTCCGCACGTGCGGCAGGGCTAGTGGAGCCCAAGTCCTTGCTGTGCAGCTCACGCTGCCCAGGCCTTTCTGACCGCCGCCGCTCCTCTGCGGCCACCCTAGCCCTTTCACCCTCTGCCGCCCTGGGTGCACGGCTCCTGCGGGGGGAACGTCTGTGGGGAGACAGAGGAAGGGGCTGAGGGTGGGGAGGGGGCAGCCCACGGCGAGCGGCCCCATCCCAGCGCTGCCTGGCTGGAGCAGGCAGGTGGTGGGGCGGAGGAGCCGGGCAGGGACGGGGGGGATCTCCTGCAGCATGCCGTCTGCCAGCAGGCACCACCCCAGCCCTGGCGCCGGCTCTCCTGCCCCCAGCCCCTTCTGGAAGGGCCTCCCTGCTGGGCCCCAGCCCCTTGGGGTCCCTGTGGCGCTGGCCCCGCCCCAGCCCTGCATTCTTACCTGGTGGAGACGGCGGAACCTTGGGGAAACCCCCGGTGCGCCAGGGGCCGAAGGGAACCACGTGCTCTGTGCATAGAGCCTCTCGCACGAGCTGCGGGACTCATGTCCTGTCCTCGGCAGAGTCCCGGACGCTGTGGGGCTGCCGCGCCGGCGCTGGGCATCACTAGCTGCCGCAAGAGGAGGTCACAAAGGGCCCTATTACCCGCCAACCGGGGCAGGGCGTCCCCCCCGTGACACGGGCTCTCCCAGGGGAGTTGACCCGCCGCTGTCTCCGGCCGCAGCCTCCGGTCCCTCTGCGCGCCTCCCCTGCCACAGGCGGGACTCCCCAGCGCTGGCGCTCCCCCTTTGGATGGAGGCCTTGTGACGGTCTGACAAATTAGAGTCAATGTCTCAAACGTTCGTTCAAGAGCTTTGGTGGAGAAGGCGGTCTCTGTAAAAACGCCGGAGGTTTGGCAACAGGACAATGTGGCCGGAGGAGAGGGCCCTGCGGACCGCGCTTCTCCCGAGCCGCAATTCCTTGTCTTAAGGGACCAGGAGAAGGAGCACAGCATATGCGCCTGGAGGAGGGGGCCCCACGGAGGATGGGACTGTGCTTCTAGCTTAAGCGGTCATGCCAGCAGGGAAAGAGAGGCAACGCCCCAATGAACCCCCCGCAAAGCTCACCGACTAATTCCAGAGAACGACAGGAACGGGAACTGCGCGTGTCGAGACCACCGACTAACACCCTATAAAAGAAGGGAGAACGAGTTCTCAGTGCGCTCCCTCGGGAACTGGATCTCTACGCTGGCTGGACCAGCGCTGGACCTGGGACTGGTGAAACCCTTTTCTTCTCTTTCTTTCTTCCTTCCTTCCTTCCTTTCTTCCCTTCTCTCTTTCTCTCTCTCCTTCTTTTTCTTCTCTCTTTTCCACAGTCCCTACGCCTCATCCTTTCAAACATAAACCGTTGACCGAGTCTGAGACTAGGAGCGGATCCAGCCGCCCCTGGGCTCCTCTTTGAGAAGGAGGCCAGAAAGCAAGGCGGTCTGCTCTGAACCTCGTGACTCAACGGGAGGGCTCTCCTTCTGACACAGTTTCACGTTCCTTTGTCCACTTCTTTTTCTACACCTCCCTTCTCTTTTCAAACAGCGGCTTAATGACATGATGCAAGGTTCATGTTGATGAGTTCACTTGTACTTGGGCAAGGTTAGCTCGGCTGAATCAATGTTGATTGTTGTTTGAACTCCCCTGGTGTTGTTTCACCTTAATTCTGACAAAGGAAATCCACAAACCTGAGACGCTCCAACTTTGGGACGCAACATCTTAGTTGGCGTCACGGACAGGATTTCCCTTGTTGGAAGGGAGTTTCTAACGGGATAGCAGACCTCCACCCGGAGAACGGGTGGGGAGGATCTGGGAAGGATCTCTCAACAATAAGTCGGGAGGGATGCGAGCAGTGGCAGGCATAGAGACCCGGGAAACATCTGTGTCTGACCGTTCCCCTGCTTTAGACAGCCTAACTGGGCCGTGTCCCTCAGAGTGTTCCCAGCGCTGCCAGGGAGTCTCTGAAGGCAGCGGTGGATCTCCGAGCTGCAAGTGTGCCCAGCTGGAAGAACTCTCCAAACAAGTAGCTCTGTCACAAGAGGAGCTCAACAGGCAGCGCAGCCTCTGGAAACGTGAGCAGGAGATCGATCCGTGGTATCGCGCGCTGTCCCAAGCTGAGCGACAGCCCTGCCTCGGGGCTTTACAAGGGGAAGGTTAGCCTGAATTCAGCCTCGAGCTGACTGACCCAACGTGTATGGAAGGGTTAAAAGATGGAATTTTGGTCCGTGGATGAACACCGAGTAAGAAATAGATACCTAAAGACGCAGTCAGCACAGGGAACAGATAGTTTATTGCCTATTGTTTGAAATGCTGACCATAGGGATAAGAAAGTAGAGCAAGGTTAGGGGAGGTAGTACGTGCAATAATGGAGGAATACAAGGCACCACACGTAATTTTGCTTCCCTTGCAAAAGCCCTGCTATTGGTTAGAGCATAGTGGACGTGACTGATGGATTATGGTAATTTGCCGCGTGCACAGAGCCCATGAACCAATAGAAGGGATGACTATGGCACGTGCAGCGTGCCTGGCCAGCGGGCGCATGTGCCATAGGCTTCCTATGTTGCAATCGAGGCATGTTTCAACACTCATTGGCCGCGAGTGTCGACACCCGTTCCTCTGCAAATGTATAAAATACCGGAGTTTTCCAAAGAGCAGTGGGCTGGTGTATGGCAGGGTCACCATTGCCTCCGTGGGGACACCCACGTAAAGCTGGCACCTACGGACTGCTGGACTGGGCTCGCGGCGCAAGACGGCACAAGAATGTACGGAATGTACGGATGGTTCATCTTCTTCTTCACAGTCCTTGGGTCGGTATGTTAATAGTTTTTTCGCTTTGTAAAACACCCGTAGCATAACACACGTGCGTAGTTAATAAAAAGCTTGCTTTTTCCCTTATAGTCAGTGTGTGTGTATTACCTTCTTGGGAATCCTCAAAACCACCCTAAAACACCCAAGTAACTCACAAGGCAAAGGAGACTGGACCCTTCCTTGTCTCTGCTGCGAGCAGAGGGAAGAACCTTCCCCTGAAGTGCCCCTGCGTAATAGATTCAGTGCTCTTGGGGCGGAGGATGAAGACCGCACGAGTAAGAGACAGGATCCAGGAGAAGCCGACCACACAGAGCTGATCCACCCATCCAGCCGCACGAGAACCCCTGCCACCAGAAAAGCACATCAAGTACGAGTAACTGGAGATTCCTTACCGAGGGGCACTCGGCAAGCACCCGCTTGCCGTCCAGACAACTTCTCCCGAGGGCTTTGCTGCCTAGCAGGGGCTCGCATTCGCAATGTCACCGAGGGGCTGCCGAGCCTGGTGAACCCCACGGATTGTCATCCGCTCCTACTTTTCCAGGTAGGGTGCAGCAACGCTGCGACGAGGCAACTTGGAACAAAACAAGACTGTATGTGCCTTGGAGCAATGTGAAAGTGAGCTGGAGCACAGGTGGTGTTTTCACCTGTCCTCCCAGTGAAAGGAATGGGTTTAGGAAGGAAGAGATGAAGCGAAAAGGTGAATGCCTGGCTGTGTGGCTGATGCCATACTCAAGGTTTTGGCTTCTATGACAATGGATCTGCCTTTGAGAAGCTGGGTCTGTTGGGAGCTGATGGGATTCACCTGACCGAGTGGGGCAAGAGGGTCTTTGCCAACAAGCTGGCCAGACTGATAAGGAGAGCTTTAAACTAGAGTTAGCAGGGGAAGGGGATGGAGTTTTGAGCGACAGAGGAGCCGGGTGCTGCTGATGGATTAGGAGGCAGCAGGGGAACACCTGTGAGGCGCCTCCGAGGAATTAGGGCACGCTCCTCTAGGAAGGTGACATGGTCAACAGCCCATCAGAAGTGCCTCTGCACTGACGCACGCAGCACGGGTAACAAACAGGAGGAGCTGGAAGCCGTGCTGCAGATAACAAGCTACAATCTAGTCGCCGTCACTGAAACGTGCTGAGAGGAATCACACGACTGGAGCATTGCAGACGATGGCTATAAAGTGTTCAGAAGGGACGGGCAAGGAAGGAGAGGTGGGAGAGTTGCCCTCGATATAAAAAGTGGATTGACTACACAGAGCTGCCAAGCAGCGTGGGGCCAAGCACATCCTCCAGAGAAGGCCAGGGCCTCTCCAAGACCTCTCAGGGGCACACGTGGGCAAAGCAGGCCCACCGGAGAAGCCCAGAGCCTCTCACAGCCCTCGGAAGGGCACTCATGGGGCCAAGCAGACCTTCCAAGGAAGGCCAGTGCCTGTCCAGGTCGTCGCAGAGGCACACGTGGGGCCAAGTAGCCCCTGCCGAAAAGCCCAGGGCCTCTCACAGCCCTAGCAGGAGCAGGTGTGGGGCGAAGCAGACCCTGCAGAGAAGCCCAGGGTTTCTCAAATCCCTCATAAGGGCACGCATGGGGCTAAGCAGACCCTCCAGAAAAGCCCAGGATTTCTCCAAACCCTGTCAGGGGCACACGTAGGGAGAAGCAAACCCTCCACAGAAGGCCAGGGCCTTTCACAGCCCTCGGAGGGGCACGCGTGGGGCCAAGCAGACCCTCCAGAAAAGCCCAGGGTCCCTCCAAACCCTGTCAGGGGCACACGCAGGGAGGAGCAGACCCTCCACAGAAGCCCAGGGCCTCTCACAGCCCTCACAGGCATAAACCTTGAGCGAAGCAGATCCTCCAAAAATTTCAGGGCCTCTCCAACCCCTCTCAGGGGCACACGTGGGGCCAAGCAGACCCTCCAGAGTAGCCCAGGGTTTCTCAAATCCCTCGTCAGGGTACGAGTCAGGGCAAGTAGACCCTCCAGAGAAGCCCAGGGTCTCTCGCAGCCCTTGGAGGTGCACTCATGGGGCCAGGCAGACCCTCTAGAGAAGCTTGGCGGTGCCAGGGGCGGCAGCAGGCCTTTGCCCTGGGACGCAGTGAGTCTTCCCCGAGCACGTCGTCCCGCTGCGTTACCTCCTCCTCGTCCATGCAAAGCTCACCACCCCGGCCTTCGCCGGGACCACCACCGCAGCGGTTCCAGCTGTGCGGCACAGCCAGGGCCCGCGCATCAGCCAGGCTGCCGTCCAGGCTGGGAGTGCCTGCGCGGCGCGGCAGGCGTCGGGAATGAAGCAGCAGCCCTTGGAGCAGGTGGCCTTCCTCGGCGGGCACTGCTGCGGTCTCGGCATCCAGCACCTGGCAGAGTTCTGGGATGGAGCGCTCGCGTAATCCTTGACACGCAAAAGTTTTTGGGAGTACCTCTGGTTATTTCGTAGGTGGGAAACGGCTCTGTTTTCACACCTCGGGGGAGCGAGCACTGCACCTACAAAGGTCTGTGACTGAAACCCTTTGTTTTTCCCCTGCTTAGAGTGCTTGCAGCAACACAGTTGAGCCGACAGCTGCACGAATGGCCTTCCCGTTGTGACGGAAAAGGACTTAACTGCAAGGTTCAAGCAAACGACTTGAACTTCACTCACAGACTTAACTGCAAGGTTCAAACAAACAACTTATTTGAACTTCACTTACAGACTTAACACGCCACTATTACAGGTTTATACAGATACAATGGAGGAATGCACTACTGCAATTTTTTAAGGCAGGAGTAGTACATTATTACAACCACAAGCAATTCACAACCACAAACGCATTTACAAACTTAAAGCATGAACAATATTCACTTACCCCTGCAGGTAACGGCTCTCAATCCCAGGGAAGTTACCTTGACCGGCGTCCCGATCAAGGGGGTGGGAGGGGGGGGTGTATGTGTGTTTCCTTCGCAAGCCAACTGCATAGTTGGAGAAGTGACTCCCCCCATTTCCAACCTGAATCTTAGAGTTTTAATCCCCCGACTTGTGGAATGGTGTGTATAACCATGTCTGAGTGGATTATGATAGATGCCTAAATGGATTATGTGTATCTGAGTGGAGTTTCCCCTTTCCTTCATTGGTCTGTGATTGTTTGAATACACAAGGTTGTCATTTGAAACTGAAGCTGAAACCCTCCGGTATTGGGGGTTTTTTGCCTTGCTTCCTCAGCAACTGAATAGTGGTTGGATTGAGACTCAGGGCATACTGTTTGTTAAGGGATTTCAAGGCTCAGTTCAGGTTTTGGTTCTTTGAATGGTGCGGCCACTGCCCTGTTTACTTTAGGGTTTATCAGACAACCCAGGGCTAAGCTGTCTACACAGCTCCCCGTGAGTCGTCTCTGCAGAGAGACAGGGCCTCAAGGCAACCCAAGGCTGGGTCGCTTTTGTAACCCCCCCGCCCCCCCATGAGTCGCCTGTGTGCACTAGACATGGTGAAACTCGTTTGTGAACTATGAGCTGGACAATCCACACCCCCATGTTTCGACGAACCAGCCTTCCAAGCCAGGTTTTCAATTAAGGTGAGGAGGGAACCAAAGCACCTCGCACTGTCCAATACCCCAGTTGTAGGTGGATACTTTTAATGGTGTGCTGTTAATTGATGACCATTGAAAGGAGAAAGCAAAAGGAGAACGGAATATCCAGGCAGTTGCTGTTAATGGGAATGGTGATCTGAACGTTACCGCAGGTCTTTTATGGGAGTGTGTGGTGCTGCTGCTGGTGGTCTTGGCACAAGGTTGAAAAGGAATGAATAAAATAATGCGTGTGGCTTCCTGCTTCTCAGCAGAGGTGCAAGAATGATCAGCACAATGTGTGTCTATAATCTTTATTTTACTCACAAAATGCTTTCCATGTTGATCTTATATTTTAAGATTAATGATGAAATACATATGAATAAGTACACGATTCATGTGTATTAACTTACTTGTCAGATAAGCAGGAGTGTCTCTGTGAAAAAAAAAACCAAACTTTGGAGTTCAACAAAAATCTCGGCACGAAAGTGCCATATATGTAATAGCAACAAATATTGTTTGCCATTATAAATATGTATGCCTATAGAGGGTGAACTACATTTTGTACATTTGATCTTACTTTGGGTGTAAGAGATTCTTCATAATTTCTTCTGTACTACTAGTTGCTAGTTTGCAAGGAAACTAAGCCTTATAGCTGAGGGAACAGCACCACCACCACCCCCGCCCGGTACTTTTCAGATATGAAACACTTTGAAAGTTGGTATAAGAAATCAATTCTTTTGTAGAGAAATGGATAAAATAATGAATAAGGAGTGGGTGCCAGTGTTACAGTTCAGTGTGGCTAAACAGGTTCCAGGTCTAAGTTAGTTAGCTAAGGCCCTCTGTAACCAAGAGGCGAAAATGGATACCTCCACCACACGACCCATTTTATGCTTAACTAGATATCTGCGGTACCTGATTCACGATCTGGAGAAGTTCACTTCTCTCGTGTAAGAACGTCTGCTGAGATTTATACCGCTTCTACTCAGCTGAAGTTGTGTGAGATTAATTCAGTCAGTGCGCTGGCAGACACTGAGGATAACTGAAGCAGTGAACAGTATTTTTGTTTTTCTAGTTTTGCCAATGTAGAACTAAGTAATGCTTACGAATGAAACTGCCTGTATATACACATGTGTATTGGCTTTGTGTGGCAAGGTTTTGCTAGCAGGGGCGGTTACAGGGGTGGATTCTGTAAGAAGCTGCTGGAAGCTTCCCCTATGTCCGACAGAGCCAACACCAGCCGGCTCTAAGATGGACCCACTGCCAGCCAAGGCCGAGCCCATCAGCGGTAGTGGTAATGCCTCTGTGATAACATTTTTAAGAAGGAAAAAAAGGTTGCGGGACAGACACAGAAACAGCAACCAGAGAGAGAGTGAGAACATGTAAGAGAAACAGCCCCGCAGACGCCCAGGTCAGTGCAGAAGGAGGGGGAGGAGATGCTCCAGGCGCCGGAGCAGAGATTCCCCTGTAGCCCGTGGGGAAGACCATGGTGAGGCAGGTTGTCCCCCTGCAGCCCATGGAGGTCCACGCTGGAGCAGATCTCCACCTGCAGCCCATGGAGGACCCCACAGTGGAGCAGGTGGGTGCCCGAAGGAGGCTGTGACCCCGTGGGAAGCCCGCGCTGGAGCAGGCTCCTGGCAGGACCTGCGGATCTGTGGAGAGAGGAGCCCACGGAGCAGGTTTTTTGGCAGGACTTGTGACCCCTGTGGGGGACCCACGCTGGAGCAGTGTGCTCCTGAAGGACTGCACGCCGTGGAAAAGACCCATGCTGGAGCGGTTTGTGAAGAACTGCAGCCCGTGGGAAGGACCCACGTTGGAGAAGTTCATGGAGGACTGTCTCCCATGTGAGGGACCCCACGCTGGAGCAGGGGAAGAGTGTGATGAGTCCTGCCCCTGAGGAGGATGAAGCGGCAGAAAATAACGTGTGATGAACTGACCGTAAACCCCATTCCCCGTCCCCCTGCGCCGCTGGGGGGTTTGGTAGAGAATCCGGGAGTGAAGCTGTGCCCAGGAAGAAGGGAGGGGTGGAGGGAAGGTGTTCTGAGATTTGGTTTTATTTCTCATTACCCTACTCTGGTTGCTTGGTAAGAAATTGAGTTAATTTTCCCCAAGCTGAGTCTGTTTTGCCCGTGACGGTAATCGGTGAGTGATCTCTCCTGTCCTTATCTCGACCCACAAGCCCTTTGTTATATTTTCTCTCCCCTGTCCAGCTGAGGAGGGGGGAGTGATAGAAGAGCTTTGGTGGGCACCTGGTGTTCAGCCAGGGTCAACCCGCCACAACATGTGTGTGTTTTTGTTCTCTGTGTGGGGAAGAATAGCCACGGGGATGACTCATTTCCAATGTATCTTTGAAATGTAATGTAGTCTCTTTAAAATGTAGTCTCTTTAAAAGGTAGTCCCTTTAAACTGAGGAGAAACACAACAATTGGTGGCGCCAAGGTCCTCACAGGTGGTGCTACTGGGTGATGAGCTGTGCCTGTTCTTTAGGTGAAGTCTGTGAATATAATGCCCCGGCTTGTTAAGGACCATTTTGATACCACCGTCAAGATGACTACGTACCTTGTGGCCTTTATTGTTTCAGATTTTAAATCCATCAGCAAAATAACCGGTCATGGAGCTAAGGTAACTGTGTCTCATTTTGTAAGAGCTTTTTTGTGTTTAAGTCTGTGTGAATACATAATGGTTTCCTTTTCAGTTAAATCATTGGATTTATGTATCTCGATGTTTTACAGGAATGAAAGGAGAGAATTAAATTGGTTTTGTAATTGGATGATGAGTTTGCACACTGAGCTTTGTTAGTTGCAGAAGATTTTGGTAACGGGCTTGCTTTTTGTATCGTTATATGCATTGGTAACATAGTTTGTTTCATGTAAGATTATATAATCAAGGGCAAATGAAATACAGTTTTCATGGAGAATCAGCACTAAAATAAACCTGTGTCAGTTGAACGACTCTAACGTGGTAGGGGTGGAAATTGTAGAAGTCTTTGTAGGGGCATAGTGGTTCTGGTGGGCAAGTTTTAAAACTTGTGTTCCTAATTCTGATAATATTTTTATGCAAATGTTTTAGTAACTGGTGTATGAGAACTGTTAAGTGTGTGCTCTAGGGTCCCTTTTTGTGGTCATTTAAGTAACTGGGATGAAGAACAACTTCTGTCAGCTTTTGATGCTGGTATTGGAAGCGCTGCCTTCTTGTCTGCTGTAGATTTCCATGTCCACGGTGCCAGACAAGATCAACCAAGCTGACTATGCGTTGGATGCGGCAGTGAAACTTTTAGACTTGTACGAGGATTACTTCAGCATTCCATATCCTCTACCTAAGCAAGATAAGTGTTAAATAACTTAATGTATTTGAGAACATTATTAAGCATAGAGAGTAAAATAGCAGTAAAAATCAGTAATTTAGAGTGTTAAGACTGGGCAAAGTTTGGCTCACAGACTTTTAAACTGGCTGCTTCACAGAACTTAAGGACAGATTGAAAAGCTTCACTGAGAACTTCAAATCCTTGTGCTCTGTCTGGAGATTTTTTTAAAGTATGCTTTTGTGATTACATTTAAGAGAGCCCTTAGAAGTGTGTGTGATACATGTGCCTGTGTGGGAGCAATCAGGAAGTGGGATGAGCGAGCTCTTTATGGATTAAAATGATACTAGTACTATTTTAATGTTTTTTCTAGGTTTAGCAGCTATTCCTGACTGTCGGTCTGGTGCTATGGAAAACTGGGGATGGCCCACATACCAGGAATCTGTGTTGTTGTACAACCCTGAAAAGTCCTCAGCATCTTCTAAACTTTGGATTAGTAGTATGGTAATAGCCCATGAGCTGGTTCGTCAGGCGGGATCTGGGGAAGAATAAGGAGTTTGAATGGGCATGAGGAGGGGTCAGGGACGATGGATTCTGTGTGGGTAGGGGGATCTTGGAGCTATAAGCTGAAAATAGTTGCTTTGGCTTGAAGGTGCTCTTCTGTGAATCATGAGGACTGTTTCTGGTGAAGGAGTCCCGGCAGGCTGCATAGACGCGGAGGGCTGTAAACGTAAATGTGTTCAGTTCAGCGGCTGCAATGCTGCGGGGCCTTTGCACCACTGTCAGCCCTTGAAATTAATTGCAGGCCACCAAAATAGGCACATAAAAGTTTGGAAAGGTTAGCTGTTTCGTATGTGGCTCTCCTGCCAAAAGTGGTTTCTTTACAAGGTTTCTTGGAACGTGAGTGGAAGCCAGTGTTTTAGCGTATTACCATTAAAATGAGAAATGCAATGGGAAGACGCCAGAGCAAGCTGTATCACTACAAAAAGTTCCTTAGAGGTCAATAGCATACTATAAATGCAGTTTCTTACAGGTCAGTAGCAGCTTTTAGGATAAATTGTGTATTTAATTTCAGAAGCTCTTCCCCCCTCCCTCCCGCAGGGGTTTGGCAACCTCGTTACCACGGAGCGGTGGCATGATCTGTGGTTAAATGTAGGGTTTGCAAAGTTTATGGAGTTCGTGTCAGTCAGCATTACTCATTGAGAACTGAGAGTTGTAAGCAGCAGTTATGGTATTTTTATTTTGTAACTGCCTTCTAAATCCACTAGTTAAGGATAAAGATCAAGCAGATTTTTGCTGTGAACAACTTTTAAATTTCTGTTTGTGAGGATTATCTGATGTTAACTCTGAAGAGTAGGGATGTTGATTTGCCTACATGTACATGTTTTCAGGAACTTATGATGGAATTTAATGATTGCAGTGAAAGTGTATTCTTTTTTCAAAGACATTTAGACTTCCAAAAGTGTAACGAAATTATTTTATCTTATTTCATCAAATAGGGTGAGAGTTGAAAAGACGAAAATCCTTCCACTAGCTTTATCAGAGGTCCGATACATGAAATTTTCTACCAAAGTGAGAAGAACAATGCATCTGGGCAGAATTTTGCCATAGCACTGCAGTGGCATGATAATAGGGAAATTCACCATTTGGGGGGGGGGGAGTAATTTGTTTTGTGGTTACTGACCACTCTGTCGGAATGTGCAGGTGTCTTTAAGTCTCACTAGCTCAACTAATTTTAGAATCACAGAATGATAGAATGGAATCACAGAATGGTTTGGGTTGGAAGGGACCTTTAAAGGTCATCTTGTCCAATGCCCCTCCGCAATGAGCAGGGACATCTTCAACTAGATCAGCTATTTAAGTTAGTTTAGAACACTGGGACTTATTTGGCTGTATTATTGTTGGGGGGGGGATTATGCTCTGGAATAAAAGAAAGATATGGTTTGCTTTCTTTGTATGATTTAAAGATCACGTGGAATGGACTGAAAAGTGAATGAATAGGGGTTCAGTGGTCACTGAGCAAAATGTAGTAGTAATATTTGGTTTTGCCTCCTATTAGGAAGACTATTTCTTAAGGAGATGTTTTTATGCCATGGCAGTGGATGCATTAAATTCCTCACAACCTCTGTCTACTCCTGTGGAAGGTCCAGCTCAAATTTTAGAGATGTTTGATAATGTTTCTTATGAGAAGGTAAAATACAAAACTGTTACTGATTTCAGTTGTACTGCTTGTACTATACAGTTGTATTTTACTGATTTCGACCCTACATAGAATACCTGGCACACGGTATTAATGGGTTTATGAC
This sequence comes from Harpia harpyja, assembly GCF_026419915.1. Taxonomy (NCBI): domain Eukaryota; kingdom Metazoa; phylum Chordata; class Aves; order Accipitriformes; family Accipitridae; genus Harpia; species Harpia harpyja. The sequence goes on from NC_068969.1 coordinate 27,290,378, forward strand.
TTGAATAGTTCCTTGTCCAAAACACCTGGGTGGATTCAAATGGCAGTTGCCTTTTCGATTTCTAAAATGAGGAAGCCTTTACTTCTTCTATCTGTTCTGTAACAACTTAGTCTTAAACCATTCTGGGGGGCTCTTAACCCAAGGAGCATTTTTCACTGGAGCATTATACGGTGCTGGCTTGTATAGTAATTAGAAAAATAATAGCGTAACTTACTCAATCAGTGATATTTTTAAGAGTGACGATCACACAAACCCAAAGAAGTACTGTTTCAATATACATAAAACCCAATTACTTTTTAATCAGAGACACATACAAAAGTGTACCGTTATGCAGATGAGTGGCATGCTGAAATTCTTCTGAAGCAAGCCTCTTGCTAGCGAAGGAGTAGTTTTGTAAACACTTTGTCACTCTTTTTCTCAGGGATCTTGTATATTAAATATGCTGAGGGACTACCTGACTGCTGATGTGTTTAAAGCTGGACTTGTGCAGTACCTGCAGAAATACAGCTATTGAAATACAAAAAATGAAGATCTGTGGAACAGCATGATGAATGCAAGTATTCTTCATTTTCTTATTTGTGTTTTTAGATTTCATCACTTCTCGTGAATGATGTGTCTCTCTAATATATTCCTGAAGACTGCGACCAGTACTTACGATTATGACATCAAAGAAAGATGACCAAAACTTTTTTTTCCCTTTCAGATTTGCCCTACAGGAGGTACTAACAAAAATGAACCACAAGGTGATGGCTGTTGCAGAAGAAGCCAACAGTCATCTTCATATGCAGTAAGCATCTAGTTTTTTATCCGTCAGTATTTAGGAATTTGACACGTATCTGTGCCCTCACGTTTATTCTGTGCTGTGGCATTGATACATGCACCTTCCAAAAGCATTCTTTGCCACTTAAGCATGGTTCTGGGGAGAGTGTAAGTTTCTTCAGTTCCATTGGAAATCTGTATTTTTCTGTGATTGGACAGAAATTCTGCTCCTGTGCCCAGGGCTGACTGAAAAACAGCAGTACTTCAGGAGTTGCCATTAACTCCATGAAAGTGTGCACAAGAAAACCAGATGGAGACGTCATGATATCCAGTCCAAACATACCTCTATAGAGCTTACAAATACCCAGCAGCTTGTACAGAGTTCTTACACACCCATTTCTGAGGCAAGGGGAGTCAAAAGAATCTCAGTAGACATAATAAGGGGGGATGAAGGATGATGTTTAGCGCTTACATTGTCGAAATTAGCTGAGGCAAAGACAGTCTTTGATAAGAAGAGCTAGTCCCAAGGACCAGCCAATGAGGTAAAGACAGCTCCCGATAAGAAGCAGGAGCAGGCCCCAAGAGCCAGCTAAGACTGGTCTTGCAGCTTGGGTGAATAGCAAGAAATGGCTGAGCCTGCGCAAGAAAAAAGGTTACTAGCGGTGACGAAGAGGAGTCATCTATCTTCATCTCTGCGACCACCAGACGACCACCATAAAGAGGCACTGCGTGAGCGCAGTTGAGAGGAGACTATGGAAATGACCTCTCGGAGCTAATTTTAATAGGAAGCGGGGATAGGTCATGCATATGTATAGGCGTATTGTGAATATGTAACACTTGACTGTATAAACTTGAGACAAACTGCCGAGTCGGGCGCGCACGACTTGGGTGGGACTACCCCCCGTGCGGCCCAACGCTGAATGAACATACCTACTTTACGATCTCACTGATTGCGGAGTCTGTTTTCTGCACGTCATTTCTGTTTCACTGTCAGTGTACTCCCGTCTTCCACTTCTTACTTGTCTGCTTTTTCCCTTGCTACTAAAAACAAGCACTGGACTAAAGGAGAAACTCTTGATGTGAGGGCAACGATGGGCACTTGGACACTGCAGAAAGGTTTTCCCCTGCTAACTCTCACAGTGAGAGGGAAGAATGTCCACCTGCAGCAAGAGTACTACGTGACAGGGGTAGATTCTCCTTCATCCACAGGGTAAACAAAATGGGGAAATCTCAGCACGCAAACGGAAGTACTCTCGAATGGCAGACAGTGATGTATGCTAAGAGCTTTTACTGTTGTTTCTTAAGGAACGCTCCCTGAGCTGTTTGGTTGTGAGTCTGTCCCTGTGTAGCTCAGGATCAGCAGCACTCGTAGGCGTCGTTGGACCCTGCGTGCCTGGCCGAGGTGCCAGCAGCTGCAGAGCTGCAGTGCCTGGGCTTCTGGGTGAGCCTGTGCTGGAGACGTGCTAGTGGAACTAGGCTGGAAAGTTCATATTGTGGCGGCTTCAGTGTCAGCGATCTGCCAGGCAAACTAAATGAAAGGTAGCGAGATGCACCTGGCACTGCACTGAAGTCAGAAGTGCGAGCGCAGCCTGTTGCTGCTACTGTGTGGGCAAAAGATTTTACTCGGTGGTTAGACTGGGACAAGTTGGAGAAACTTTTGCAAAGTTCTTCCATTAAACAAAGCACTTCTGTTTTGCAGTAGGTACCTGTGGCACATTCCACTAACCTCCACTACCAGTAAATCTGACACTGTTCAGAGATTTTTGATGACAACTAAAGCAGGTAATTTCTTTGACTAATTAGGCGATTAATTTATTCAAAGTTTGTTTGCAAGCCTTTTAGTTTTGCAGGTTTTTTTTCAGAATGCGGAACTGGAACAACTAGTCCCAGAGAAGCAAATACTTGTCAGCTCAATAATATCACTATAACGATCTCTTAATATTTTCAGAAACCGTGCTGCTGTGTTCTTTAAATCACTGAAATGAGAGTAACAGTATTACTGGGTATAGTACTAGGATGTGTTTGAATCACTAAGAAAAAAAGGAGTTACCCTTTTGTTTCCAGACGTTATTATCCTTCCGGAAGAGGTGGAGTGGGTTAAATTCAGGGGGGACATGAATGGGAATGGTGCACTATGAAGATGATGGGTGGGATCATCTGATCAACCTTTTGAAAGAGAACTATACAGTGATTAGCAGCAAAGACAGAGCAAGTCTCATTAACAGTGTATCCAGGTCGTGAGGTAAGGCCTTCTGTCCAAGTCTGAAAAACATACTAATTCTGTATTTGTGAGTATATACCACTGAAGAAGGAAGTGTTGATAATGTATATAGTATTCATTAAATCTGTTAAATAGACTGAGAGCATATTCTTTTCTTGCTTACAGCAGTGTAAACCCAGGATTTCTCTTGGTTACAGTGGACTTATCTAAGCCGGCTAAGTGAAACGTGTCGTCTTCAGTAAAGACATGTTAATGGAAGGATGCCAGTGTGAAGTGATGGACTAGGATAATGTTTTTGCACCTGGAAAGGTGCTGCTGCCGTTTCTCAGTTAGAAACAAGGCTATTACAGTCATAAAGATGTGACGCAATGGTGATTAGAGCTCAGCGCAACGACATGCTTTGTTGCCCATAATCTCACGGTCACAGTGGAGTACGTAGCATGCACAGCGTGCGGCGTCTGCGCTGGAGGAAGAAGCGATCGCTGCTACCAACTCCCAACTACGTTTTCAGAGCTCTGCCCCCCGAAATACACACTTGAAGCGTGACCTGTAGATTCTGCAATAACAGTTAATCCACACTCGCGTAAACACTAGAGCGGTTAGACAGACCGCACGCACCCGTTTGCGTTCACAGACCAAGCCTACCTGTTCCAATTGTTTCGTGCAATTCGTAGTACTTGAGAATTTCCCCACAGTCACCTGCAGACATTCCGAGAGGAACAGGGATCTGGCGATTCTTCTCAGCACCTGCAAGGAGAAAGCGGGAGCAGGCGTTCGCGCGTTTCCACTCCCAGCATGAGCGGCGGAACGCGCCTGGGGCAGCTCCGGTGGCCCGGGGAGGTGCCGCTTGCTACAACCCCAGCAGCAAACTCACTAAACGAACAACTCGGAAGGCCCAGAGGCCGAAGGCACGAAACGCCAGCGCCGTTCACCGGAGCTCCGCGGCGGGGGCCCTCCGGCGGCCGGGGCGGCCCGGCGAGACGCGTAGAGCGGGCACTGCCTGTCAGGGCACCGGCGAGAGGCCGCTGCTGCCGAGGAGGAGCGGGCACCGGGGGAGAGCAGCGCTCACCAGCTGGGCAGCCGCCGCCTGCGCGGCCGTTAGCGTTCAAATCTCCCCGCTTCCGGCCGGGGCCCCCCCCGCGGGGCCAATCAGCGCTCAGCGCTTGACCGGAGCTAGGCGGGGACGCGGCGTGCATGACGGGAGGGAGGTCGAGACGGAGGGGAGGTGGTGTGAGCGCCGCCATGGCGGGAGGGTCTCCGCTGCCATCTCGTTGCCGACGGGGACGGCCTCGGCCGCGCCCGGCCCCGACAGAGATGGGGAGCAGCGCCCGCTCCCATCGGGAAGCCCGCTCCCCCGTACCGACGGCGGGGACTGGCGTGGGCTCCGCGCCGCCGGGTCTGCTGCCACGCACAGGATGGCCGCCCGGCCCGCCGCCCCGGGGAGACTACGTCTCCCAGCATGCTCCGCGGGTCCGGCCTTCCGTGACGGGAGGGCCCTTCCGCCGCCAGGCCCGGCCCGGCCCCCGGCCGCGCTGCAGGCCCCGCTCCGCCTCGGAGCAGCCCGGGGCAGGTGAAGGAAGCGAACAGAAACACGGGGTTTGCTCTCTTCAGGCAGGGGCTGGCGGTCTGCCTTTGCTGCGGCCGGCCGTTCCCCTGCCAGGCCGTTCGCCTCACAGCATACCAGAGGCCTCGGCCTACAGCCACAAGCAAAACCAGGAAAACGGGGCGGGGGGGGAAGGTTGGTGAACGTCTTAGTTCTGTAACCTGTCTCTCCTTTGGAATCCTCCCAGACAGGTTAAACCTTTCCTGAATGAAGACCCTGTCCTGCTTTCAGCTGGGGTAGAGTTAATTGTCTTCCTAGTAGCTGGTACAGTGCTATGTTTTCGCGCTAGGTATGAGAAGAATGCTGATAACACACTGATCTCTCCACTTGTTGCTAAGTCATGTTTAGTCTGAAGTCAGGGATTTTTCAGCTTCTGATGCCCAGCCAGCAAGAAGGCTGGAGGGGCACGAGAAGTTGGGGGGGGCCACAGCCAGGGCACCTGACCCAAACTGGCCACAGGGCTATTCCAGACCATGTGACCTCATGCCCAGTACATAAACTGGGGGGAGTGGGGGTGGGGGGATCGCCACTCAGGGTCTAACTGGGTGTCTGTTAGCGGGTGGTGAGCAATTGCATTGTGCATCACTTGTGTATTCCAGCCCTTTTAGGATTACTGTTGTCATTTTATTAGTGTTATCATTATCATTATTGTTTCTTCTTTTCTGTTCTATTAAACTGTTCTTATCTCAACCCACGAATTTTACTTTTTTTTTTCCAATTCTTTCCCCCATCTCACTGGGGGGGGGGGAAGTGAGTGAGCGGCTGCGTGGTCCTTAGTTGCTGGCTGGGGTTAAACCACGACAGACCCTCATTTTTGAGAGTAAGGTTTGATTCTCTCCTGAATAAAAAAGAGGAAGAAGGATGTTTTGGGGAGAGAGAATGGAGCCCTTCCTTGCGGGCAAGACAAGTGGTGTCTTTTCTAGATGGGGTGTCACCTTCTGTTCTTCATCAGCCAATTAACGGTTCCTTGCGTCCCCATTCATACAGTCACCCACATCAAAAACCATTGACTAATTTCACTCCTGTATTTTCCGTCATCTCCTACATGGCTATCGCAGGTGGAAGACACTGAACGGGAGAGGTGAGTGTGGCTCATTACCGGTGTTGACTGACAGAAGGCAGAAGACCTTGGTGCTGAGGGTTAACCCCGGCAGGCTGCGAAGCTCCAGGCAGCAGCTGGCTTGGATTGGGGGAAGAGGAAAGGGAGGGTAAAAGCAAGCAGCCTGGTGAGTCAGGATGAAAACAGTTTCACAAGCAAAGGAGAAGTGGAAGAAGAGAGAAAGAAAAGAAAACAAAGCAAGTAATGCAAAGGCAAGAGGCAAGCACCTACCACCACCCGTGGGGTAGACCTGTGCCCAACCACTTGCCAAGCAAAAGCTGGCTAACCTCCCGAAAACCCCTCCCCTCCCTTTTGACTGCTGAGGGCGGCGTGATGTGGCACGGAATATCTCTTTGGGTAGCTGGGGTCGTCTGCCCGGTTGTGTGCCGTCCCCACCTATTCACTGGGGCGGCAGAGCGAGGTGTGGAGAAGTCCTTGAGGCCGTGCAAGCACTGCTCGGCGGCAGCCAAACCATCAGTGCGTTATCAGCGCTGTTATGGTCACAAGTCTAAACCACAGCGACACGGGAGCTGCTGCAAAGAAAATGACCTCGATCCCGTGCACTTGGGAAAACAGGCGACGACCTTTGAACATCTCACTTCTGCCGTACACCCCAGAGATGTGTGTGAACATTGTCTAGTTGTCCGGGCGGTAACGCTTCTGGGGTGTAGCCACAGGCTCAACGCCTGTCAAGTGCTCATCGTGTTTGAGTATTACTAGTCTTAACGGACATGCCGAAACATGGCAATGAAAAGAACGAAACCACGTTGCTCTGAGCTTCCGGCACTGAGCATTTCCGAAACACTGATAAAACTGAACTTCGCAGTAATTGTAAAAAGAACTGAAAATGTAAGCATTTTAAGCGGATGAGAATGTCTGGCGATAGTGATGGAGCAGCTGGGCCTGCACCTGCCATTGAAGCGTTGTGGGCAATTGCTAGCCTGCTGGCAGTCGCCAGCTCTGCTTGACGTGCCTTCTCGAGAAGGTGTTTTGGGAACAGTTGGCTTTCTCTGAGCTGCAGCTCCTGAGAACTCATGGTGTCTAGCTGTGGTCTGACCCTGCAGGGTCCCGTCCCTGTCCCCCTGAGGGTCCAGATCCCATCCCCCTGGGGGGCCCTGTCCCGTCCCAGGGACAATGGACAGCGAGGTATTGTCTGACATCGAGAGGCTGCTGTCATGGCGGGCCACAGGCATGGCTGACTATGGCTCCATTTCGTATTGGGGGCCTCCACCCCTGCCCACACTCCCACTGGTGGGGCCCACTCTCCACACGTCGAGCACCCCATGGGTGCCTGGGGAAGCAATGCCGCTCAGGTGAGAAGAAGGTGGAGAAGCAACGGGCACCAACATGCACAATTTCCTACATGTACAGAGCTAGCGGGCTTGCCCGGGACATGGTCAGGGACCTGCTGCCGAACACAGAAGCCCAGGGCATCTCACAGCCCTAGCAGGGGCACGCGTGGGGCCAAGCACACCCTCCAGAGAAGCCCAGGGTTTCTCCAGAACCTCTCAGGGGCACTCGTAGAGCCAAGCAGACCCTCCAGAGAAGGCCAGGGTTTCTCCAGAACCTCTCAGGGGCACTCGTAGGGCCTAGCAGACCATCCAGAGAAGCTCTGCATTGCTCCAAGCCCTCTCAGGGGCAAGCGTGGGGCCAAGCAGACCCTCCAGAAAAGCCCAGGGTTTCTGCAGAACCTGTCAAGGGCACACGTAGGGAGAAGCAGACCCTCCAGAAAAGGCCAGGGCCTCTCACAGCCCTCTCAGGGGCACGCATGGGGCCAAGCAGACCCTTCAGGGAAGCGGCAGAGTTTTCCAGAACCACTCATGGGCACACATAGGGCCAAGCAGACCCTCCAGAGAAGCTCTGCATTGCTCCAAGCCCTCTCGAGGTCGCGCATGGGGCCAAGCAGCCCTCCAGAGAAGCCCAGGGTTTCTGCAGAACCTGTCAAGGGCACACGTAGGGAGAAGCAGACCCTCCAGAAAAGGCCACAGGGCCTCTCACAACCCTCTCAGGGGCCCGCACGGGGCCAAGCAGACCCTCCAGAGAAGGCCAGGGTTTCTCAAATCCCTCGTAAGGGTACGAGTCAGGGCAAGCAAGCCCTCCAGAAAAGGCCAGGACCTCCCACAGCCCTTGTACGGGCACGTGTGGGGCCAAGCAGACCCTCCAGAAAAGGCCAGGGTTTCTCCAGAACCTCTCAGGAGCACTCGTAGGGCCAAGCAGACCCTCCAGAGAAGCCCAAGGGTTCTCACAGCCCTCGCAATGACACGCGTGGGGCCAAGCAGATCCTTCAGAGAAGCCTAGGGTTTCTCCAAACCTACTCAGGGCTACACGTAGGGCCAAGCAGACCCTCCAGAGAAGGACAGGGTTTCTCACAGCCTTTATAGTTGTACCTGTGGGGCCAAGCAGACCCTACAGAGAGGACCAGAGCCTCTCACAGCCCTCAGAGGGGCAGTTGTAGGGCCAAGCAGACCCTCGAGAGAAGCCCGTGGTTTCTCACAGCCTTTATAAGTGTACGTGTGGGGCCAAGCAGACCCTCGAGAGAAGCCCGTGGTTTCTCACAGCCTTTATAGGTGTACGCGTGGGGCCAAGCAGACCCTCGAGAGAAGCCCGTGGTTTCTCACAGCCTTTATAGGTGTACGTGTGGGGCCAAGCAGATCCTCCAGAGAAGCCCGTGGTTTCTCACAGCCTCTATAGGTGTACATGTGGGACCAAGCAGACCCTCCAGAGAAGCCTGTGGTTTCTCACAGCCTTTATAGGTGTACGCGTGGGGCCAAGCAGACCCTCCAGAGAAGCCCAAGGTTTCTCACAGCCCTCGCAGGGGCACGCGTGGGGGCAAGTAAACCCTCCAGAGAAGTCCAGAGCCTCTCACAGCCCTCGTAGGGGCAAGCATGGTGCCAAGCAGACCCTCCAGAAAAGCCCAGGATCTCTCCAAACCCTGTCAGGTGCACACGTAGGGAGAAGCAGACCCTCCAGAGAAGCCCAGGGTTTCTGCAGAACCTCTCTCGGGCACATGCAGGGCAAAGCAGACCCTCAAAGAGAAGCTCAGGCCCTCTCCAAGACCTCGGAGGAGCACGCCTGGGGCCAAGCAGACCCTCCAGAGAAGGCCAGGGTTTCTGCAGAACCTGTCAAGGGCACACGTAGGGAGAAGCAGACCCTCCAGAAAAGCCCAGGGTTTCTCCAGAACCTCTCAGGGGCACACACAGGGCCAAGCAGACCCTCCAGAAAAGCCCAGGGTTTCTGCAGAACCTGTCAAGGGCACACGTAGGGAGAAGCAGACCCTCCAGAAAAGGCCAGGGCCTCTCACAGCCCTCTCAGGGGCACGCATGGGGCCAAGCAGACCCTTCAGGGAAGCGGCAGAGTTTTCCAGAACCACTCATGGGCACACGTAGGGCCAAGCAGACCCTCCAGAGGAGCCCAGGGCCTCTCACAGCCCTAGCAGGGGCATGCGTGGGGCCAAGCAGACCCTCCAGAGAAGCTCTGCATTGCTCCAAGCCCTCTCGAGGTCGCGCATGGGGCCAAGCAGCCCTCCAGAGAAGCCCAGGGTTTCTGCAGAACCTGTCAAGGGCACACGTAGGGAGAAGCAGACCCTCCAGAAAAGGCCACAGGGCCTCTCACAACCCTCTCAGGGGCCCGCACGGGGCCAAGCAGACCCTCCAGAGAAGGCCAGGGTTTCTCAAATCCCTCGTAAGGGTACGAGTCAGGGCAAGCAGGCCCTCCAGAAAAGGCCAGGACCTCCCACAGCCCTTGTACGGGCACGTGTGGGGCCAAGCAGACCCTCCAGAAAAGCCCAGGGTTTCTCCAGAACCTCTCAGGGGCACTCGTAGGGCCAAGCAGACCCTCCAGAGAAGGCCAGGGTTTCTCACAGCCTTTATAGGTGTACGCGTGGGGCCAAGCAGACCCTCCAGAGAAGCCCGTGGTTTCTCACAGCCTTTATAGGTGTACGCGTGGGGCCAAGCAGACCCTCGAGAGAAGCCCAAGGGTTCTCACAGCCCTCGCAATGGCACGCGTGGGGCCAAGCAGACCCTCCAGAGAAGCCTATGGTTTCTCCAAACCTACTCAGGGCTACACGTAGAGCCAAGCAGACCCTCCAGAGAAGGCCAGGGTTTCTCACAGCCTTTATAGGTGTACACGTAGGGCCAAGCAGACCCTCCAAAGAAGCCTGTGGTTTCTCACAGCCTTTATAGCTGTACGCGTGCGGCCAAGCAGACCCTCCAGAGAGGGCCAGGGCCTCTCACAGCCCTCGCAGGGATAAATCTTGAGCGAAGCAGATCCTCCAAAAGTCCCAGGGCCTGTGCAGCACCTCTCAGGGGCACGCGTGGGGCCAAGCAGACCCTCCAGAGATGCTCTGCATTTCACCAAGCCCTGTCAAAGGCACACGTAGGGAGAAGCAGACCCTCCAGAGAAGCCCAGGGTTTCTCCAGAACCTCTCCGGGGCAAACATAGGGCCAAGCAGACCCTCCAGAGAGGACCAGAGCCTCTCACAGCCCTCAGAGGGGCACTCGTAGGGCCAAGCAGAACCTCGAGGGAAGCCCGTGGTTTCTCACAGCCTTTATAGGTGTACGTGTTGGGCCAAGCAGACCCTCCAGAGAAGGCCAGGGTTTCTGCAGAACCTCTCAGGGGCACACACAGGGCCAAGCAGACCCTCCAGAAAAGCCCAGGGTTTCTGCAGAACCTGTCAAGGGCACACGTAGGGAGAAGCAGACCCTCCAGAAAAGGCCAGGGCCTCTCACAGCCCTCTCAGGGGCACGCATGGGGCCAAGCAGACCCTTCAGGGAAGCGGCAGAGTTTTCCAGAACCACTCATGGGCACACGTAGGGCCAAGCAGACCCTCCAGAGGAGCCCAGGGCCTCTCACAGCCCTAGCAGGGGCATGCGTGGGGCCAAGCAGACCCTCCAGAGAAGCTCTGCATTGCTCCAAGCCCTCTCGAGGTCGCGCATGGGGCCAAGCAGCCCTCCAGAGAAGCCCAGGGTTTCTGCAGAACCTGTCAAGGGCACACGTAGGGAGAAGCAGACCCTCCAGAAAAGGGCAGGGCCTCTCACAGCCCTTTCAGGGACATGCTTGGGGCCAAGCAGACCCTCCAGAGAAGCCAGCGCCTCTCACAGCCCTCGGAGGGGCACGCATGGGGCAAAGCAGACCCTCCAGAGAAGCCCAGGGATTCTGCAGAACCTCTCACGGGCAGACATAGGGCCAAGCAGACCCTCCAAGAGAAGCTCAGGCCCTCTCCAAGACCTCAGAGGGGCACGCGTGGGGCCAAGGAGACCCTCCAAGAGAAGTTCAGGCCCTCTCCAAGACCTCAGAGGGGCATGCGTGGGGCCAAGCAGACGCTCCAGAGAAAGCCAGGGCCTCTCACAGCCCTGGCAGGGATAAATCTTGAGCGAAGCAGATCCTCCAAAAATCCCAGGGCCTGTGCAGCCCCTCTCAGGGGCATGCGTGGGGCCAAGCAGACCCTCGACAGAAGCCCAGGGTTTCTCCAGAACCTCTCAGGGGCACACACAGGGCCAAGCAGACCCTCCAGAGAAGGCCAGGGTTTCTCACAGCCTTTATAGGTGTACGCGTGGGGCCAGTCAGACCCTCCAGAGAAGCCCGTGGTTTCTCACAGCCTTTATAGGTGTACGTGTGGGGCCAAGCAGACCCTCCAGAGAAGCCCATGGTTTCTCACAGCCTTTATAGGTGTACGTGTGGGGCCAAGCAGACCCTCGAGAGAAGCCCGTGGTTTCTCACAGCCTTTATAGGTGTACGCATGGGGCCAAGCAGACCCTCCAGAGAAGGCCAGGGTTTCTCACAGCCTTTATAGGTGTACGCGTGCGGCCAAGCAGACCCTCCAGAGAAGCCTATGGTTTCTCCAAACCTACTCAGGGCTACACGTAGAGCCAAGCAGACCCTCCAGAGAAGGCCAGGGTTTCTCACAGCCTTTATAGGTGTACACGTAGGGCCAAGCAGACCCTCCAAAGAAGCCTGTGGTTTCTCACAGCCTTTATAGCTGTACGCGTGCGGCCAAGCAGACCCTCCAGAGAGGGCCAGGGCCTCTCACAGCCCTCGCAGGGATAAATCTTGAGCGAAGCAGATCCTCCAAAAGTCCCAGGGCCTGTGCAGCACCTCTCAGGGGCACGCGTGGGGCCAAGCAGACCCTCCAGAGATGCTCTGCATTTCACCAAGCCCTGTCAAAGGCACACGTAGGGAGAAGCAGACCCTCCAGAGAAGCCCAGGGTTTCTCCAGAACCTCTCCGGGGCAAACATAGGGCCAAGCAGACCCTCCAGAGAGGACCAGAGCCTCTCACAGCCCTCAGAGGGGCACTCGTAGGGCCAAGCAGAACCTCGAGGGAAGCCCGTGGTTTCTCACAGCCTTTATAGGTGTACGTGTTGGGCCAAGCAGACCCTCCAGAGAAGGCCAGGGTTTCTGCAGAACCTCTCAGGGGCACACACAGGGCCAAGCAGACCCTCCAGAAAAGCCCAGGGTTTCTGCAGAACCTGTCAAGGGCACACGTAGGGAGAAGCAGACCCTCCAGAAAAGGCCAGGGCCTCTCACAGCCCTCTCAGGGGCACGCATGGGGCCAAGCAGACCCTTCAGGGAAGCGGCAGAGTTTTCCAGAACCACTCATGGGCACACGTAGGGCCAAGCAGACCCTCCAGAGGAGCCCAGGGCCTCTCACAGCCCTAGCAGGGGCATGCGTGGGGCCAAGCAGACCCTCCAGAGAAGCTCTGCATTGCTCCAAGCCCTCTCGAGGTCGCGCATGGGGCCAAGCAGCCCTCCAGAGAAGCCCAGGGTTTCTGCAGAACCTGTCAAGGGCACACGTAGGGAGAAGCAGACCCTCCAGAAAAGGGCAGGGCCTCTCACAGCCCTTTCAGGGACATGCTTGGGGCCAAGCAGACCCTCCAGAGAAGCCAGCGCCTCTCACAGCCCTCGGAGGGGCACGCATGGGGCAAAGCAGACCCTCCAGAGAAGCCCAGGGATTCTGCAGAACCTCTCACGGGCAGACATAGGGCCAAGCAGACCCTCCAAGAGAAGCTCAGGCCCTCTCCAAGACCTCAGAGGGGCACGCGTGGGGCCAAGGAGACCCTCCAAGAGAAGTTCAGGCCCTCTCCAAGACCTCAGAGGGGCATGCGTGGGGCCAAGCAGACGCTCCAGAGAAAGCCAGGGCCTCTCACAGCCCTGGCAGGGATAAATCTTGAGCGAAGCAGATCCTCCAAAAATCCCAGGGCCTGTGCAGCCCCTCTCAGGGGCATGCGTGGGGCCAAGCAGACCCTCGACAGAAGCCCAGGGTTTCTCCAGAACCTCTCAGGGGCACACACAGGGCCAAGCAGACCCTCCAGAGAAGGCCAGGGTTTCTCACAGCCTTTATAGGTGTACGCGTGGGGCCAGTCAGACCCTCCAGAGAAGCCCGTGGTTTCTCACAGCCTTTATAGGTGTACGTGTGGGGCCAAGCAGACCCTCCAGAGAAGCCCATGGTTTCTCACAGCCTTTATAGGTGTACGTGTGGGGCCAAGCAGACCCTCGAGAGAAGCCCGTGGTTTCTCACAGCCTTTATAGGTGTACGCATGGGGCCAAGCAGACCCTCCAGAGAAGGCCAGGGTTTCTCACAGCCTTTATAGGTGTACGCGTGCGGCCAAGCAGACCCTCCAGAGAAGCCTATGGTTTCTCCAAACCTACTCAGGGCTACACGTAGAGCCAAGCAGACCCTCCAGAGAAGGCCAGGGTTTCTCACAGCCTTTATAGGTGTACACGTAGGGCCAAGCAGACCCTCCAAAGAAGCCTGTGGTTTCTCACAGCCTTTATAGCTGTACGCGTGCGGCCAAGCAGACCCTCCAGAGAGGGCCAGGGCCTCTCACAGCCCTCGCAGGGATAAATCTTGAGCGAAGCAGATCCTCCAAAAGTCCCAGGGCCTGTGCAGCACCTCTCAGGGGCACGCGTGGGGCCAAGCAGACCCTCCAGAGATGCCCTGCATTTCACCAAGCCCTGTCAAAGGCACACGTAGGGAGAAGCAGACCCTCCAGAGAAGCCCAGGGTTTCTCCAGAACCTCTCCGGGGCAAACATAGGGCCAAGCAGACCCTCCAGAGAGGACCAGAGCCTCTCACAGCCCTCAGAGGGGCACTCGTAGGGCCAAGCAGAACCTCGAGGGAAGCCCGTGGTTTCTCACAGCCTTTATAGGTGTACGTGTTGGGCCAAGCAGACCCTCCAGAGAAGGCCAGGGTTTCTGCAGAACCTCTCAGGGGCACACACAGGGCCAAGCAGACCCTCCAGAAAAGCCCAGGGTTTCTGCAGAACCTGTCAAGGGCACACGTAGGGAGAAGCAGACCCTCCAGAAAAGGCCAGGGCCTCTCACAGCCCTCTCAGGGGCACGCATGGGGCCAAGCAGACCCTTCAGGGAAGCGGCAGAGTTTTCCAGAACCACTCATGGGCACACGTAGGGCCAAGCAGACCCTCCAGAGGAGCCCAGGGCCTCTCACAGCCCTAGCAGGGGCATGCGTGGGGCCAAGCAGACCCTCCAGAGAAGCTCTGCATTGCTCCAAGCCCTCTCGAGGTCGCGCATGGGGCCAAGCAGCCCTCCAGAGAAGCCCAGGGTTTCTGCAGAACCTGTCAAGGGCACACGTAGGGAGAAGCAGACCCTCCAGAAAAGGCCACAGGGCCTCTCACAACCCTCTCAGGGGCCCGCACGGGGCCAAGCAGACCCTCCAGAGAAGGCCAGGGTTTCTCAAATCCCTCGTAAGGGTACGAGTCAGGGCAAGCAGGCCCTCCAGAAAAGGCCAGGACCTCCCACAGCCCTTGTACGGGCACGTGTGGGGCCAAGCAGACCCTGCAGAAAAGCCCAGGGTTTCTCCAGAACCTCTCAGGGGCACTCGTAGGGCCAAGCAGACCCTCCAGAGAAGGCCAGGGTTTCTCACAGCCTTTATAGGTGTACGCGTGGGGCCAAGCAGACCCTCCAGAGAAGCCCGTGGTTTCTCACAGCCTTTATAGGTGGACATGTGGGGCCAAGCAGACCCTCGAGAGAAGCCCAAGGGTTCTCACAGCCCTCGCAATGGCAAGTGTGGGGCCAAGCAGACCCTCCAGAGAAGCCTATGGTTTCTCCAAACCTACTCAGGGCTACACGTAGAGCCAAGCAGACCCTCCAGAGAAGGCCAGGGTTTCTCACAGCCTTTATAGGTGTACACGTAGGGCCAAGCAGACCCTCCAAAGAAGCCTGTGGTTTCTCACAGCCTTTATAGCTGTACGCGTGCGGCCAAGCAGACCCTCCAGAGAGGGCCAGGGCCTCTCACAGCCCTCGCAGGGATAAATCTTGAGCGAAGCAGATCCTCCAAAAGTCCCAGGGCCTGTGCAGCACCTCTCAGGGGCACGCGTGGGGCCAAGCAGACCCTCCAGAGATGCTCTGCATTTCACCAAGCCCTGTCAAAGGCACACGTAGGGAGAAGCAGACCCTCCAGAGAAGCCCAGGGTTTCTCCAGAACCTCTCCGGGGCAAACATAGGGCCAAGCAGACCCTCCAGAGAGGACCAGAGCCTCTCACAGCCCTCAGAGGGGCACTCGTAGGGCCAAGCAGAACCTCGAGGGAAGCCCGTGGTTTCTCACAGCCTTTATAGGTGTACGTGTTGGGCCAAGCAGACCCTCCAGAGAAGGCCAGGGTTTCTGCAGAACCTCTCAGGGGCACACACAGGGCCAAGCAGACCCTCCAGAAAAGCCCAGGGTTTCTGCAGAACCTGTCAAGGGCACACGTAGGGAGAAGCAGACCCTCCAGAAAAGGCCAGGGCCTCTCACAGCCCTCTCAGGGGCACGCATGGGGCCAAGCAGACCCTTCAGGGAAGCGGCAGAGTTTTCCAGAACCACTCATGGGCACACGTAGGGCCAAGCAGACCCTCCAGAGGAGCCCAGGGCCTCTCACAGCCCTAGCAGGGGCATGCGTGGGGCCAAGCAGACCCTCCAGAGAAGCTCTGCATTGCTCCAAGCCCTCTCGAGGTCGCGCATGGGGCCAAGCAGCCCTCCAGAGAAGCCCAGGGTTTCTGCAGAACCTGTCAAGGGCACACGTAGGGAGAAGCAGACCCTCCAGAAAAGGGCAGGGCCTCTCACAGCCCTTTCAGGGACATGCTTGGGGCCAAGCAGACCCTCCAGAGAAGCCAGCGCCTCTCACAGCCCTCGGAGGGGCACGCATGGGGCAAAGCAGACCCTCCAGAGAAGCCCAGGGATTCTGCAGAACCTCTCACGGGCAGACATAGGGCCAAGCAGACCCTCCAAGAGAAGCTCAGGCCCTCTCCAAGACCTCAGAGGGGCACGCGTGGGGCCAAGGAGACCCTCCAAGAGAAGTTCAGGCCCTCTCCAAGACCTCAGAGGGGCATGCGTGGGGCCAAGCAGACGCTCCAGAGAAAGCCAGGGCCTCTCACAGCCCTGGCAGGGATAAATCTTGAGCGAAGCAGATCCTCCAAAAATCCCAGGGCCTGTGCAGCCCCTCTCAGGGGCATGCGTGGGGCCAAGCAGACCCTCGACAGAAGCCCAGGGTTTCTCCAGAACCTCTCAGGGGCACACACAGGGCCAAGCAGACCCTCCAGAGAAGGCCAGGGTTTCTCACAGCCTTTATAGGTGTACGCGTGGGGCCAGTCAGACCCTCCAGAGAAGCCCGTGGTTTCTCACAGCCTTTATAGGTGTACGTGTGGGGCCAAGCAGACCCTCCAGAGAAGCCCATGGTTTCTCACAGCCTTTATAGGTGTACGTGTGGGGCCAAGCAGACCCTCGAGAGAAGCCCGTGGTTTCTCACAGCCTTTATAGGTGTACGCGTGGGGCCAAGCAGACCCTCCAGAGAAGGCCAGGGTTTCTCACAGCCTTTATAGGTGTACGCGTGCGGCCAAGCAGACCCTCCAGAGAAGCCTATGGTTTCTCCAAACCTACTCAGGGCTACACGTAGAGCCAAGCAGACCCTCCAGAGAAGGCCAGGGTTTCTCACAGCCTTTATAGGTGTACACGTAGGGCCAAGCAGACCCTCCAAAGAAGCCTGTGGTTTCTCACAGCCTTTATAGCTGTACGCGTGCGGCCAAGCAGACCCTCCAGAGAGGGCCAGGGCCTCTCACAGCCCTCGCAGGGATAAATCTTGAGCGAAGCAGATCCTCCAAAAGTCCCAGGGCCTGTGCAGCACCTCTCAGGGGCACGCGTGGGGCCAAGCAGACCCTCCAGAGATGCCCTGCATTTCACCAAGCCCTGTCAAAGGCACACGTAGGGAGAAGCAGACCCTCCAGAGAAGCCCAGGGTTTCTCCAGAACCTCTCCGGGGCAAACATAGGGCCAAGCAGACCCTCCAGAGAGGACCAGAGCCTCTCACAGCCCTCAGAGGGGCACTCGTAGGGCCAAGCAGAACCTCGAGGGAAGCCCGTGGTTTCTCACAGCCTTTATAGGTGTACGTGTTGGGCCAAGCAGACCCTCCAGAGAAGGCCAGGGTTTCTGCAGAACCTCTCAGGGGCACACACAGGGCCAAGCAGACCCTCCAGAAAAGCCCAGGGTTTCTGCAGAACCTGTCAAGGGCACACGTAGGGAGAAGCAGACCCTCCAGAAAAGGCCAGGGCCTCTCACAGCCCTCTCAGGGGCACGCATGGGGCCAAGCAGACCCTTCAGGGAAGCGGCAGAGTTTTCCAGAACCACTCATGGGCACACGTAGGGCCAAGCAGACCCTCCAGAGGAGCCCAGGGCCTCTCACAGCCCTAGCAGGGGCATGCGTGGGGCCAAGCAGACCCTCCAGAGAAGCTCTGCATTGCTCCAAGCCCTCTCGAGGTCGCGCATGGGGCCAAGCAGCCCTCCAGAGAAGCCCAGGGTTTCTGCAGAACCTGTCAAGGGCACACGTAGGGAGAAGCAGACCCTCCAGAAAAGGCCACAGGGCCTCTCACAACCCTCTCAGGGGCCCGCACGGGGCCAAGCAGACCCTCCAGAGAAGGCCAGGGTTTCTCAAATCCCTCGTAAGGGTACGAGTCAGGGCGAGCAGGCCCTCCAGAAAAGGCCAGGACCTCCCACAGCCCTTGTACGGGCACGTGTGGGGCCAAGCAGACCCTGCAGAAAAGCCCAGGGTTTCTCCAGAACCTCTCAGGGGCACTCGTAGGGCCAAGCAGACCCTCCAGAGAAGGCCAGGGTTTCTCACAGCCTTTATAGGTGTACGCGTGGGGCCAAGCAGACCCTCCAGAGAAGCCCGTGGTTTCTCACAGCCTTTATAGGTGGACATGTGGGGCCAAGCAGACCCTCGAGAGAAGCCCAAGGGTTCTCACAGCCCTCGCAATGGCAAGTGTGGGGCCAAGCAGACCCTCCAGAGAAGCCTATGGTTTCTCCAAACCTACTCAGGGCTACACGTAGAGCCAAGCAGACCCTCCAGAGAAGGCCAGGGTTTCTCACAGCCTTTATAGGTGTACACGTAGGGCCAAGCAGACCCTCCAAAGAAGCCTGTGGTTTCTCACAGCCTTTATAGCTGTACGCGTGCGGCCAAGCAGACCCTCCAGAGAGGGCCAGGGCCTCTCACAGCCCTCGCAGGGATAAATCTTGAGCGAAGCAGATCCTCCAAAAGTCCCAGGGCCTGTGCAGCACCTCTCAGGGGCACGCGTGGGGCCAAGCAGACCCTCCAGAGATGCTCTGCATTTCACCAAGCCCTGTCAAAGGCACACGTAGGGAGAAGCAGACCCTCCAGAGAAGCCCAGGGTTTCTCCAGAACCTCTCCGGGGCAAACATAGGGCCAAGCAGACCCTCCAGAGAGGACCAGAGCCTCTCACAGCCCTCAGAGGGGCACTCGTAGGGCCAAGCAGAACCTCGAGGGAAGCCCGTGGTTTCTCACAGCCTTTATAGGTGTACGTGTTGGGCCAAGCAGACCCTCCAGAGAAGGCCAGGGTTTCTGCAGAACCTCTCAGGGGCACACACAGGGCCAAGCAGACCCTCCAGAAAAGCCCAGGGTTTCTGCAGAACCTGTCAAGGGCACACGTAGGGAGAAGCAGACCCTCCAGAAAAGGCCAGGGCCTCTCACAGCCCTCTCAGGGGCACGCATGGGGCCAAGCAGACCCTTCAGGGAAGCGGCAGAGTTTTCCAGAACCACTCATGGGCACACGTAGGGCCAAGCAGACCCTCCAGAGGAGCCCAGGGCCTCTCACAGCCCTAGCAGGGGCATGCGTGGGGCCAAGCAGACCCTCCAGAGAAGCTCTGCATTGCTCCAAGCCCTCTCGAGGTCGCGCATGGGGCCAAGCAGCCCTCCAGAGAAGCCCAGGGTTTCTGCAGAACCTGTCAAGGGCACACGTAGGGAGAAGCAGACCCTCCAGAAAAGGGCAGGGCCTCTCACAGCCCTTTCAGGGACATGCTTGGGGCCAAGCAGACCCTCCAGAGAAGCCAGCGCCTCTCACAGCCCTCGGAGGGGCACGCATGGGGCAAAGCAGACCCTCCAGAGAAGCCCAGGGATTCTGCAGAACCTCTCACGGGCAGACATAGGGCCAAGCAGACCCTCCAAGAGAAGCTCAGGCCCTCTCCAAGACCTCAGAGGGGCACGCGTGGGGCCAAGGAGACCCTCCAAGAGAAGTTCAGGCCCTCTCCAAGACCTCAGAGGGGCATGCGTGGGGCCAAGCAGACGCTCCAGAGAAAGCCAGGGCCTCTCACAGCCCTGGCAGGGATAAATCTTGAGCGAAGCAGATCCTCCAAAAATCCCAGGGCCTGTGCAGCCCCTCTCAGGGGCATGCGTGGGGCCAAGCAGACCCTCGACAGAAGCCCAGGGTTTCTCCAGAACCTCTCAGGGGCACACACAGGGCCAAGCAGACCCTCCAGAGAAGGCCAGGGTTTCTCACAGCCTTTATAGGTGTACGCGTGGGGCCAGTCAGACCCTCCAGAGAAGCCCGTGGTTTCTCACAGCCTTTATAGGTGTACGTGTGGGGCCAAGCAGACCCTCCAGAGAAGCCCATGGTTTCTCACAGCCTTTATAGGTGTACGTGTGGGGCCAAGCAGACCCTCGAGAGAAGCCCGTGGTTTCTCACAGCCTTTATAGGTGTACGCGTGGGGCCAAGCAGACCCTCCAGAGAAGGCCAGGGTTTCTCACAGCCTTTATAGGTGTACGCGTGCGGCCAAGCAGACCCTCCAGAGAAGCCTATGGTTTCTCCAAACCTACTCAGGGCTACACGTAGAGCCAAGCAGACCCTCCAGAGAAGGCCAGGGTTTCTCACAGCCTTTATAGGTGTACACGTAGGGCCAAGCAGACCCTCCAAAGAAGCCTGTGGTTTCTCACAGCCTTTATAGCTGTACGCGTGCGGCCAAGCAGACCCTCCAGAGAGGGCCAGGGCCTCTCACAGCCCTCGCAGGGATAAATCTTGAGCGAAGCAGATCCTCCAAAAGTCCCAGGGCCTGTGCAGCACCTCTCAGGGGCACGCGTGGGGCCAAGCAGACCCTCCAGAGATGCCCTGCATTTCACCAAGCCCTGTCAAAGGCACACGTAGGGAGAAGCAGACCCTCCAGAGAAGCCCAGGGTTTCTCCAGAACCTCTCCGGGGCAAACATAGGGCCAAGCAGACCCTCCAGAGAGGACCAGAGCCTCTCACAGCCCTCAGAGGGGCACTCGTAGGGCCAAGCAGAACCTCGAGGGAAGCCCGTGGTTTCTCACAGCCTTTATAGGTGTACGTGTTGGGCCAAGCAGACCCTCCAGAGAAGGCCAGGGTTTCTGCAGAACCTCTCAGGGGCACACACAGGGCCAAGCAGACCCTCCAGAAAAGCCCAGGGTTTCTGCAGAACCTGTCAAGGGCACACGTAGGGAGAAGCAGACCCTCCAGAAAAGGCCAGGGCCTCTCACAGCCCTCTCAGGGGCACGCATGGGGCCAAGCAGACCCTTCAGGGAAGCGGCAGAGTTTTCCAGAACCACTCATGGGCACACGTAGGGCCAAGCAGACCCTCCAGAGGAGCCCAGGGCCTCTCACAGCCCTAGCAGGGGCATGCGTGGGGCCAAGCAGACCCTCCAGAGAAGCTCTGCATTGCTCCAAGCCCTCTCGAGGTCGCGCATGGGGCCAAGCAGCCCTCCAGAGAAGCCCAGGGTTTCTGCAGAACCTGTCAAGGGCACACGTAGGGAGAAGCAGACCCTCCAGAAAAGGCCACAGGGCCTCTCACAACCCTCTCAGGGGCCCGCACGGGGCCAAGCAGACCCTCCAGAGAAGGCCAGGGTTTCTCAAATCCCTCGTAAGGGTACGAGTCAGGGCAAGCAGGCCCTCCAGAAAAGGCCAGGACCTCCCACAGCCCTTGTACGGGCACGTGTGGGGCCAAGCAGACCCTGCAGAAAAGCCCAGGGTTTCTCCAGAACCTCTCAGGGGCACTCGTAGGGCCAAGCAGACCCTCCAGAGAAGGCCAGGGTTTCTCACAGCCTTTATAGGTGTACGCGTGGGGCCAAGCAGACCCTCCAGAGAAGCCCGTGGTTTCTCACAGCCTTTATAGGTGGACATGTGGGGCCAAGCAGACCCTCGAGAGAAGCCCAAGGGTTCTCACAGCCCTCGCAATGGCAAGTGTGGGGCCAAGCAGACCCTCCAGAGAAGCCTATGGTTTCTCCAAACCTACTCAGGGCTACACGTAGAGCCAAGCAGACCCTCCAGAGAAGGCCAGGGTTTCTCACAGCCTTTATAGGTGTACACGTAGGGCCAAGCAGACCCTCCAAAGAAGCCTGTGGTTTCTCACAGCCTTTATAGCTGTACGCGTGCGGCCAAGCAGACCCTCCAGAGAGGGCCAGGGCCTCTCACAGCCCTCGCAGGGATAAATCTTGAGCGAAGCAGATCCTCCAAAAGTCCCAGGGCCTGTGCAGCACCTCTCAGGGGCACGCGTGGGGCCAAGCAGACCCTCCAGAGATGCTCTGCATTTCACCAAGCCCTGTCAAAGGCACACGTAGGGAGAAGCAGACCCTCCAGAGAAGCCCAGGGTTTCTCCAGAACCTCTCCGGGGCAAACATAGGGCCAAGCAGACCCTCCAGAGAGGACCAGAGCCTCTCACAGCCCTCAGAGGGGCACTCGTAGGGCCAAGCAGAACCTCGAGGGAAGCCCGTGGTTTCTCACAGCCTTTATAGGTGTACGTGTTGGGCCAAGCAGACCCTCCAGAGAAGGCCAGGGTTTCTGCAGAACCTCTCAGGGGCACACACAGGGCCAAGCAGACCCTCCAGAAAAGCCCAGGGTTTCTGCAGAACCTGTCAAGGGCACACGTAGGGAGAAGCAGACCCTCCAGAAAAGGCCAGGGCCTCTCACAGCCCTCTCAGGGGCACGCATGGGGCCAAGCAGACCCTTCAGGGAAGCGGCAGAGTTTTCCAGAACCACTCATGGGCACACGTAGGGCCAAGCAGACCCTCCAGAGGAGCCCAGGGCCTCTCACAGCCCTAGCAGGGGCATGCGTGGGGCCAAGCAGACCCTCCAGAGAAGCTCTGCATTGCTCCAAGCCCTCTCGAGGTCGCGCATGGGGCCAAGCAGCCCTCCAGAGAAGCCCAGGGTTTCTGCAGAACCTGTCAAGGGCACACGTAGGGAGAAGCAGACCCTCCAGAAAAGGGCAGGGCCTCTCACAGCCCTTTCAGGGACATGCTTGGGGCCAAGCAGACCCTCCAGAGAAGCCAGCGCCTCTCACAGCCCTCGGAGGGGCACGCATGGGGCAAAGCAGACCCTCCAGAGAAGCCCAGGGATTCTGCAGAACCTCTCACGGGCAGACATAGGGCCAAGCAGACCCTCCAAGAGAAGCTCAGGCCCTCTCCAAGACCTCAGAGGGGCACGCGTGGGGCCAAGGAGACCCTCCAAGAGAAGTTCAGGCCCTCTCCAAGACCTCAGAGGGGCATGCGTGGGGCCAAGCAGATGCTCCAGAGAAAGCCAGGGCCTCTCACAGCCCTGGCAGGGATAAATCTTGAGCGAAGCAGATCCTCCAAAAATCCCAGGGCCTGTGCAGCCCCTCTCAGGGGCATGCGTGGGGCCAAGCAGACCCTCGACAGAAGCCCAGGGTTTCTCCAGAACCTCTCAGGGGCACACACAGGGCCAAGCAGACCCTCCAGAGAAGGCCAGGGTTTCTCACAGCCTTTATAGGTGTACGCGTGGGGCCAGTCAGACCCTCCAGAGAAGCCCGTGGTTTCTCACAGCCTTTATAGGTGTACGTGTGGGGCCAAGCAGACCCTCCAGAGAAGCCCATGGTTTCTCACAGCCTTTATAGGTGTACGTGTGGGGCCAAGCAGACCCTCGAGAGAAGCCCGTGGTTTCTCACAGCCTTTATAGGTGTACGCGTGGGGCCAAGCAGACCCTCCAGAGAAGGCCAGGGTTTCTCACAGCCTTTATAGGTGTACGCGTGCGGCCAAGCAGACCCTCCAGAGAAGCCTATGGTTTCTCCAAACCTACTCAGGGCTACACGTAGAGCCAAGCAGACCCTCCAGAGAAGGCCAGGGTTTCTCACAGCCTTTATAGGTGTACACGTAGGGCCAAGCAGACCCTCCAAAGAAGCCTGTGGTTTCTCACAGCCTTTATAGCTGTACGCGTGCGGCCAAGCAGACCCTCCAGAGAGGGCCAGGGCCTCTCACAGCCCTCGCAGGGATAAATCTTGAGCGAAGCAGATCCTCCAAAAGTCCCAGGGCCTGTGCAGCACCTCTCAGGGGCACGCGTGGGGCCAAGCAGACCCTCCAGAGATGCCCTGCATTTCACCAAGCCCTGTCAAAGGCACACGTAGGGAGAAGCAGACCCTCCAGAGAAGCCCAGGGTTTCTCCAGAACCTCTCCGGGGCAAACATAGGGCCAAGCAGACCCTCCAGAGAGGACCAGAGCCTCTCACAGCCCTCAGAGGGGCACTCGTAGGGCCAAGCAGAACCTCGAGGGAAGCCCGTGGTTTCTCACAGCCTTTATAGGTGTACGTGTTGGGCCAAGCAGACCCTCCAGAGAAGGCCAGGGTTTCTGCAGAACCTCTCAGGGGCACACACAGGGCCAAGCAGACCCTCCAGAAAAGCCCAGGGTTTCTGCAGAACCTGTCAAGGGCACACGTAGGGAGAAGCAGACCCTCCAGAAAAGGCCAGGGCCTCTCACAGCCCTCTCAGGGGCACGCATGGGGCCAAGCAGACCCTTCAGGGAAGCGGCAGAGTTTTCCAGAACCACTCATGGGCACACGTAGGGCCAAGCAGACCCTCCAGAGGAGCCCAGGGCCTCTCACAGCCCTAGCAGGGGCATGCGTGGGGCCAAGCAGACCCTCCAGAGAAGCTCTGCATTGCTCCAAGCCCTCTCGAGGTCGCGCATGGGGCCAAGCAGCCCTCCAGAGAAGCCCAGGGTTTCTGCAGAACCTGTCAAGGGCACACGTAGGGAGAAGCAGACCCTCCAGAAAAGGCCACAGGGCCTCTCACAACCCTCTCAGGGGCCCGCACGGGGCCAAGCAGACCCTCCAGAGAAGGCCAGGGTTTCTCAAATCCCTCGTAAGGGTACGAGTCAGGGCAAGCAGGCCCTCCAGAAAAGGCCAGGACCTCCCACAGCCCTTGTACGGGCACGTGTGGGGCCAAGCAGACCCTGCAGAAAAGCCCAGGGTTTCTCCAGAACCTCTCAGGGGCACTCGTAGGGCCAAGCAGACCCTCCAGAGAAGGCCAGGGTTTCTCACAGCCTTTATAGGTGTACGCGTGGGGCCAAGCAGACCCTCCAGAGAAGCCCGTGGTTTCTCACAGCCTTTATAGGTGTACATGTGGGGCCAAGCAGACCCTCGAGAGAAGCCCAAGGGTTCTCACAGCCCTCGCAATGGCAAGTGTGGGGCCAAGCAGACCCTCCAGAGAAGCCTATGGTTTCTCCAAACCTACTCAGGGCTACACGTAGAGCCAAGCAGACCCTCCAGAGAAGGCCAGGGTTTCTCACAGCCTTTATAGGTGTACACGTAGGGCCAAGCAGACCCTCCAAAGAAGCCTGTGGTTTCTCACAGCCTTTATAGCTGTACGCGTGCGGCCAAGCAGACCCTCCAGAGAGGGCCAGGGCCTCTCACAGCCCTCGCAGGGATAAATCTTGAGCGAAGCAGATCCTCCAAAAGTCCCAGGGCCTGTGCAGCACCTCTCAGGGGCACGCGTGGGGCCAAGCAGACCCTCCAGAGATGCTCTGCATTTCACCAAGCCCTGTCAAAGGCACACGTAGGGAGAAGCAGACCCTCCAGAGAAGCCCAGGGTTTCTCCAGAACCTCTCCGGGGCAAACATAGGGCCAAGCAGACCCTCCAGAGAGGACCAGAGCCTCTCACAGCCCTCAGAGGGGCACTCGTAGGGCCAAGCAGAACCTCGAGGGAAGCCCGTGGTTTCTCACAGCCTTTATAGGTGTACGTGTTGGGCCAAGCAGACCCTCCAGAGAAGGCCAGGGTTTCTGCAGAACCTCTCAGGGGCACACACAGGGCCAAGCAGACCCTCCAGAAAAGCCCAGGGTTTCTGCAGAACCTGTCAAGGGCACACGTAGGGAGAAGCAGACCCTCCAGAAAAGGCCAGGGCCTCTCACAGCCCTCTCAGGGGCACGCATGGGGCCAAGCAGACCCTTCAGGGAAGCGGCAGAGTTTTCCAGAACCACTCATGGGCACACGTAGGGCCAAGCAGACCCTCCAGAGGAGCCCAGGGCCTCTCACAGCCCTAGCAGGGGCATGCGTGGGGCCAAGCAGACCCTCCAGAGAAGCTCTGCATTGCTCCAAGCCCTCTCGAGGTCGCGCATGGGGCCAAGCAGCCCTCCAGAGAAGCCCAGGGTTTCTGCAGAACCTGTCAAGGGCACACGTAGGGAGAAGCAGACCCTCCAGAAAAGGCCACAGGGCCTCTCACAACCCTCTCAGGGGCCCGCACGGGGCCAAGCAGACCCTCCAGAGAAGGCCAGGGTTTCTCAAATCCCTCGTAAGGGTACGAGTCAGGGCAAGCAGGCCCTCCAGAAAAGGCCAGGACCTCCCACAGCCCTTGTACGGGCACGTGTGGGGCCAAGCAGACCCTGCAGAAAAGCCCAGGGTTTCTCCAGAACCTCTCAGGGGCACTCGTAGGGCCAAGCAGACCCTCCAGAGAAGGCCAGGGTTTCTCACAGCCTTTATAGGTGTACGCGTGGGGCCAAGCAGACCCTCCAGAGAAGCCCGTGGTTTCTCACAGCCTTTATAGGTGTACATGTGGGGCCAAGCAGACCCTCGAGAGAAGCCCAAGGGTTCTCACAGCCCTCGCAATGGCAAGTGTGGGGCCAAGCAGACCCTCCAGAGAAGCCTATGGTTTCTCCAAACCTACTCAGGGCTACACGTAGAGCCAAGCAGACCCTCCAGAGAAGGCCAGGGTTTCTCACAGCCTTTATAGGTGTACACGTAGGGCCAAGCAGACCCTCCAAAGAAGCCTGTGGTTTCTCACAGCCTTTATAGCTGTACGCGTGCGGCCAAGCAGACCCTCCAGAGAGGGCCAGGGCCTCTCACAGCCCTCGCAGGGATAAATCTTGAGCGAAGCAGATCCTCCAAAAGTCCCAGGGCCTGTGCAGCACCTCTCAGGGGCACGCGTGGGGCCAAGCAGACCCTCCAGAGATGCCCTGCATTTCACCAAGCCCTGTCAAAGGCACACGTAGGGAGAAGCAGACCCTCCAGAGAAGCCCAGGGTTTCTCCAGAACCTCTCCGGGGCAAACATAGGGCCAAGCAGACCCTCCAGAGAGGACCAGAGCCTCTCACAGCCCTCAGAGGGGCACTCGTAGGGCCAAGCAGAACCTCGAGGGAAGCCCGTGGTTTCTCACAGCCTTTATAGGTGTACGTGTTGGGCCAAGCAGACCCTCCAGAGAAGGCCAGGGTTTCTGCAGAACCTCTCAGGGGCACACACAGGGCCAAGCAGACCCTCCAGAAAAGCCCAGGGTTTCTGCAGAACCTGTCAAGGGCACACGTAGGGAGAAGCAGACCCTCCAGAAAAGGCCAGGGCCTCTCACAGCCCTCTCAGGGGCACGCATGGGGCCAAGCAGACCCTTCAGGGAAGCGGCAGAGTTTTCCAGAACCACTCATGGGCACACGTAGGGCCAAGCAGACCCTCCAGAGGAGCCCAGGGCCTCTCACAGCCCTAGCAGGGGCATGCGTGGGGCCAAGCAGACCCTCCAGAGAAGCTCTGCATTGCTCCAAGCCCTCTCGAGGTCGCGCATGGGGCCAAGCAGCCCTCCAGAGAAGCCCAGGGTTTCTGCAGAACCTGTCAAGGGCACACGTAGGGAGAAGCAGACCCTCCAGAAAAGGCCACAGGGCCTCTCACAACCCTCTCAGGGGCCCGCACGGGGCCAAGCAGACCCTCCAGAGAAGGCCAGGGTTTCTCAAATCCCTCGTAAGGGTACGAGTCAGGGCAAGCAGGCCCTCCAGAAAAGGCCAGGACCTCCCACAGCCCTTGTACGGGCACGTGTGGGGCCAAGCAGACCCTGCAGAAAAGCCCAGGGTTTCTCCAGAACCTCTCAGGGGCACTCGTAGGGCCAAGCAGACCCTCCAGAGAAGGCCAGGGTTTCTCACAGCCTTTATAGGTGTACGCGTGGGGCCAAGCAGACCCTCCAGAGAAGCCCGTGGTTTCTCACAGCCTTTATAGGTGGACATGTGGGGCCAAGCAGACCCTCGAGAGAAGCCCAAGGGTTCTCACAGCCCTCGCAATGGCAAGTGTGGGGCCAAGCAGACCCTCCAGAGAAGCCTATGGTTTCTCCAAACCTACTCAGGGCTACACGTAGAGCCAAGCAGACCCTCCAGAGAAGGCCAGGGTTTCTCACAGCCTTTATAGGTGTACACGTAGGGCCAAGCAGACCCTCCAAAGAAGCCTGTGGTTTCTCACAGCCTTTATAGCTGTACGCGTGCGGCCAAGCAGACCCTCCAGAGAGGGCCAGGGCCTCTCACAGCCCTCGCAGGGATAAATCTTGAGCGAAGCAGATCCTCCAAAAGTCCCAGGGCCTGTGCAGCACCTCTCAGGGGCACGCGTGGGGCCAAGCAGACCCTCCAGAGATGCCCTGCATTTCACCAAGCCCTGTCAAAGGCACACGTAGGGAGAAGCAGACCCTCCAGAGAAGCCCAGGGTTTCTCCAGAACCTCTCCGGGGCAAACATAGGGCCAAGCAGACCCTCCAGAGAGGACCAGAGCCTCTCACAGCCCTCAGAGGGGCACTCGTAGGGCCAAGCAGAACCTCGAGGGAAGCCCGTGGTTTCTCACAGCCTTTATAGGTGTACGTGTTGGGCCAAGCAGACCCTCCAGAGAAGGCCAGGGTTTCTGCAGAACCTCTCAGGGGCACACACAGGGCCAAGCAGACCCTCCAGAAAAGCCCAGGGTTTCTGCAGAACCTGTCAAGGGCACACGTAGGGAGAAGCAGACCCTCCAGAAAAGGCCAGGGCCTCTCACAGCCCTCTCAGGGGCACGCATGGGGCCAAGCAGACCCTTCAGGGAAGCGGCAGAGTTTTCCAGAACCACTCATGGGCACACGTAGGGCCAAGCAGACCCTCCAGAGGAGCCCAGGGCCTCTCACAGCCCTAGCAGGGGCATGCGTGGGGCCAAGCAGACCCTCCAGAGAAGCTCTGCATTGCTCCAAGCCCTCTCGAGGTCGCGCATGGGGCCAAGCAGCCCTCCAGAGAAGCCCAGGGTTTCTGCAGAACCTGTCAAGGGCACACGTAGGGAGAAGCAGACCCTCCAGAAAAGGCCACAGGGCCTCTCACAACCCTCTCAGGGGCCCGCACGGGGCCAAGCAGACCCTCCAGAGAAGGCCAGGGTTTCTCAAATCCCTCGTAAGGGTACGAGTCAGGGCAAGCAGGCCCTCCAGAAAAGGCCAGGACCTCCCACAGCCCTTGTACGGGCACGTGTGGGGCCAAGCAGACCCTCCAGAAAAGCCCAGGGTTTCTCCAGAACCTCTCAGGGGCACTCGTAGGGCCAAGCAGACCCTCCAGAGAAGGCCAGGGTTTCTCACAGCCTTTATAGGTGTACGCGTGGGGCCAAGCAGACCCTCCAGAGAAGCCCGTGGTTTCTCACAGCCTTTATAGGTGGACATGTGGGGCCAAGCAGACCCTCGAGAGAAGCCCAAGGGTTCTCACAGCCCTCGCAATGGCAAGTGTGGGGCCAAGCAGACCCTCCAGAGAAGCCTATGGTTTCTCCAAACCTACTCAGGGCTACACGTAGAGCCAAGCAGACCCTCCAGAGAAGGCCAGGGTTTCTCACAGCCTTTATAGGTGTACACGTAGGGCCAAGCAGACCCTCCAAAGAAGCCTGTGGTTTCTCACAGCCTTTATAGCTGTACGCGTGCGGCCAAGCAGACCCTCCAGAGAGGGCCAGGGCCTCTCACAGCCCTCGCAGGGATAAATCTTGAGCGAAGCAGATCCTCCAAAAGTCCCAGGGCCTGTGCAGCACCTCTCAGGGGCACGCGTGGGGCCAAGCAGACCCTCCAGAGATGCCCTGCATTTCACCAAGCCCTGTCAAAGGCACACGTAGGGAGAAGCAGACCCTCCAGAGAAGCCCAGGGTTTCTCCAGAACCTCTCCGGGGCAAACATAGGGCCAAGCAGACCCTCCAGAGAGGACCAGAGCCTCTCACAGCCCTCAGAGGGGCACTCGTAGGGCCAAGCAGAACCTCGAGGGAAGCCCGTGGTTTCTCACAGCCTTTATAGGTGTACGTGTTGGGCCAAGCAGACCCTCCAGAGAAGGCCAGGGTTTCTGCAGAACCTCTCAGGGGCACACACAGGGCCAAGCAGACCCTCCAGAAAAGCCCAGGGTTTCTGCAGAACCTGTCAAGGGCACACGTAGGGAGAAGCAGACCCTCCAGAAAAGGCCAGGGCCTCTCACAGCCCTCTCAGGGGCACGCATGGGGCCAAGCAGACCCTTCAGGGAAGCGGCAGAGTTTTCCAGAACCACTCATGGGCACACGTAGGGCCAAGCAGACCCTCCAGAGGAGCCCAGGGCCTCTCACAGCCCTAGCAGGGGCATGCGTGGGGCCAAGCAGACCCTCCAGAGAAGCTCTGCATTGCTCCAAGCCCTCTCGAGGTCGCGCATGGGGCCAAGCAGCCCTCCAGAGAAGCCCAGGGTTTCTGCAGAACCTGTCAAGGGCACACGTAGGGAGAAGCAGACCCTCCAGAAAAGGCCACAGGGCCTCTCACAACCCTCTCAGGGGCCCGCACGGGGCCAAGCAGACCCTCCAGAGAAGGCCAGGGTTTCTCAAATCCCTCGTAAGGGTACGAGTCAGGGCAAGCAGGCCCTCCAGAAAAGGCCAGGACCTCCCACAGCCCTTGTACGGGCACGTGTGGGGCCAAGCAGACCCTGCAGAAAAGCCCAGGGTTTCTCCAGAACCTCTCAGGGGCACTCGTAGGGCCAAGCAGACCCTCCAGAGAAGGCCAGGGTTTCTCACAGCCTTTATAGGTGTACGCGTGGGGCCAAGCAGACCCTCCAGAGAAGCCCGTGGTTTCTCACAGCCTTTATAGGTGTACATGTGGGGCCAAGCAGACCCTCGAGAGAAGCCCAAGGGTTCTCACAGCCCTCGCAATGGCAAGTGTGGGGCCAAGCAGACCCTCCAGAGAAGCCTATGGTTTCTCCAAACCTACTCAGGGCTACACGTAGAGCCAAGCAGACCCTCCAGAGAAGGCCGTGGTTTCTCACAGCCTTTATAGGTGTACACGTAGGGCCAAGCAGACCCTCCAAAGAAGCCTGTGGTTTCTCACAGCCTTTATAGCTGTACGCGTGCGGCCAAGCAGACCCTCCAGAGAGGGCCAGGGCCTCTCACAGCCCTCGCAGGGATAAATCTTGAGCGAAGCAGATCCTCCAAAAGTCCCAGGGCCTGTGCAGCACCTCTCAGGGGCACGCGTGGGGCCAAGCAGACCCTCCAGAGATGCTCTGCATTTCACCAAGCCCTGTCAAAGGCACACGTAGGGAGAAGCAGACCCTCCAGAGAAGCCCAGGGTTTCTCCAGAACCTCTCCGGGGCAAACATAGGGCCAAGCAGACCCTCCAGAGAGGACCAGAGCCTCTCACAGCCCTCAGAGGGGCACTCGTAGGGCCAAGCAGAACCTCGAGGGAAGCCCGTGGTTTCTCACAGCCTTTATAGGTGTACGTGTTGGGCCAAGCAGACCCTCCAGAGAAGGCCAGGGTTTCTGCAGAACCTCTCAGGGGCACACACAGGGCCAAGCAGACCCTCCAGAAAAGCCCAGGGTTTCTGCAGAACCTGTCAAGGGCACACGTAGGGAGAAGCAGACCCTCCAGAAAAGGCCAGGGCCTCTCACAGCCCTCTCAGGGGCACGCATGGGGCCAAGCAGACCCTTCAGGGAAGCGGCAGAGTTTTCCAGAACCACTCATGGGCACACGTAGGGCCAAGCAGACCCTCCAGAGGAGCCCAGGGCCTCTCACAGCCCTAGCAGGGGCATGCGTGGGGCCAAGCAGACCCTCCAGAGAAGCTCTGCATTGCTCCAAGCCCTCTCGAGGTCGCGCATGGGGCCAAGCAGCCCTCCAGAGAAGCCCAGGGTTTCTGCAGAACCTGTCAAGGGCACACGTAGGGAGAAGCAGACCCTCCAGAAAAGGGCAGGGCCTCTCACAGCCCTTTCAGGGACATGCTTGGGGCCAAGCAGACCCTCCAGAGAAGCCAGCGCCTCTCACAGCCCTCGGAGGGGCACGCATGGGGCAAAGCAGACCCTCCAGAGAAGCCCAGGGATTCTGCAGAACCTCTCACGGGCAGACATAGGGCCAAGCAGACCCTCCAAGAGAAGCTCAGGCCCTCTCCAAGACCTCAGAGGGGCACGCGTGGGGCCAAGGAGACCCTCCAAGAGAAGTTCAGGCCCTCTCCAAGACCTCAGAGGGGCATGCGTGGGGCCAAGCAGACGCTCCAGAGAAAGCCAGGGCCTCTCACAGCCCTGGCAGGGATAAATCTTGAGCGAAGCAGATCCTCCAAAAATCCCAGGGCCTGTGCAGCCCCTCTCAGGGGCATGCGTGGGGCCAAGCAGACCCTCGACAGAAGCCCAGGGTTTCTCCAGAACCTCTCAGGGGCACACACAGGGCCAAGCAGACCCTCCAGAGAAGGCCAGGGTTTCTCACAGCCTTTATAGGTGTACGCGTGGGGCCAGTCAGACCCTCGAGAGAAGCCCGTGGTTTCTCACAGCCTTTATAGGTGTACGTGTGGGGCCAAGCAGACCCTCCAGAGAAGCCCGTGGTTTCTCACAGCCTTTATAGGTGTACGTGTGGGGCCAAGCAGACCCTCGAGAGAAGCCCGTGGTTTCTCACAGCCTTTATAGGTGTACGCGTGGGGCCAAGCAGACCCTCCAGAGAAGGCCAGGGTTTCTCACAGCCTTTATAGGTGTACACGTAGGGCCAAGCAGACCCTCCAAAGAAGCCTGTGGTTTCTCACAGCCTTTATAGCTGTACTCGTGCGGCCAAGCAGACCCTCCAGAGAGGGCCAGGGCCTCTCACAGCCCTCGCAGGGATAAATCTTGAGCGAAGCAGATCCTCCAAAAGTCCCAGGGCCTGTGCAGCACCTCTCAGGGGCACGCGTGGGGCCAAGCAGACCCTCCAGAGATGCCCTGCATTTCACCAAGCCCTGTCAAAGGCACACGTAGGGAGAAGCAGACCCTCCAGAGAAGCCCAGGGTTTCTCCAGAACCTCTCCGGGGCAAACATAGGGCCAAGCAGACCCTCCAGAGAGGACCAGAGCCTCTCACAGCCCTCAGAGGGGCACTCGTAGGGCCAAGCAGAACCTCGAGGGAAGCCCGTGGTTTCTCACAGCCTTTATAGGTGTACGTGTTGGGCCAAGCAGACCCTCCAGAGAAGGCCAGGGTTTCTGCAGAACCTCTCAGGGGCACACACAGGGCCAAGCAGACCCTCCAGAAAAGCCCAGGGTTTCTGCAGAACCTGTCAAGGGCACACGTAGGGAGAAGCAGACCCTCCAGAAAAGGCCAGGGCCTCTCACAGCCCTCTCAGGGGCACGCATGGGGCCAAGCAGACCCTTCAGGGAAGCGGCAGAGTTTTCCAGAACCACTCATGGGCACACGTAGGGCCAAGCAGACCCTCCAGAGGAGCCCAGGGCCTCTCACAGCCCTAGCAGGGGCATGCGTGGGGCCAAGCAGACCCTCCAAGAGAAGCTCAGGCCCTCTCCAAGACCTCAGAGGGGCACGCGTGGGGCCAAGGAGACCCTCCAAGAGAAGTTCAGGCCCTCTCCAAGACCTCAGAGGGGCATGCGTGGGTCCAAGCAGACGCTCCAGAGAAAGCCAGGGCCTCTCACAGCCCTGGCAGGGATAAATCTTGAGCGAAGCAGATCCTCCAAAAATCCCAGGGCCTGTGCAGCCCCTCTCAGGGGCATGCGTGGGGCCAAGCAGACCCTCGACAGAAGCCCAGGGTTTCTCCAGAACCTCTCAGGGGCACACACAGGGCCAAGCAGACCCTCCAGAGAAGGCCAGGGTTTCTCACAGCCTTTATAGGTGTACGCGTGGGGCCAAGCAGACCCTCCAGAGAAGCCCGTGGTTTCTCACAGCCTTTATAGGTGGACATGTGGGGCCAAGCAGACCCTCGAGAGAAGCCCAAGGGTTCTCACAGCCCTCGCAATGGCACGCGTGGGGCCAAGCAGACCCTCCAGAGAAGCCTATGCTTTCTCCAAACCTACTCAGGGCTACACGTAGGGCCAAGCAGACCCTCCAGAGGAGCCCAGGGCCTCTCACAGCCCTAGCAGGGGCATGCGTGGGGCCAAGCAGACCCTCCAGAGAAGCTCTGCATTGCTCCAAGCCCTCTCGAGGTCGCGCATGGGGCCAAGCAGCCCTCCAGAGAAGCCCAGGGTTTCTGCAGAACCTGTCAAGGGCACACGTAGGGAGAAGCAGACCCTCCAGAAAAGGCCACAGGGCCTCTCACAACCCTCTCAGGGGCCCGCACGGGGCCAAGCAGACCCTCCAGAGAAGGCCAGGGTTTCTCAAATCCCTCGTAAGGGTACGAGTCAGGGCAAGCAGGCCCTCCAGAAAAGGCCAGGACCTCCCACAGCCCTTGTACGGGCACGTGTGGGGCCAAGCAGACCCTGCAGAAAAGCCCAGGGTTTCTCCAGAACCTCTCAGGGGCACTCGTAGGGCCAAGCAGACCCTCCAGAGAAGGCCAGGGTTTCTCACAGCCTTTATAGGTGTACGCGTGGGGCCAAGCAGACCCTCCAGAGAAGCCCGTGGTTTCTCACAGCCTTTATAGGTGTACATGTGGGGCCAAGCAGACCCTCGAGAGAAGCCCAAGGGTTCTCACAGCCCTCGCAATGGCAAGTGTGGGGCCAAGCAGACCCTCCAGAGAAGCCTATGGTTTCTCCAAACCTACTCAGGGCTACACGTAGAGCCAAGCAGACCCTCCAGAGAAGGCCAGGGTTTCTCACAGCCTTTATAGGTGTACACGTAGGGCCAAGCAGACCCTCCAAAGAAGCCTGTGGTTTCTCACAGCCTTTATAGGTGTACACGTAGGGCCAAGCAGACCCTCCAAAGAAGCCTGTGGTTTCTCACAGCCTTTATAGGTGTACGCGTGCGGCCAAGCAGACCCTCCAGAGAGGGCCAGGGCCTCTCACAGCCCTCGCAGGGATAAATCTTGAGCGAAGCAGATCCTCCAAAAGTCCCAGGGCCTGTGCAGCACCTCTCAGGGGCACGCGTGGGGCCAAGCAGACCCTCCAGAGATGCTCTGCATTTCACCAAGCCCTGTCAAAGGCACACGTAGGGAGAAGCAGACCCTCCAGAGAAGCCCAGGGTTTCTCCAGAACCTCTCCGGGGCAAACATAGGGCCAAGCAGACCCTCCAGAGAGGACCAGAGCCTCTCACAGCCCTCAGAGGGGCACTCGTAGGGCCAAGCAGAACCTCGAGGGAAGCCCGTGGTTTCTCACAGCCTTTATAGGTGTACGTGTTGGGCCAAGCAGACCCTCCAGAGAAGGCCAGGGTTTCTGCAGAACCTCTCAGGGGCACACACAGGGCCAAGCAGACCCTCCAGAAAAGCCCAGGGTTTCTGCAGAACCTGTCAAGGGCACACGTAGGGAGAAGCAGACCCTCCAGAAAAGGCCAGGGCCTCTCACAGCCCTCTCAGGGGCACGCATGGGGCCAAGCAGACCCTTCAGGGAAGCGGCAGAGTTTTCCAGAACCACTCATGGGCACACGTAGGGCCAAGCAGACCCTCCAGAGGAGCCCAGGGCCTCTCACAGCCCTAGCAGGGGCATGCGTGGGGCCAAGCAGACCCTCCAGAGAAGCTCTGCATTGCTCCAAGCCCTCTCGAGGTCGCTCATGGGGCCAAGCAGCCCTCCAGAGAAGCCCAGGGTTTCTGCAGAACCTGTCAAGGGCACACGTAGGGAGAAGCAGACCCTCCAGAAAAGGGCAGGGCCTCTCACAGCCCTTTCAGGGACATGCTTGGGGCCAAGCAGACCCTCCAGAGAAGCCAGCGCCTCTCACAGCCCTCGGAGGGGCACGCATGGGGCAAAGCAGACCCTCCAGAGAAGCCCAGGGATTCTGCAGAACCTCTCACGGGCAGACATAGGGCCAAGCAGACCCTCCAAGAGAAGCTCAGGCCCTCTCCAAGACCTCAGAGGGGCACGCGTGGGGCCAAGGAGACCCTCCAAGAGAAGTTCAGGCCCTCTCCAAGACCTCAGAGGGGCATGCGTGGGGCCAAGCAGACGCTCCAGAGAAAGCCAGGGCCTCTCACAGCCCTGGCAGGGATAAATCTTGAGCGAAGCAGATCCTCCAAAAATCCCAGGGCCTGTGCAGCCCCTCTCAGGGGCATGCGTGGGGCCAAGCAGACCCTCGACAGAAGCCCAGGGTTTCTCCAGAACCTCTCAGGGGCACTCGTAGGGCCAAGCAGACCCTCCAGAGAAGGCCAGGGTTTCTCACAGCCTTTATAGGTGTACGCGTGGGGCCAGTCAGACCCTCCAGAGAAGCCCGTGGTTTCTCACAGCCTTTATAGGTGTACGTGTGGGGCCAAGCAGACCCTCCAGAGAAGCCCGTGGTTTCTCACAGCCTTTATAGGTGTACGTGTGGGGCCAAGCAGACCCTCGAGAGAAGCCCGTGGTTTCTCACAGCCTTTATAGGTGTACGCGTGGGGCCAAGCAGACCCTCCAGAGAAGGCCAGGGTTTCTCACAGCCTTTATAGGTGTACGCGTGCGGCCAAGCAGACCCTCCAGAGAAGCCTATGGTTTCTCCAAACCTACTCAGGGCTACACGTAGAGCCAAGCAGACCCTCCAGAGAAGGCCAGGGTTTCTCACAGCCTTTATAGGTGTACACGTAGGGCCAAGCAGACCCTCCAAAGAAGCCTGTGGTTTCTCACAGCCTTTATAGCTGTACGCGTGCGGCCAAGCAGACCCTCCAGAGAGGGCCAGGGCCTCTCACAGCCCTCGCAGGGATAAATCTTGAGCGAAGCAGATCCTCCAAAAGTCCCAGGGCCTGTGCAGCACCTCTCAGGGGCACGCGTGGGGCCAAGCAGACCCTCCAGAGATGCCCTGCATTTCACCAAGCCCTGTCAAAGGCACACGTAGGGAGAAGCAGACCCTCCAGAGAAGCCCAGGGTTTCTCCAGAACCTCTCCGGGGCAAACATAGGGCCAAGCAGACCCTCCAGAGAGGACCAGAGCCTCTCACAGCCCTCAGAGGGGCACTCGTAGGGCCAAGCAGAACCTCGAGGGAAGCCCGTGGTTTCTCACAGCCTTTATAGGTGTACGTGTTGGGCCAAGCAGACCCTCCAGAGAAGGCCAGGGTTTCTGCAGAACCTCTCAGGGGCACACACAGGGCCAAGCAGACCCTCCAGAAAAGCCCAGGGTTTCTGCAGAACCTGTCAAGGGCACACGTAGGGAGAAGCAGACCCTCCAGAAAAGGCCAGGGCCTCTCACAGCCCTCTCAGGGGCACGCATGGGGCCAAGCAGACCCTTCAGGGAAGCGGCAGAGTTTTCCAGAACCACTCATGGGCACACGTAGGGCCAAGCAGACCCTCCAGAGGAGCCCAGGGTCTCTCACAGCCCTAGCAGGGGCATGCGTGGGGCCAAGCAGACCCTCCAGAGAAGCTCTGCATTGCTCCAAGCCCTCTCGAGGTCGCGCATGGGGGCAAGCAGCCCTCCAGAGAAGCCCAGGGTTTCTGCAGAACCTGTCAAGGGCACACGTAGGGAGAAGCAGACCCTCCAGAAAAGGCCACAGGGCCTCTCACAACCCTCTCAGGGGCCCGCACGGGGCCAAGCAGACCCTCCAGAGAAGGCCAGGGTTTCTCAAATCCCTCGTAAGGGTACGAGTCAGGGCAAGCAGGCCCTCCAGAAAAGGCCAGGACCTCCCACAGCCCTTGTACGGGCACGTGTGGGGCCAAGCAGACCCTGCAGAAAAGCCCAGGGTTTCTCCAGAACCTCTCAGGGGCACTCGTAGGGCCAAGCAGACCCTCCAGAGAAGGCCAGGGTTTCTCACAGCCTTTATAGGTGTACGCGTGGGGCCAAGCAGACCCTCCAGAGAAGCCCGTGGTTTCTCACAGCCTTTATAGGTGTACGCGTGGGGCCAAGCAGACCCTCCAGAGAAGCCTGTGGTTTCTCACAGCCTTTATAGGTGGACATGTGGGGCCAAGCAGACCCTCGAGAGAAGCCCAAGGGTTCTCACAGCCCTCGCAATGGCAAGTGTGGGGCCAAGCAGACCCTCCAGAGAAGCCTATGGTTTCTCCAAACCTACTCAGGGCTACACGTAGAGCCAAGCAGACCCTCCAGAGAAGGCCAGGGTTTCTCACAGCCTTTATAGGTGTACATGTGGGGCCAAGCAGACCCTCGAGAGAAGCCCGTGGTTTCTCACAGCCTTTATAGGTGTACGCGTGCGGCCAAGCAGACCCTCCAGAGAAGCCCAAGGGTTCTCACAGCCCTCGCATGGGCACACGTGGGGGCAAGTAAACCCTCCAGAAAAGCCCAGGAACTCTCCAAACCCTGTCAGGTGCACAAGTAGGGAGAAGCAGACCCTCCAGAGAAGCCCAGGGTTTCTGCAGAACCTCTCCGGGGCAAACATAGGGCCAAGCAGACCCTCCAGAGAAGGCCAGGGTTTCTCACAGCCTTTATAGGTGTACATGTGAGGCCAAGCAGACCCTCCAGAGAAGCCCGTGGTTTCTCACAGCCTTTATAGGTGTACATGTGGGCCAAGCAGACCCTCAGAGAAGCCTATGGTTTCTCACAGCCTTTATAGGTGTACGCGTGGGGCCAAGCAGACCCTCCAGAGAAGCCTGTGGTTTCTCACAGCCTTTATAGGTGTACGCGTGCGGCCAAGCAGACCCTCCAGAGAAGCCTATGGTTTCTCCAAACCTACTCAGGGCTACACGTAGAGCCAAGCAGACCCTCCAGAGAAGGCCAGGGTTTCTCACAGCCTTTATAGGTGTACACGTAGGGCCAAGCAGACCCTCCAAAGAAGCCTGTGGTTTCTCACAGCCTTTATAGCTGTACGCGTGCGGCCAAGCAGACCCTCCAGAGAGGGCCAGGGCCTCTCACAGCCCTCGCAGGGATAAATCTTGAGCGAAGCAGATCCTCCAAAAGTCCCAGGGCCTGTGCAGCACCTCTCAGGGGCACGCGTGGGGCCAAGCAGACCCTCCAGAGATGCCCTGCATTTCACCAAGCCCTGTCAAAGGCACACGTAGGGAGAAGCAGACCCTCCAGAGAAGCCCAGGGTTTCTCCAGAACCTCTCCGGGGCAAACATAGGGCCAAGCAGACCCTCCAGAGAGGACCAGAGCCTCTCACAGCCCTCAGAGGGGCACTCGTAGGGCCAAGCAGAACCTCGAGGGAAGCCCGTGGTTTCTCACAGCCTTTATAGGTGTACGTGTTGGGCCAAGCAGACCCTCCAGAGAAGGCCAGGGTTTCTGCAGAACCTCTCAGGGGCACACACAGGGCCAAGCAGACCCTCCAGAAAAGCCCAGGGTTTCTGCAGAACCTGTCAAGGGCACACGTAGGGAGAAGCAGACCCTCCAGAAAAGGCCAGGGCCTCTCACAGCCCTCTCAGGGGCACGCATGGGGCCAAGCAGACCCTTCAGGGAAGCGGCAGAGTTTTCCAGAACCACTCATGGGCACACGTAGGGCCAAGCAGACCCTCCAGAGGAGCCCAGGGTCTCTCACAGCCCTAGCAGGGGCATGCGTGGGGCCAAGCAGACCCTCCAGAGAAGCTCTGCATTGCTCCAAGCCCTCTCGAGGTCGCGCATGGGGGCAAGCAGCCCTCCAGAGAAGCCCAGGGTTTCTGCAGAACCTGTCAAGGGCACACGTAGGGAGAAGCAGACCCTCCAGAAAAGGCCACAGGGCCTCTCACAACCCTCTCAGGGGCCCGCACGGGGCCAAGCAGACCCTCCAGAGAAGGCCAGGGTTTCTCAAATCCCTCGTAAGGGTACGAGTCAGGGCAAGCAGGCCCTCCAGAAAAGGCCAGGACCTCCCACAGCCCTTGTACGGGCACGTGTGGGGCCAAGCAGACCCTGCAGAAAAGCCCAGGGTTTCTCCAGAACCTCTCAGGGGCACTCGTAGGGCCAAGCAGACCCTCCAGAGAAGGCCAGGGTTTCTCACAGCCTTTATAGGTGTACGCGTGGGGCCAAGCAGACCCTCCAGAGAAGCCCGTGGTTTCTCACAGCCTTTATAGGTGTACGCGTGGGGCCAAGCAGACCCTCCAGAGAAGCCTGTGGTTTCTCACAGCCTTTATAGGTGGACATGTGGGGCCAAGCAGACCCTCGAGAGAAGCCCAAGGGTTCTCACAGCCCTCGCAATGGCAAGTGTGGGGCCAAGCAGACCCTCCAGAGAAGCCTATGGTTTCTCCAAACCTACTCAGGGCTACACGTAGAGCCAAGCAGACCCTCCAGAGAAGGCCAGGGTTTCTCACAGCCTTTATAGGTGTACATGTGGGGCCAAGCAGACCCTCGAGAGAAGCCCGTGGTTTCTCACAGCCTTTATAGGTGTACGCGTGCGGCCAAGCAGACCCTCCAGAGAAGCCCAAGGGTTCTCACAGCCCTCGCATGGGCACACGTGGGGGCAAGTAAACCCTCCAGAAAAGCCCAGGAACTCTCCAAACCCTGTCAGGTGCACAAGTAGGGAGAAGCAGACCCTCCAGAGAAGCCCAGGGTTTCTGCAGAACCTCTCCGGGGCAAACATAGGGCCAAGCAGACCCTCCAGAGAAGGCCAGGGTTTCTCACAGCCTTTATAGGTGTACATGTGAGGCCAAGCAGACCCTCCAGAGAAGCCCGTGGTTTCTCGCAGCCTTTATAGGTGTACATGTGGGCCAAGCAGACCCTCAGAGAAGCCTATGGTTTCTCACAGCCTTTATAGGTGTACGCGTGGGGCCAAGCAGACCCTCCAGAGAAGGCCAGGGTTTCTCACAGCCTTTATAGGTGTACGCGTGCGGCCAAGCAGACCCTCCAGAGAAGCCTATGGTTTCTCCAAACCTACTCAGGGCTACACGTAGAGCCAAGCAGACCCTCCAGAGAAGGCCAGGGTTTCTCACAGCCTTTATAGGTGTACACGTAGGGCCAAGCAGACCCTCCAAAGAAGCCTGTGGTTTCTCACAGCCTTTATAGCTGTACGCGTGCGGCCAAGCAGACCCTCCAGAGAGGGCCAGGGCCTCTCACAGCCCTCGCAGGGATAAATCTTGAGCGAAGCAGATCCTCCAAAAGTCCCAGGGCCTGTGCAGCACCTCTCAGGGGCACGCGTGGGGCCAAGCAGACCCTCCAGAGATGCCCTGCATTTCACCAAGCCCTGTCAAAGGCACACGTAGGGAGAAGCAGACCCTCCAGAGAAGCCCAGGGTTTCTCCAGAACCTCTCCGGGGCAAACATAGGGCCAAGCAGACCCTCCAGAGAGGACCAGAGCCTCTCACAGCCCTCAGAGGGGCACTCGTAGGGCCAAGCAGAACCTCGAGGGAAGCCCGTGGTTTCTCACAGCCTTTATAGGTGTACGTGTTGGGCCAAGCAGACCCTCCAGAGAAGGCCAGGGTTTCTGCAGAACCTCTCAGGGGCACACACAGGGCCAAGCAGACCCTCCAGAAAAGCCCAGGGTTTCTGCAGAACCTGTCAAGGGCACACGTAGGGAGAAGCAGACCCTCCAGAAAAGGCCAGGGCCTCTCACAGCCCTCTCAGGGGCACGCATGGGGCCAAGCAGACCCTTCAGGGAAGCGGCAGAGTTTTCCAGAACCACTCATGGGCACACGTAGGGCCAAGCAGACCCTCCAGAGGAGCCCAGGGTCTCTCACAGCCCTAGCAGGGGCATGCGTGGGGCCAAGCAGACCCTCCAGAGAAGCTCTGCATTGCTCCAAGCCCTCTCGAGGTCGCGCATGGGGGCAAGCAGCCCTCCAGAGAAGCCCAGGGTTTCTGCAGAACCTGTCAAGGGCACACGTAGGGAGAAGCAGACCCTCCAGAAAAGGCCACAGGGCCTCTCACAACCCTCTCAGGGGCCCGCACGGGGCCAAGCAGACCCTCCAGAGAAGGCCAGGGTTTCTCAAATCCCTCGTAAGGGTACGAGTCAGGGCAAGCAGGCCCTCCAGAAAAGGCCAGGACCTCCCACAGCCCTTGTACGGGCACGTGTGGGGCCAAGCAGACCCTGCAGAAAAGCCCAGGGTTTCTCCAGAACCTCTCAGGGGCACTCGTAGGGCCAAGCAGACCCTCCAGAGAAGGCCAGGGTTTCTCACAGCCTTTATAGGTGTACGCGTGGGGCCAAGCAGACCCTCCAGAGAAGCCCGTGGTTTCTCACAGCCTTTATAGGTGTACGCGTGGGGCCAAGCAGACCCTCCAGAGAAGCCTGTGGTTTCTCACAGCCTTTATAGGTGGACATGTGGGGCCAAGCAGACCCTCGAGAGAAGCCCAAGGGTTCTCACAGCCCTCGCAATGGCAAGTGTGGGGCCAAGCAGACCCTCCAGAGAAGCCTATGGTTTCTCCAAACCTACTCAGGGCTACACGTAGAGCCAAGCAGACCCTCCAGAGAAGGCCAGGGTTTCTCACAGCCTTTATAGGTGTACATGTGGGGCCAAGCAGACCCTCGAGAGAAGCCCGTGGTTTCTCACAGCCTTTATAGGTGTACGTGTTGGGCCAAGCAGACCCTCGTGAGAAGGCCGTGGTTTCTCACAGCCTTTATAGGTGTACGCGTGCGGCCAAGCAGACCCTCCAGAGAAGCCCAAGGGTTCTCACAGCCCTCGCATGGGCACACGTGGGGGCAAGTAAACCCTCCAGAAAAGCCCAGGAACTCTCCAAACCCTGTCAGGTGCACAAGTAGGGAGAAGCAGACCCTCCAGAGAAGCCCAGGGTTTCTGCAGAACCTCTCCGGGGCAAACATAGGGCCAAGCAGACACTCCAGAGAAGGCCAGGGTTTCTCACAGCCTTTATAGGTGTACATGTGGGGCCAAGCAGACCCTCCAGAGAAGCCCGTGGTTTCTCACAGCCTTTATAGGTGCACATGTGGGCCAAGCAGACCCTCAGAGAAGCCTATGGTTTCTCCAAACCTACTCAGGGCTACACGTAGGGCCAAGCAGACCCTCCAGAGAAGCCTGTGGTTTCTCACAGCCTTTATAGGTGTACGCGTGCGGCCAAGCAGACCCTCCAGAGAAGGCCAGGGCCTCTCACAGCCCTCGCAGCGATAAATCTTGAGCGAAGCAGATCCTCCAAAAGTCCCAGGGCCTGTGCAGCACCTCTAAGGGGCACGCGTGGGGCCAAGCAGACCCTCCAGAGATGCCCTGCATTTCACCAAGCCCTGTCAAAGGCACACGTAGGGAGAAGCAGACCCTCCAGAGAAGCCCAGGGTTTCTCCAGAACCTCTCCGGGGCAAACATAGGGCCAAGCAGACCCTCCAGAGGACCAGAGCC
Organism: Harpia harpyja; assembly: GCF_026419915.1. Taxonomy (NCBI): domain Eukaryota; kingdom Metazoa; phylum Chordata; class Aves; order Accipitriformes; family Accipitridae; genus Harpia; species Harpia harpyja. The sequence goes on from NC_068969.1 coordinate 27,332,690, forward strand.
TCTCACAGCCCTCAGAGGGGCACTCGTAGGGCCAAGCAGACCCTCGAGAGAAGCTCGTGGATTCTCACAGCCTTTATAGGTGTACGTGTGGGGCCAAGCAGACCATTGAGAGAAGCCCGTGGTTTCTCACAGCCTTTATAGGTGTACGCGTGGGGCCAAGCAGACCCTCCAGGGAAGGCCGTGGTTTCTCACAGCCTTTATAGGTGTACGCGTGCGGCCAAGCAGACCCTCCAGAGAAGCCCAAGGGTTCTCACAGCCCTCGCAGGGGCACGCGTGGGGGCAAGTAAACCCTCCAGAAAAACCCAGGATCTCTCCAAACCCTGTCAGGTGCACATGTAGGGAGAAGCAGACCCTCCAGAGAAGCCCGTGGTTTCTCACAGCCTTTATAGGTGTACATGTGGGGCCAAGCAGACCGTCCAGAGAAGCCTATGGTTTCTCCAAACCTACTCAGGGCTACACGTAGGGCCAAGCAGACCCTCCAGAGAAGCCTGTGGTTTCTCACAGCCTTTATAGCTGTACGCGTGCGGCCAAGCAGACCCTCCAGAGAGGGCCAGGGCCTCTCACAGCCCTCGCAGGGATAAATCTTGAGCGAAGCAGATCCTCCAAAAGTCCCAGGGCCTGTGCAGCACCTCTCAGGGGCACGTGTGGGGCCAAGCAGACCCTCCAGAGATGCCCTGCATTTCACCAAGCCCTGTCAAAGGCACACGTAGGGAGAAGCAGACCCTCCAGAGAAGCCCAGGGTTTCTCCAGAACCTCTCCGGGGCAAACATAGGGCCAAGCAGACCCTCCAGAGAGGACCAGAGCCTCTCACAGCCCTCAGAGGGGCACTCGTAGGGCCAAGCAGACCCTCGAGAGAAGCCCTTGGATTCTCACAGCCTTCATAGGTGTACATGTGGGGCCAAGCAGACCCTCGAGAGAAGCCCGTGGTTTCTCACAGCCTTTATAGGTGTACATGTGGGGCCAAGCAGACCCTCCAGAGAAGCCCGTGGTTTCTCACAGCCTTTATAGGTGTACGCGTGCGGCCAAGCAGACCCTCCAGAGAAGCCCAAGGGTTCTCACAGCCCTCGCAGGGGCACACGTGGGGGCAAGTAAACCCTCCAGAAAAGCCCAGGATCTCTCCAAACCCTGTCAGGTGCACACGTAGGGAGAAGCAGACCCTCCAGAGAAGCCCAGGGTTTCTGCAGAACCTCTCACGGGCACACGCAGGGCAAAGCAGACCCTCCAAGAGAAGCTCAGGCCCTCTCCAAGACCTCGGAGGAGCACGCCTGGGGCCAAGCAGACCCTCCAGAGAAGGCCAGGGTTTCTGCAGAACCTCTCCGGGGCACACACAGGGCCAAGCAGACCCTCCAGAAAAGCCCAGGGTTTCTGCAGAACCTGTCAAGGGCACACGTAGGGAGAAGCAGACCCTCCAGAAAAGGCCAGGGCCTCTCACAGCCCTCTCAGGGGCACGCATGGGGCCAAGCAGACCCTTCAGGGAAGCGGCAGAGTTTTCCAGAACCACTCATGGGCACACGTAGGGCCAAGCAGACCCTCCAGAGGAGCCCAGGGCCTCTCACAGCCCTAGCAGGGGCATGCGTGGGGCCAAGCAGACCCTCCAGAGAAGCTCTGCATTGCTCCAAGCCCTCTCGAGGTCGCGCATGGGGCCAAGCAGCCCTCCAGAGAAGCCCAGGGTTTCTGCAGAACCTGTCAAGGGCACACGTAGGGAGAAGCAGACCCTCCAGAAAAGGCCACAGGGCCTCTCACAACCCTCTCAGGGGCCCGCACGGGGCCAAGCAGACCCTCCAGAGAAGGCCAGGGTTTCTCAAATCCCTCGTAAGGGTACGAGTCAGGACAAGCAGGCCCTCCAGAAAAGGCCAGGACCTCCCACAGCCCTTGTACGGGCACGTGTGGGGCCAAGCAGACCCTGCAGAAAAGCCCAGGGTTTCTCCAGAACCTCTCAGGGGCACTCGTAGGGCCAAGCAGACCCTCCAGAGAAGGCCAGGGTTTCTCACAGCCTTTATAGGAGTATGCGTGGGGCCAAGCAGACCCTCCAGAGAAGCCCATGGTTTCTCACAGCCTTTATAGGTGTACGTGTGGGGCCAAGCAGACCCTCGAGAGAAGCCCAAGGGTTCTCACAGCCCTCGCAATGGGAAGTGTGGGGCCAAGCAGACCCTCCAGAGAAACCTATGGTTTCTCCAAACCTACTCAGGGCTACACATAGGGCCAAGCAGACCCTCCAGAGAAGGCCGTGGTTTCTCACAGCCTTTATATGTGTATGCGTGCGGCCAAGCAGACCCTCCAGAGAAGCCCAGGGTCTCTCGCAGCCCTCACAGGGCACTCACAGGGCCAAGCAGACCCTCCAGGGAAGCCCACGGCCGCTCCCAGCCCTCGCAGGTCCCCTGCAAGGTGCTATAGGGACGCCGCAAGGGTCTGGGGAGAAGCCTGGCTCCACAGGGCCATGTGCGGGCCCTGCTGGGGCTCCTGTGGGGGCCTGGGGGACAGCAGGGCTCCCCAGGGGTGCAAGTGGGACCCAGTGCAGTCCCTCCATCTGTCTGGGTGGCAGCAGGGCTCCACGGGTCCTCGTGCGGGGCTGGCGGAGTAGGTCTCCTACGGGTGCCTGGGGGGTGACAGGGACGTGGCGGTACGGCGGAGAAGAGCTCAAACAGCACATGAAGTTCCACAGTCTCTTTATCAATGGTGGGGAGACATGCAGGCCGGCTGCGCTCGGGGCTCTGCTTGCGCCCTGCAGGATGCGCGTTTCCTTCCTGGGTCGCAGTCCAAAGCGCCGCCGCACGTGGCTGCTGCTTGCGGCTTCACAGCCAGCACGCCCACGGGAGCCGCAGGCCGTGGCCCTCCTGTCCCCTTCCCCATGAAACGGGAGTGCTGGGGAGTGCGGGCGGCCATCCAGGCCGGGATCTGGAGAGGGCTGGGCAACGCAGGGTGCGGTGGTGTGTCCTGCACGGCCCTGGGCTGCTGGCAAGCGGGCAGCTCCAGCTGCTCAGGTGGAGCCAGCGTGCAGAGCACCCCGGGCTCAGCTCTGCACACAGCTCCGGCAGCACAGCCAGCCGTCTCCCAGGGCGCGGGTCGTCCTCCTCCATGCCCTCCGGAACCGGTAGCGCAGCGCTCGCAGGCTGAATCCGGAGGGAGGCTCTTCCACCACAGTGCCCAGCATCTGCAGGGTTTGAAGTGCCAGGGAAGAGACCGAGGGGCTGCTGTCGTTCGCCTTGCCTTGAAGGGCTGGGACGAAAAGGAACGGAGCCGAGGTCAGAGCCCGGATCTGCGGGGACCTAAGGAGCCCCTCCAGCCAGGGCCACCCCCGCCCCCGCAGCTCTTGCCAAGACCAGCAGGGAGGCAAGGGCACCGGCATCGGCCAGGGCCAGCAGGGAGGCAGGGGCACCGGCATCGGCCAGAAGGGGCTGCCCACCGCTGCCCCACGTGCCCCTGCAATCTCCCCCAGCTATGTCCACGCCACCCCTCACCCGCGCAGGGAGCAGAGCCCTCCCCGGCCGGGGCAGGGATTTGAGCTCCCTACCCAGGGTCTTTCCTCCTCCCTGCCAGCCCCCACTCACCCTCGTAGATGACCTGCAGCTTCTCCTGGTGCCCATCCCTCAGCCGCTGCCCAGCGAGCCCTAGGCACACGCAGCCCATCACAGATCCCGCTGGCCTGCCCGCCCCACCGGCCCAGCTCCCCCCCACCGGCCCCACAGGCCTGGCCACGCGCCCTCCTCCCCTTGGGCAAGGCTGACCCCAGGGCGGTCCCCTGAGCGTGGAGCCCAGAAAGGCTGCCAGGGACCCGACGAGGCTCCCGCCAGCCCCCCCTGCGTGGGCAGGAGTGGGAGAGGGCGGCAGGAAGCCCCGTGGACGCCCAGCCCCGCATCGGGCAGCCGGGGCTCTGCAGCCGCCCGGCGGATTCGTCAGCAGCCGTGGCTGGAGCTAAGCCACCGGCGGGCAGGGAGGGACCCTCGGCTCACCAAGGAACCTGACGGCTGCCTCGCGCAAGGGTTCCTGTGGGCTCTGCAGGTACGGCAGGCTCTGGTCCAGGTACTCCTCCGCTCTGCTGCTGTTCTCTGCCGGCTGGTGAGAGCACCAGGGGACAGGGTTGGCGCAGAGCCTCCCCTGAGGCCCAGGCTGGCCTCCCCGACCTTCCCGTGCCCGGACACCCACGACGTCCAGCCAGCAGCGGGCTGGTGCTGGGCTTTGGAGGGAGCAGAGGACAGGGTGCTCCCCAGGGTGCTGCGGTGCCACCCTGCTGCCAAGGCCCAGCGGGGCACCCCTGGGCTCCGGGGGGGGAAAGGGAGCCTGTGTGCGGTGCAGGCAAGCGGCGCAGGGGCACGGCTGCCAGCAGCGCAGGGGCACGGCTGCCAGCCCCACGCGCTGGGCACCGGGGGAGAGGGGCTTCTCCAGGCTGGCTGTGGGGCTTCGGGGCCGTCCTTACCAGGCACTCAGCAACCCTCCAGGTCTGCTCCGTCTCCAGCAGCTTCCAGAGCTGCCTCCGCTTCAGGAGCTTGGCAGCTCCAAGGAGGGCTTCCCGAGAGGCCTGCAGAGCACCAGAGACTGGGAGATGGCACCGCCGCCCAGGGGCCAGGACCTGGCGGTCCCTGGGCAGAGCGAGAGCCGGGGGCTGGCAAGGGGTGGGGGTCCACACCCTGGCCTTAGACACCTGCAGCACGCTGGGAAGCCCACAGGGGCTCCGGGGCGTAGGTCTTTGTGGCTGCGCACTGCTGCCAAGCTCTGCTGCGTCAGGCAGGGCAGGGGTAGGAAGAGCCCCTGCCCGCCTTCTCAGCTGCTGCCAGCTCTGCGGCCGCAGGCAGGGAGGGGCTCTGAGCCCTCCCCAGGGACTCCGGAGGTTGGGCCCCGACTGAGGCACATTCCAAGCGCTTGGAAATGCCCACCTGAGCTACGCTGTGGTCCTCGTCGTGCAGGTGGAAGAACAGGGGCATCAGGCTCCTCCGCACCTCCTTGCTCATCTGCTTCGCGTGGGTGCCGACTGCGACCTCCACCGCATCTCTGCAGAGGAGGATGGAGTGCTCGCGCACGGAGCTGGACTCCTAGGAGGAGAGAAGGAGGAGGGGAGGACCTCAGTCCTGGCTCCTCCAAGCCCACGGTGAGGAGACGAACGCTTGTGGCCCTCCCTCTGCGGCGAGGAGAGGAACTCGCAGGCCGGCGGGCACGTGCGGAGAGGGATGCACCGGCCCCGGGCCGCGCACGCGAGCCCCCCCCCGCAGGCATGCTAACTGAGCCTCTGTTCTCCCGCCGCCTTACATTTTCAAAGAGCGGCAGGAGCGCCGCCAGCAGCTGCGGAGCGATGGGGACAGCCGTCTGCCTGTCCACCAGGCCGAGCGTGTTCCTGAGGACAGTCAGTGCCGCCGTCCTGATGCCGCAGTCATCGTCCTGCAGTCGCTGCGTGACCTCTGGCAGCAGGCCTTGCAGAGTCGCTGCCTACGCCAAACAGGCGATCTCATTTTGTGGCCGCAAAATGAAACCGCGCTGGCAAACCCGCTCTGTGTGTAGAGGGTGCGGCGCCGGTCGGGCAGACGTCCGTGTGCGGCACAGCCCGGGACCTGGCCTGAAGCGCTCGGGGGCCGCCCGACGGGGGACGGGGGACGGGGGACGAGGGGGCAGCGGTCACCCTTCCTGCCGCTCCCACCGCTCCCACCGCTCCCGCCGCTCCCGCTTCCCGGCACAGCCCGAGCAAGCTGCTGCACACACCACCACCCGCAGCCCAGCCCCAGGCGGAGACCCTCGCTGTGCCCAGCTGCCCCTGCTCACCTTCTCGGGTCTCCCAGACAGCATGGCGAGGCCCGTGACTGCCATCCTGCGCAGCACCAAGCTCTCGCTCCGCAGGTGGAACTGGAGGATGTGCAGGGCGTCGCCATCGACACGCTCAAAGTCGTCGTCGTCCAGGAGCTGAAACGCACCAGGCAGCGGAGTGAGAGCCTGGCACGGCCAGCAGCAGAGCTCCCGGGTGGCTTGGGGCAAGGCCCTCACCGCCTCGCCTCTGCCCTCTGCCTCATGCCCGCAGCCCAGCTTTCCCCCGCCTGCCCTCAGAGAGGCAGCACTCGCCACCAGGCCCACCTCGATGAAGACGGCCATGGTGCCGATGTCCTGGCAGGCCCAGAGGCCTCGGAGCACCTGTGCGGACAGGGAGGCGCAGCAGGCCAGTGCTTCACGCCGCAGCACCCTGGCCGGGGGGAAGAAAGGCATTGGCGGCAGCCAGCTGGGCAGGCAAACCTCTCTGGGACTGTGCCGCCAGCCCCAGCCATTCACCCCCAGGCCAGGCCAGGCCAGGCCAGGCCAGGCCAGGCCAGACGGGGCAAGGCTGCCTTCGTGCCTTGCCTTGGCTGCTTGTGCCCCACCGCCCGTGAGGAAGGCGATTGTTGCGGGGGGGTCCTTCAGCCCGAGGGTAGAAACGCCGGGGGAGACGAGGACAACTGAGAAGGCTCTCACCTGGTCAGCACGGCGATACCGCTGGAGTAGGTCTCGGGGCTCAGGAGCGCGTCCCAGGCGCCCTGCCTCCCGACGTCTTCGGCCAGGGAGGCGCCGCCCAGGCAGTGGAACAGGGCTCGCATGGTGCTCACCGTGCTCCTGCACGCAGAGCAAACCACGGTCACCCGTGGAGCCCCGGCCCCAGCTCTGGGCCCGGGGCAGAGACCAGGGAGCGGGGACAGAGCACCTGATGGGGCGGACTGGAGGATGGCTGGCCTCCCTGCTCCGGCTGCCAGCGGTGCAGCAGCCCCGCCCCGGGCTCTTCAAGCTGAGGGAGGTCTGGAGGACCACGGCCATGAAGAGCTCGTCGACAAGTGCACGCACGCAGTCTCGGCTGGAGGGCACCAGGAAGATCTCGTGCATGGCACCAGCTACCTACGGAAAACAACCAGGGAGCGCTCTCGCCGCAGAGATGTCCCGCGGCACTGCCTGGGGCTGGGGGCCTCAGGCGCTGCCCTGAGCTGAAGGAGATAGATGCCAGGGCAGAGCCCGGAGGCCAGCCGTGGGGGGCTCTCGGGGCTCGGCTCCCTTTCGTAGCGCAGGCACGCAAGCCGAGCCTTCGTGCTCCAGAGGGAAGGGCCCAGCCGGCCCCACGGGCCCTGCTGGCTGCCCGGGGCTCGCCCTCCCCAGCGCCACAGCCTGCTCTACCCGGGCAGCCCCCCCCCCCCGGGCTTCCCGGCGGCCGAGCAGGCAGGTGGCGGCGGCGAGGAGGGAGGAGAGCTGCCGAGGGCAGCAGAGGCAGGGGCAGGCTGCCTGCCCGTGTGCTGCGGGGCCGAGCAGCACGTGCTGCCCTGCCCGGCTGTGGCCCCGAGGCCCCTGGCCCAGGCGCCCCTGGGGAGGTCCGGGTTTGGGGGCAGGCGGAGAGGGGGGGACAGGCTGGAGAGGGGCACGCAGCCCCGGGCGGGGGGAGCAGGCCTCATCCAGACACTCACAGCCAGGAAAGGCCAGCGGCTGCATTCTTCCGTGTGGCCGCGCTGGCTGGCGTCTTCCTGCTGGAGCAGCAGCCTCCTCAGCACGCTCTCCACCAGGCAGGGCTCAGAGGCCAACATCCTCCACATGGCCCTGGCAGTGCTGCAGAGACCGAGCGTGCCGTCAGGGGGGCCGCCTCGGCCACCTGCCCTTCTGCCCGGGCAGGCCCCAGAGGTCCTGAGCTGCCCCCGAGGCTGACGGGCCACCTACCTGTCACAGTGCGGGGAAGCCCGCAGCAGGCCGGCGGTCACCTTCCAAGGGTTCAGGTGGGCCACCTGGACGAGGGTCGTCCTCAGGATGTCCTGGAGCGGCTTCTCGCTGAGGTGCACCAGCTGCACGTGGATGGTCTGCGTGATCTCTTCCACCTGGCGGAGGCAGTGGGGTGCAGCGGGGTGGAGCGCAGCCACGGGCCCAGCTGCCACCGAGAACCGCTTCCCTCCCGTCGCTCCTTGCTGGCCGCAGAGGCCGCTCGCCCGCCCGCCCGCCCACCCGCCCGCCCGTCGGGTGCTCCCGAGCCCGGGACTTGGGGCGGGGGAAACGGCCCCCGCAGGGCACGTGCACAGGGCGACCTGGCCGCACGCTGCCTACCTCCACCAGCTCCGAGCACGAGTGTCTCAAGACCACCTCCAGCACGTTGGCAACCGTCTGGGTGTCAGAGACCCTGGGGTGCCCCATGTTGCTCAAGACCGTCAGGAGGAAGTCGCTCCTCTCCTTCGGGAGGAGGAAGCTCCCAAACACCTGAGGGAGGGAGGGAGGGAGGGAGGGAGGGAGGGAGGGAGGGAGGGAGGGAAGAGGTGTCGCAGTGAGTGCCCTGCTGGCGGGGCACGGCTGAGCAGCAGGGGTGGCTGTGGAGCGAGGAAGCGGGGGCGGCGCTGGCCTCCTGCCCCAGGACAAGGGCCAGCAGCAGGGGCTGCTCCGGAGGGATTGCAGCCATGGGGTGTGTGGAGAGGAGAGGGAGCTGCCCTGTGGGCCGAAGGAGGGGCACGGGGGGGCGAGGTCACGGTGCGCTAGCTCTGCTGGCCACCAGAGCTCGCGGTGGCCAGGGCAGCTGGAGCTGCTGCACTGATGCTGGGTTAAAGCCTCAGGAAAGCTCCTCCCTGCGGAGAGGCGGTGGGACCCCGCAGCCCGATCGGCGGGAGGCCGTGCCGTTCCCCGCGACGGCTGACGCAGCGGTTCGCCCGAGCAAGGAGAGAAGCGCGGGAGAAGCTCGTTACCGTCGTCTCATCAGCGGGCTCCTTGGGCCAAAAAGTGCTAGCGCTTTCCCGCTGCATCGGTAGCTCTCGATCCTCCCGTGCTGCCTGGCAGCCTGGGCAGGAGGGGAAACACACAGTGAGCTGGAGGCAGCAGGCGAGGGTGCGAGGGAGAGCTCTGCGCCTGGCTCTCCGTTCCGTGGGGAGCCAGACACGTGGCAGTGCGCCCGCTTCCAGGGGGAGGAGGGGAAACCCTCCCTCTTAGGCTGCAGAAGGGCACGAGAGCTGGGTCTGGCTGCCTGCTCGGGAGGAGGAGAGAAGCCCGAGAGGCTGCTGCCACAGGGTCTCCAGCCCAAGGGTTCTCGGGACGGGCCCCAAGCCGCCCGTCCGAGGCGGGCTGCCTAGGCCCTGGGCTTGGCGCAGCACGGCTGCTCCCCTGCTCCAGCCTCGCAGGAGTTTGCCGCTCCTTCCTCTAGCAGAGGAGGGGGGCTGAGGCGGTGCGGCGCCTCGCCTGGGCCCGTGTGGCTGGAAGGCCCCAGCATCTCTCACCCTGTCGCAGCAGAATGAAGCTGTGCAAGGCACCGAGCGCCTCCGCAGCCGCGCAGCTGATCTCCTGGTCCTCCTCGGCACAGCACAGAGTGACGTGCCCCATCAGCTGCCCCAGGATTTCCACAGGCTCCTCTTTGAAGAGGAAGAAGTCGCTTTTTCTGAAGGGCACGGCCTGTGGGAGAGAGGAAGGAGCGGTAGCAGGGCCAAGCTGCAGCTGATGGGACGAAAGCCCTCACCCCCGTGAGCGGGCCCCGGGCCGAGTGCCGCGTGAGCCAGAGCTCTGGAGGGCTCTGCCCTGCGCTGCGCCCCGCGGAGGCACGGCCTGCGGCAGCTGTGGCAGGGCAAGGAGCGTGCTGCCTCCCCACGCAGGGAGCCCTGGAAGGGTTTTGCCTTCCCTCCCCGTGAGCCCGTGGGACTGGGGTGCCTGCTGGAGACTTGAGACCCTGGCTCTGCTGGTCCTCCACACCCCCATTCAGCTGCGGGAGCCCTCCTTCCCCACCTGCGGGACTGCCCACCTCTGCAAAAGTGTGCAGCCACGCACCCTCTCCTCCTGCCGGGTCCTTCTGGCAGGCTGTCTCAAGGCCTGGCACCGTCCTTCCCGGGAAGGGAAGGGGAGGCAAAGCGAGGCAAGGCAAGGCAAGGGAAGGCAAGGCAAGGCGAGGCGAGGCAAGGCAAGGCAAGGCAAGGCAAGGCAAGGCAAGGCAAGGGAGCACCTGCGGGGCTGCAGCAGGAGCCCCGGGGCCAGGGGGCCGGGAGCGGGCAGTGGCAGTGGGGAGGGGAAGGGCCTGAGCGCCCCGCAGGCCTTCCACGCTGAAGCAGCTGGGCAGCAGCCCAGGGGAAGGAGGGCTGCCGGAGCTGGGCCTGCAAAACGCTCCCACGGCCCGGGACGGAGCTGGCTCCCGAGAGAAAAGGCACGGGAGAGAGCAGCTCCCAGGGAGAGGGGCAAAGAGGCTGGCACACGGCTGAGCCTTACCGAATGCCCTGCCCTGCGGCCAGGCTTCCCTCGCAGGCAGCCCAGAGCTACCGGCTACTCTGGGGCACCGGGGAGGGGCGAGGGGTGCCAAGAGGTGGCCTGCGCCACAGGCCCCTTACCTCCAGCATCAAAGAGGACATCCAGATCTGGCTCAGGCGGACAACCCTCCCCACAGCCCTCTGGCGCCTAGCCACTTCCTGGGACGCCATGAAGGGCAGCAGGACCTGAGAAGGGAAAAGCTGTTGGCCTTGGGAAACGACGGCGGCTCCTGGAGCGGTGGCTCTGCCAAGCACCTGGCGGGGCTTCGGCAACGTGCTGCCAAGGCTTCCCCCGGGCAGGAGGAAGGCCTGGAACGCGGCGCGGCCGCCCCGCCACCTCAGGGACCGCTGCCGACCGTTGGTGACCTGCTGCGCTCAGGGAGGCAGCCGGATCCCCAGCCGCCTCTGTCCCCTTCCACGCGCTACCCCAAAAATAGCCGCGTGTCCCTTCTCCAGGAGGACGGGAACCTGCAGGGGGGCCTGCGCCAGGGAGGCCGGGCCACGGCCCCTGGGGAGGCCAGAAGAAGAGAGCTTCAGGGCTGGGCTCCCCTTGCACCGCGGCCACGTCCTGGCAGACCTCCGGCCTGCTGCTGTCTGGGGAGGAGAGCGTGAAGGGGGTGGGCAGCAAGGGCAGTGGCTCGGCGGTGCCAGCTGCCAGAGCAGGGGGCCTGGGAAGGACGCTCAAGACTCTTTCCGCTGCTTTGGCTCGGGGCTGGGGCACGCACGCTCCAGAAGGTCGCGTCGCTGCAGGGTAAGGCAAGCGAGAGAGCCCGCGAGCTCTGCTCTCGGCAAGCGCCTGACCTGCAGGATCCTCTCCGCTGTCACCTCGCTGGAGCTCAGCCAAGCGCCGTACGTCAGCACCTCCAGCACGCTGTCCAGAGTTCTCAGGATCTGTGAGGGGGCACAGCGGGTGAGGTGCTTGCACCGGCCCTTCTTCCTTGCAGGAAGCTGGCTCGAGTTGCTTGCAGCTGAAGCGGGCCTCAGCTGCCCGCCCTCTGATGCCCGGGACAGGCCTCCGGGTCTCCCTGCTCTTCCTTCTTCTCCTGTCGTCTTCCAGCAGCCAAAGCCAACTCGGAAGACGAGCACAGGGACTGACCGGCGGGCTCTCCGTAGCTCAGCCCACGCTCACCTCAGCATCGAGCGAAGCATGTTCGCTGTCCATCTGCTGCGCTGGAGGAAGATGGCAGATGCTGTGGATGCAGGGGCCGAGGTGCTGTGCCAGCAGGCCTTCCGTCTCTTCGCTGCAAGGAGAGAAGGTGCCGGGTGGACGCCGAGGCTTCCACGTCCGGCAAGGTGGCCGCAGCCATCGGGGCTGGCAGTCCCCAGGGTGGTACCCGTACGAGGCGGGGAAGGGACGCGTGGAGGCAATCTCCTCCCTCCCCTCTGCCGCTAAGCCGGGGACAGAGGGCAGTCCCGGCCGGCGGAGCCCGAACGCAGCCTCTCAAGCCGAGAGGCACCAGGGAGCCCCGGAGCACCCTCCGCCCTCCCACCTGGCCCACCGACGGGCCGAGCGCGAGGGAGAGCGCCGGCCCCAAGACAGTGCCGCCGGGGTCCTGCCAGGAGAGGGGATGCCTGGTGCCATCGGGCCCACGCCGTGGGGAGGCCCTGGCCCGGCCAGAGTCTGGGGTAGGTACCTCACGGCAGCGACGGCAAGCCCGGCTTGCTGCCACATCACGGCGTCTGTGCTGCGAGGGGCCTCCTTTCGCCGTAGCACCTGGGGAGGGAGAGCACGGCCGGGATGGGGCACGGGAGCTGCCGGTGCCCGGCCCCAGTCCGCAGCCGGCACCGGCACCCGGAGCGGTGGCCCCGTGGCAGGCAGGGCTGTCGCCACGGAGGCCTGTCTCGCCCTCTCCCTGTGCCCAGATGCCCGAGTGCTGGCTGCCCTTAGCGCCGGGCCGGTGCTCGGCCAGCTTTGCCCCCCTCCCTCAGCCCCACGGGGCGCTCCCTCACCTCTATTTTCTCCAGCAGCTCACGTGCTGACGAGGAACTGGGCCGGTACCTGCCCTGCAGCCAGGCTCCGCAGAGCGTGCGGATGGCGGCCAGAAACCTCCGCTTCGAGGCCTCTTCCTGACAGCGAGGGAGAAGAGAGACAGAGAGGGAGGGTGAGGGGGCAGAAGCACGGCCAGCAGGAGCAGGGGCTCAAGGGGCTGCAGGGATGGCGGCGGGGGCCGGCAGGGGAGCAGCTCTGCCCGGCCAGCAGCCCTCCGAGAGCCCGCGCGCAGGCAGCAGGCACGGCAGCACCCAGCTGGGAGCTGCCGGCAGAGCCTCGCTGCTGACAAAGTCTGCAGTTACCCTGCCGGTGCTGTGGAGAAAGGCCAAGAAGCAGTCGAGGGCTTCCTTCTCCTCGCCCTCCAGCTGGCAGCAGGAGGCGGTAGCAGCTGCACCTGATGAAGAACAAGAGCGGGGAGAGCTGTAGGCAGGGGCAGGAGGCAGAGGGAAGAGAGCTGCTCTCTCTCCGGCCCTGCGCCCGCTGCCCTGCACGCAGCGAGACTCGGGCCAGGGTGCCGATGCCCCTGGCGTCTCCCCCAGGACGCCGCTAGCAGCAGGGCAGGAAAGTTCCCAGCCCTGCAGCTGCGCTGCCTCCTGCCAGCCTGGCTGCCTCTCCCTGCCCTGCTCTGGGTCCTGAGGCAGGAGTTGGTCCCCCGGGGTCCTGTCGATGCTCACTTGTGGCGGGGATGCTGGAGCTCTCGTCCTCCTCCGCACGTGCGGCAGGGCTAGTGGAGCCCAAGTCCTCGCTGTGCAGCTCACGCTGCCCAGGCCTTTCTGACCGCCGCCGCTCCTCTGCGGCCACCCTAGCCCTTTCACCCTCTGCCGCCCTGGGTGCACGGCTCCTGCGGGGGGAACGTCTGTGGGGAGACGGAGGAAGGGGCTGAGGGTGGGGAGGGGGCAGCCCACGGCGAGCGGCCCCATCCCAGCGCTGCCTGGCTGGAGCAGGCAGGTGGTGGGGCGGAGGAGCCGGGCAGGGACGGGGGGGATCTCCTGCAGCATGCCGTCTGCCAGCAGGCACCACCCCAGCCCTGGCGCCGGCTCTCCTGCCCCCAGCCCCTTCTGGAAGGGCCTCCCTGCTGGGCCCCAGCCCCTTGGGGTCCCTGTGGCGCTGGCCCCGCCCCAGCCCTGCATTCTTACCTGGTGGAGACGGCGGAACCTTGGGGAAACCCCCGGTGCGCCAGGGGCCGAAGGGAACCACGTGCTCTGTGCATAGAGCCTCTCGCACGAGCTGCGGGACTCATGTCCTGTCCTCGGCAGAGTCCCGGACGCTGTGGGGCTGCCGCGCCGGCGCTGGGCATCACTAGCTGCCGCAAGAGGAGGTCACAAAGGGCCCTATTACCCGCCAACCGGGGCAGGGCGTCCCCCCCGTGACACGGGCTCTCCCAGGGGAGTTGACCCGCCGCTGTCTCCGGCCGCAGCCTCCGGTCCCTCTGCGCGCCTCCCCTGCCACAGGCGGGACTCCCCAGCGCTGGCGCTCCCCCTTTGGATGGAGGCCTTGTGACGGTCTGACAAATTAGAGTCAATGTCTCAAACGTTCGTTCAAGAGCTTTGGTGGAGAAGGCGGTCTCTGTAAAAACGCCGGAGGTTTGGCAACAGGACAATGTGGCCGGAGGAGAGGGCCCTGCGGACCGCGCTTCTCCCGAGCCGCAATTCCTTGTCTTAAGGGACCAGGAGAAGGAGCACAGCATATGCGCCTGGAGGAGGGGGCCCCACGGAGGATGGGACTGTGCTTCTAGCTTAAGCGGTCATGCCAGCAGGGAAAGAGAGGCAACGCCCCAATGAACCCCCCGCAAAGCTCACCGACTAATTCCAGAGAACGACAGGAACGGGAACTGCGCGTGTCGAGACCACCGACTAACACCCTATAAAAGAAGGGAGAACGAGTTCTCAGTGCGCTCCCTCGGGAACTGGATCTCTACGCTGGCTGGACCAGCGCTGGACCTGGGACTGGTGAAACCCTTTTCTTCTCTTTCTTTCTTCCTTCCTTCCTTCCTTTCTTCCCTTCTCTCTTTCTCTCTCTCCTTCTTTTTCTTCTCTCTTTTCCACAGTCCCTACGCCTCATCCTTTCAAACATAAACCGTTGACCGAGTCTGAGACTAGGAGCGGATCCAGCCGCCCCTGGGCTCCTCTTTGAGAAGGAGGCCAGAAAGCAAGGCGGTCTGCTCTGAACCTCGTGACTCAACGGGAGGGCTCTCCTTCTGACACAGTTTCACGTTCCTTTGTCCACTTCTTTTTCTACACCTCCCTTCTCTTTTCAAACAGCGGCTTAATGACATGATGCAAGGTTCATGTTGATGAGTTCACTTGTACTTGGGCAAGGTTAGCTCGGCTGAATCAATGTTGATTGTTGTTTGAACTCCCCTGGTGTTGTTTCACCTTAATTCTGACAAAGGAAATCCACAAACCTGAGACGCTCCAACTTTGGGACGCAACATCTTAGTTGGCGTCACGGACAGGATTTCCCTTGTTGGAAGGGAGTTTCTAACGGGATAGCAGACCTCCACCCGGAGAACGGGTGGGGAGGATCTGGGAAGGATCTCTCAACAATAAGTCGGGAGGGATGCGAGCAGTGGCAGGCATAGAGACCCGGGAAACATCTGTGTCTGACCGTTCCCCTGCTTTAGACAGCCTAACTGGGCCGTGTCCCTCAGAGTGTTCCCAGCGCTGCCAGGGAGTCTCTGAAGGCAGCGGTGGATCTCCGAGCTGCAAGTGTGCCCAGCTGGAAGAACTCTCCAAACAAGTAGCTCTGTCACAAGAGGAGCTCAACAGGCAGCGCAGCCTCTGGAAACGTGAGCGGGAGATCGATCCGTGGTATCGCGCGCTGTCCCAAGCTGAGCGACAGCCCTGCCTCGGGGCTTTACAAGGGGAAGGTTAGCCTGAATTCAGCCTCGAGCTGACTGACCCAACGTGTATGGAAGGGTTAAAAGATGGAATTTTGGTCCGTGGATGAACACCGAGTAAGAAATAGATACCTAAAGACGCAGTCAGCACAGGGAACAGATAGTTTATTGCCTATTGTTTGAAATGCTGACCATAGGGATAAGAAAGTAGAGCAAGGTTAGGGGAGGTAGTACGTGCAATAATGGAGGAATACAAGGCACCACACGTAATTTTGCTTCCCTTGCAAAAGCCCTGCTATTGGTTAGAGCATAGTGGACGTGACTGATGGATTATGGTATTTTGCCACGT
This sequence comes from Harpia harpyja, assembly GCF_026419915.1. Lineage (NCBI taxonomy): Eukaryota > Metazoa > Chordata > Aves > Accipitriformes > Accipitridae > Harpia > Harpia harpyja. The sequence continues at coordinate 27,348,052 of NC_068969.1, forward strand.
GCACAGAGCCCATGAACCAATAGAAGGGATGACTATGGCACGTGCAGCGTGCCTGGCCAGCGGGCGCATGTGCCATAGGCTTCCTATGTTGCAATCGAGGCATGTTTCAACACTCATTGGCCGCGAGTGTCGACACCCGTTCCTCTGCAAATGTATAAAATACCGGAGTTTTCCAAAGAGCAGTGGGCTGGTGTATGGCAGGGTCACCATTGCCTCCGTGGGGACACCCACGTAAAGCTGGCACCTACGGACTGCTGGACTGGGCTCGCGGCGCAAGACGGCACAAGAATGTACGGAATGTACGGATGGTTCATCTTCTTCTTCACAGTCCTTGGGTCGGTATGTTAATAGTTTTTTCGCTTTGTAAAACACCCGTAGCATAACACATGTGCGTAGTTAATAAAAAGCTTGCTTTTTCCCTTATAGTCAGTGTGTGTGTATTACCTTCTTGGGAATCCTCAAAACCACCCTAAAACACCCAAGTAACTCACAAGGCAAAGGAGACTGGACCCTTCCTTGTCTCTGCTGCGAGCAGAGGGAAGAACCTTCCCCTGAAGTGCCCCTGCGTAATAGATTCAGTGCTCTTGGGGCGGAGGATGAAGACCGCACGAGTAAGAGACAGGATCCAGGAGAAGCCGACCACACAGAGCTGATCCACCCATCCAGCCGCACGAGAACCCCTGCCACCAGAAAAGCACATCAAGTACGAGTAACTGGAGATTCCTTACCGAGGGGCACTCGGCAAGCACCCGCTTGCCGTCCAGACAACTTCTCCCGAGGGCTTTGCTGCCTAGCAGGGGCTCGCATTCGCAATGTCACCGAGGGGCTGCCGAGCCTGGTGAACCCCACGGATTGTCATCCGCTCCTACTTTTCCAGGTAGGGTGCAGCAACGCTGCGACGAGGCAACTTGGAACAAAACAAGACTGTATGTGCCTTGGAGCAATGTGAAAGTGAGCTGGAGCACAGGTGGTGTTTTCACCTGTCCTCCCAGTGAAAGGAATGGGTTTAGGAAGGAAGAGATGAAGCGAAAAGGTGAATGCCTGGCTGTGTGGCTGATGCCATACTCAAGGTTTTGGCTTCTATGACAATGGATCTGCCTTTGAGAAGCTGGGTCTGTTGGGAGCTGATGGGATTCACCTGACCGAGTGGGGCAAGAGGGTCTTTGCCAACAAGCTGGCCAGACTGATAAGGAGAGCTTTAAACTAGAGTTAGCAGGGGAAGGGGATGGAGTTTTGAGCGACAGAGGAGCCGGGTGCTGCTGATGGATTAGGAGGCAGCAGGGGAACACCTGTGAGGCGCCTCCGAGGAATTAGGGCACGCTCCTCTAGGAAGGTGACATGGTCAACAGCCCATCAGAAGTGCCTCTGCACTGACGCACGCAGCACGGGTAACAAACAGGAGGAGCTGGAAGCCGTGCTGCAGATAACAAGCTACAATCTAGTCGCCGTCACTGAAACGTGCTGAGAGGAATCACACGACTGGAGCATTGCAGACGATGGCTATAAAGTGTTCAGAAGGGACGGGCAAGGAAGGAGAGGTGGGAGAGTTGCCCTCGATATAAAAAGTGGATTGACTACACAGAGCTGCCAAGCAGCGTGGGGCCAAGCACATCCTCCAGAGAAGGCCAGGGCCTCTCCAAGACCTCTCAGGGGCACACGTGGGCAAAGCAGGCCCACCGGAGAAGCCCAGAGCCTCTCACAGCCCTCGGAAGGGCACTCATGGGGCCAAGCAGACCTTCCAAGGAAGGCCAGTGCCTGTCCAGGTCGTCGCAGAGGCACACGTGGGGCCAAGTAGCCCCTGCCGAAAAGCCCAGGGCCTCTCACAGCCCTAGCAGGAGCAGGTGTGGGGCGAAGCAGACCCTGCAGAGAAGCCCAGGGTTTCTCAAATCCCTCATAAGGGCACGCATGGGGCTAAGCAGACCCTCCAGAAAAGCCCAGGATTTCTCCAAACCCTGTCAGGGGCACACGTAGGGAGAAGCAAACCCTCCACAGAAGGCCAGGGCCTTCCACAGCCCTCGGAGGGGCACGCGTGGGGCCAAGCAGACCCTCCAGAAAAGCCCAGGGTCCCTCCAAACCCTGTCAGGGGCACACGCAGGGAGGAGCAGACCCTCCACAGAAGCCCAGGGCCTCTCACAGCCCTCACAGGCATAAACCTTGAGCGAAGCAGATCCTCCAAAAATTTCAGGGCCTCTCCAACCCCTCTCAGGGGCACACGTGGGGCCAAGCAGACCCTCCAGAGTAGCCCAGGGTTTCTCAAATCCCTCGTCAGGGTACGAGTCAGGGCAAGTAGACCCTCCAGAGAAGCCCAGGGTCTCTCGCAGCCCTTGGAGGTGCACTCATGGGGCCAGGCAGACCCTCTAGAGAAGCTTGGCGGTGCCAGGGGCGGCAGCAGGCCTTTGCCCTGGGACGCAGTGAGTCTTCCCCGAGCACGTCGTCCCGCTGCGTTACCTCCTCCTCGTCCATGCAAAGCTCACCACCCCGGCCTTCGCCGGGACCACCACCGCAGCGGTTCCAGCTGTGCGGCACAGCCAGGGCCCGCGCATCAGCCAGGCTGCCGTCCAGGCTGGGAGCGCCTGCGCGGCGCGGCAGGCGTCGGGAATGAAGCAGCAGCCCTTGGAGCAGGTGGCCTTCCTCGGCGGGCACTGCTGCGGTCTCGGCATCCAGCACCTGGCAGAGTTCTGGGATGGAGCGCTCGCGTAATCCTTGACACGCAAAAGTTTTTGGGAGTACCTCTGGTTATTTCGTAGGTGGGAAACGGCTCTGTTTTCACACCTCGGGGGAGCGAGCACTGCACCTACAAAGGTCTGTGACTGAAACCCTTTGTTTTTCCCCTGCTTAGAGTGCTTGCAGCAACACAGTTGAGCCGACAGCTGCACGAATGGCCTTCCCGTTGTGACGGAAAAGGACTTAACTGCAAGGTTCAAGCAAACAACTTATTTGAACTTCACTTACAGACTTAACACGCCACTATTACAGGTTTATACAGATACAATGGAGGAATGCACTACTGCAATTTTTTAAGGCAGGAGTAGTACATTATTACAACCACAAGCAATTCACAACCACAAACGCATTTACAAACTTAAAGCATGAACAATATTCACTTACCCCTGCAGGTAACGGCTCTCAATCCCAGGGAAGTTACCTTGACCGGCGTCCCGATCAAGGGGGTGGGAGGGGGGGGTGTATGTGTGTTTCCTTCGCAAGCCAACTGCATAGTTGGAGAAGTGACTCCCCCCATTTCCAACCTGAATCTTAGAGTTTTAATCCCCCGACTTGTGGAATGGTGTGTATAACCATGTCTGAGTGGATTATGATAGATGCCTAAATGGATTATGTGTATCTGAGTGGAGTTTCCCCTTTCCTTCATTGGTCTGTGATTGTTTGAATACACAAGGTTGTCATTTGAAACTGAAGCTGAAACCCTCCGGTACTGGGGGTTTTTTGCCTTGCTTCCTCAGCAACTGAATAGTGGTTGGATTGAGACTCAGGGCATACTGTTTGTTAAGGGATTTCAAGGCTCAGTTCAGGTTTTGGTTCTTTGAATGGTGCGGCCACTGCCCTGTTTACTTTAGGGTTTATCAGACAACCCAGGGCTAAGCTGTCTACACAGCTCCCCGTGAGTCGTCTCTGCAGAGAGACAGGGCCTCAAGGCAACCCAAGGCTGGGTCGCTTTTGTAACCCCCCCGCCCCCCATGAGTCGCCTGTGTGCACTAGACATGGTGAAACTCGTTTGTGAACTATGAGCTGGACAATCCACACCCCCATGTTTCGACGAACCAGCCTTCCAAGCCAGGTTTTCAATTAAGGTGAGGAGGGAACCAAAGCACCTCGCACTGTCCAATACCCCAGTTGTAGGTGGATACTTTTAATGGTGTGCTGTTGATTGATGACCATTGAAAGGAGAAAGCAAAAGGAGAACGGAATATCCAGGCAGTTGCTGTTAATGGGAATGGTGATCTGAACGTTACCGCAGGTCTTTTATGGGAGTGTGTGGTGCTGCTGCTGGTGGTCTTGGCACAAGGTTGAAAAGGAATGAATAAAATAATGCGTGTGGCTTCCTGCTTCTCAGCAGAGGTGCAAGAATGATCAGCACAATGTGTGTCTATAATCTTTATTTTACTCACAAAATGCTTTCCATGTTGATCTTATATTTTAAGATTAATGATGAAATACATATGAATAAGTACACGATTCATGTGTATTAACTTACTTGTCAGATAAGCAGGAGTGTCTCTGTGAAAAAAAACCCCAAACTTTGGAGCTCAACAAAAATCTCGGCACGAAAGTGCCATATATGTAATAGCAACAAATATTGTTTGCCATTATAAATATGTATGCATATAGAGGGTGAACTACATTTTGTACATTTGATCTTACTTTGGGTGTAAGAGATTCTTCATAATTTCTTCTGTACTACTAGTTGCTAGTTTGCAAGGAAACTAAGCCTTATAGCTGAGGGAACAGCACCACCACCACCCCCGCCCGGTACTTTTCAGATATGAAACACTTTGAAAGTTGGTATAAGAAATCAATTCTTTTGTAGAGAAATGGATAAAATAATGAATAAGGAGTGGGTGCCAGTGTTACAGTTCAGTGTGGCTAAACAGGTTCCAGGTCTAAGTTAGTTAGCTAAGGCCCTCTGTAACCAAGAGGCGAAAATGGATACCTCCACCACACGACCCATTTTATGCTTAACTAGATATCTGCGGTACCTGATTCACGATCTGGAGAAGTTCACTTCTCTCGTGTAAGAACGTCTGCTGAGATTTATACCGCTTCTACTCAGCTGAAGTTGTGTGAGATTAATTCAGTCAGTGCGCTGGCAGACACTGAGGATAACTGAAGCAGTGAACAGTATTTTTGTTTTTCTAGTTTTGCCAATGTAGAACTAAGTAATGCTTACGAATGAAACTGCCTGTATATACACATGTGTATTGGCTTTGTGTGGCAAGGTTTTGCTAGCAGGGGCGGTTACAGGGGTGGATTCTGTAAGAAGCTGCTGGAAGCTTCCCCTATGTCCGACAGAGCCAACACCAGCCGGCTCTAAGATGGACCCACTGCCAGCCAAGGCCGAGCCCATCAGCGGTAGTGGTAATGCCTCTGTGATAACATTTTTAAGAAGGAAAAAAAGGTTGCGGGACAGACACAGAAACGGCAACCAGAGAGAGAGTGAGAACATGTAAGAGAAACAGCCCCGCAGACGCCCAGGTCAGTGCAGAAAGAGGGGGAGGAGATGCTCCAGGCGCCGGAGCAGAGATTCCCCTGTAGCCCGTGGGGAAGACCATGGTGAGGCAGGTTGTCCCCCTGCAGCCCATGGAGGTCCACGCTGGAGCAGATCTCCACCTGCAGCCCATGGAGGACCCCACAGTGGAGCAGGTGGGTGCCCGAAGGAGGCTGTGACCCCGTGGGAAGCCCGCGCTGGAGCAGGCTCCTGGCAGGACCTGCGGATCTGTGGAGAGAGGAGCCCACGGAGCAGGTTTTTTGGCAGGACTTGTGACCCCTGTGGGGGACCCACGCTGGAGCAGTGTGCTCCTGAAGGACTGCACGCCGTGGAAAAGACCCATGCTGGAGCGGTTTGTGAAGAACTGCAGCCCGTGGGAAGGACCCACGTTGGAGAAGTTCATGGAGGACTGTCTCCCATGTGAGGGACCCCACGCTGGAGCAGGGGAAGAGTGTGATGAGTCCTGCCCCTGAGGAGGATGAAGCGGCAGAAAATAACGTGTGATGAACTGACCGTAAACCCCATTCCCCGTCCCCCTGCGCCGCTGGGGGGTTTGGTAGAGAATCCGGGAGTGAAGCTGTGCCCAGGAAGAAGGGAGGGGTGGAGGGAAGGTGTTCTGAGATTTGGTTTTATTTCTCATTACCCTACTCTGGTTGCTTGGTAAGAAATTGAGTTAATTTTCCCCAAGCTGAGTCTGTTTTGCCCGTGACGGTAATCGGTGAGTGATCTCTCCTGTCCTTATCTCGACCCACAAGCCCTTTGTTATATTTTCTCTCCCCTGTCCAGCTGAGGAGGGGGGAGTGATAGAAGAGCTTTGGTGGGCACCTGGTGTTCAGCCAGGGTCAACCCGCCACAACATGTGTGTGTTTTTGTTCTCTGTGTGGGGAAGAATAGCCACGGGGATGACTCATTTCCAATGTATCTTTGAAATGTAATGTAGTCTCTTTAAAATGTAGTCTCTTTAAAAGGTAGTCCCTTTAAACTGAGGAGAAACACAACAATTGGTGGCGCCAAGGTCCTCACAGGTGGTGCTACTGGGTGATGAGCTGTGCCTGTTCTTTAGGTGAAGTCTGTGAATATAATGCCCCGGCTTGTTAAGGACCATTTTGATACCACCGTCAAGATGACTACGTACCTTGTGGCCTTTATTGTTTCAGATTTTAAATCCATCAGCAAAATAACCGGTCATGGAGCTAAGGTAACTGTGTCTCATTTTGTAAGAGCTTTTTTGTGTTTAAGTCTGTGTGAATACATAATGGTTTCCTTTTCAGTTAAATCATTGGATTTATGTATCTCGATGTTTTACAGGAATGAAAGGAGAGAATTAAATTGGTTTTGTAATTGGATGATGAGTTTGCACACTGAGCTTTGTTAGTTGCAGAAGATTTTGGTAACGGGCTTGCTTTTTGTATCGTTATATGCATTGGTAACATAGTTTGTTTCATGTAAGATTATATAATCAAGGGCAAATGAAATACAGTTTTCATGGAGAATCAGCACTAAAATAAACCTGTGTCAGTTGAACGACTCTAACGTGGTAGGGGTGGAAATTGTAGAAGTCTTTGTAGGGGCATAGTGGTTCTGGTGGGCAAGTTTTAAAACTTGTGTTCCTAATTCTGATAATATTTTTATGCAAATGTTTTAGTAACTGGTGTATGAGAACTGTTAAGTGTGTGCTCTAGGGTCCCTTTTTGTGGTCATTTAAGTAACTGGGATGAAGAACAACTTCTGTCAGCTTTTGATGCTGGTATTGGAAGCGCTGCCTTCTTGTCTGCTGTAGATTTCCATGTCCACGGTGCCAGACAAGATCAACCAAGCTGACTATGCGTTGGATGCGGCAGTGAAACTTTTAGACTTGTACGAGGATTACTTCAGCATTCCATATCCTCTACCTAAGCAAGATAAGTGTTAAATAACTTAATGTATTTGAGAACATTATTAAGCATAGAGAGTAAAATAGCAGTAAAAATCAGTAATTTAGAGTGTTAAGACTGGGCAAAGTTTGGCTCACAGACTTTTAAACTGGCTGCTTCACAGAACTTAAGGACAGATTGAAAAGCTTCACTGAGAACTTCAAATCCTTGTGCTCTGTCTGGAGATTTTTTTAAAGTATGCTTTTGTGATTACATTTAAGAGAGCCCTTAGAAGTGTGTGTGATACATGTGCCTGTGTGGGAGCAATCAGGAAGTGGGATGAGCGAGCTCTTTATGGATTAAAATGATACTAGTACTATTTTAATGTTTTTTCTAGGTTTAGCAGCTATTCCTGACTGTCGGTCTGGTGCTATGGAAAACTGGGGATGGCCCACATACCAGGAATCTGTGTTGTTGTACAACCCTGAAAAGTCCTCAGCATCTTCTAAACTTTGGATTAGTAGTATGGTAATAGCCCATGAGCTGGTTTGTCAGGCGGGATCTGGGGAAGAATAAGGAGTTTGAATGGGCATGAGGAGGGGTCAGGGACGATGGATTCTGTGTGGGTAGGGGGATCTTGGAGCTATAAGCTGAAAATAGTTGCTTTGGCTTGAAGGTGCTCTTCTGTGAATCATGAGGACTGTTTCTGGTGAAGGAGTCCCGGCAGGCTGCATAGACGCGGAGGGCTGTAAACGTAAATGTGTTCAGTTCAGCGGCTGCAATGCTGCGGGGCCTTTGCACCACTGTCAGCCCTTGAAATTAATTGCAGGCCACCAAAATAGGCACATAAAAGTTTGGAAAGGTTAGCTGTTTCGTATGTGGCTCTCCTGCCAAAAGTGGTTTCTTTACAAGGTTTCTTGGAACGTGAGTGGAAGCCAGTGTTTTAGCGTATTACCATTAAAATGAGAAATGCAATGGGAAGACGCCAGAGCAAGCTGTATCACTACAAAAAGTTCCTTAGAGGTCAATAGCATACTATAAATGCAGTTTCTTACAGGTCAGTAGCAGCTTTTAGGATAAATTGTGTATTTAATTTCAGAAGCTCTTCCCCCCTCCCTCCCGCAGGGGTTTGGCAACCTCGTTACCACGGAGCGGTGGCATGATCTGTGGTTAAATGTAGGGTTTGCAAAGTTTATGGAGTTCGTGTCAGTCAGCATTACTCATTGAGAACTGAGAGTTGTAAGCAGCAGTTATGGTATTTTTATTTTGTAACTGCCTTCTAAATCCACTAGTTAAGGATAAAGATCAAGCAGATTTTTGCTGTGAACAACTTTTAAATTTCTGTTTGTGAGGATTATCTGATGTTAACTCTGAAGAGTAGGGATGTTGATTTGCCTACATGTACATGTTTTCAGGAACTTATGATGGAATTTAATGATTGCAGTGAAAGTGTATTCTTTTTTCAAAGACATTTAGACTTCCAAAAGTGTAACGAAATTATTTTATCTTATTTCATCAAATAGGGTGAGAGTTGAAAAGACGAAAATCCTTCCACTAGCTTTATCAGAGGTCCGATACATGAAATTTTCTACCAAAGTGAGAAGAACAATGCATCTGGGCAGAATTTTGCCATAGCACTGCAGTGGCATGATAATAGGGAAATTCACCATTTGGGGGGGGGGGGGGGGGGGGGGGGGGAGTAATTTGTTTTGTGGTTACTGACCACTCTGTCGGAATGTGCAGGTGTCTTTAAGTCTCACTAGCTCAACTAATTTTAGAATCACAGAATGATAGAATGGAATCACAGAATGGTTTGGGTTGGAAGGGACCTTTAAAGGTCATCTTGTCCAATGCCCCTCCGCAATGAGCAGGGACATCTTCAACTAGATCAGCTATTTAAGTTAGTTTAGAACACTGGGACTTATTTGGCTGTATTATTGTTGGGGGGGGGATTATGCTCTGGAATAAAAGAAAGATATGGTTTGCTTTCTTTGTATGATTTAAAGATCACGTGGAATGGACTGAAAAGTGAATGAATAGGGGTTCAGTGGTCACTGAGCAAAATGTAGTAGTAATATTTGGTTTTGCCTCCTATTAGGAAGACTATTTCTTAAGGAGATGTTTTTATGCCATGGCAGTGGATGCATTAAATTCCTCACAACCTCTGTCTACTCCTGTGGAAGGTCCAGCTCAAATTTTAGAGATGTTTGATAATGTTTCTTATGAGAAGGTAAAATACAAAACTGTTACTGATTTCAGTTGTACTGCTTGTACTATACAGTTGTATTTTACTGATTTCGACCCTACATAGAATACCTGGCACACGGTATTAATGGGTTTATGACTTGAATAGTTCCTTGTCCAAAACACCTGGGTGGATTCAAATGGCAGTTGCCTTTTCGATTTCTAAAATGAGGAAGCCTTTACTTCTTCTATCTGTTCTGTAACAACTTAGTCTTAAACCATTCTGGGGGGCTCTTAACCCAAGGAGCATTTTTCACTGGAGCATTATACGGTGCTGGCTTGTATAGTAATTAGAAAAATAATAGCGTAACTTACTCAATCAGTGATATTTTTAAGAGTGACGATCACACAAACCCAAAGAAGTACTGTTTCAATATACATAAAACCCAATTACTTTTTAATCAGAGACACATACAAAAGTGTACCGTTATGCAGATGAGTGGCACGCTGAAATTCTTCTGAAGCAAGCCTCTTGCTAGCGAAGGAGTAGTTTTGTAAACACTTTGTCACTCTTTTTCTCAGGGATCTTGTATATTAAATATGCTGAGGGACTACCTGACTGCTGATGTGTTTAAAGCTGGACTTGTGCAGTACCTGCAGAAATACAGCTATTGAAATACAAAAAATGAAGATCTGTGGAACAGCATGATGAATGCAAGTATTCCTCATTTTCTTATTTGTTTTTTTAGATTTCATCACTTCTCGTGAATGATGTGTCTCTCTAATGTATTCCTGAAGACTGTGACCAGTACTTACGATTATGACATCAAAGAAAGATGACCAAAACTTTTTTTTCCCTTTCAGATTTGCCCTACAGGAGGTACTAACAAAAATGAACCACAAGGTGATGGCTGTTGCAGAAGAAGCCAACAGTCATCTTCATATGCAGTAAGCATCTAGTTTTTTATCCGTCAGTATTTAGGAATTTGACACGTATCTGTGCCCTCACGTTTATTCTGTGCTGTGGCATTGATACATGCACCTTCCAAAAGCATTCTTTGCCACTTAAGCATGGTTCTGGGGAGAGTGTAAGTTTCTTCAGTTCCATTGGAAATCTGTATTTTTCTGTGATTGGACAGAAATTCTGCTCCTGTGCCCAGGGCTGACTGAAAAACAGCAGTACTTCAGGAGTTGCCATTAACTCCATGAAAGTGTGCACAAGAAAACCAGATGGAGACGTCATGATATCCAGTCCAAACATACCTCTATAGAGCTTACAAATACCCAGCAGCTTGTACAGAGTTCTTACACACCCATTTCTGAGGCAAGGGGAGTCAAAAGAATCTCAGTAGACATAATAAGGGGGGATGAAGGATGATGTTTAGCGCTTACATTGTCGAAATTAGCTGAGGCAAAGACAGTCTTTGATAAGAAGAGCTAGTCCCAAGGACCAGCCAATGAGGTAAAGACAGCTCCCGATAAGAAGCAGGAGCAGGCCCCAAGAGCCAGCTAAGACTGGTCTTGCGGCTTGGGTGAATAGCAAGAAATGGCTGAGCCTGCGCAAGAAAAAAGGTTACTAGCGGTGACGAAGAGGAGTCATCTATCTTCATCTCTGCGACCACCAGACGACCACCATAAAGAGGCACTGCGTGAGCGCAGTTGAGAGGAGACTATGGAAATGACCTCTCGGAGCTAATTTTAATAGGAAGCGGGGATAGGTCATGCATATGTATAGGCGTATTGTGAATATGTAACACTTGACTGTATAAACTTGAGACAAACTGCCGAGTCGGGCGCGCACGACTTGGGTGGGACTACCCCCCGTGCGGCCCAACGCTGAATGAACATACCTACTTTACGATCTCACTGATTGCGGAGTCTGTTTTCTGCACGTCATTTCTGTTTCACTGTCAGTGTACTCCCGTCTTCCACTTCTTACTTGTCTGCTTTTTCCCTTGCTACTAAAAACAAGCACTGGACTAAAGGAGAAACTCTTGATGTGAGGGCAACGATGGGCACTTGGACACTGCAGAAAGGTTTTCCCCTGCTAACTCTCACAGTGAGAGGGAAGAATGTCCACCTGCAGCAAGAGTACTACGTGACAGGGGTAGATTCTCCTTCATCCACAGGGTAAACAAAATGGGGAAATCTCAGCACGCAAACGGAAGTACTCTCGAATGGCAGACAGTGATGTATGCTAAGAGCTTTTACTGTTGTTTCTTAAGGAACGCTCCCTGAGCTGTTTGGTTGTGAGTCTGTCCCTGTGTAGCTCAGGATCAGCAGCACTCGTAGGCGTCGTTGGACCCTGCGTGCCTGGCCGAGGTGCCAGCAGCTGCAGAGCTGCAGTGCCTGGGCTTCTGGGTGAGCTGGGTGAGCCTGTGCTGGAGACGTGCTAGTGGAACTAGGCTGGAAAGTTCATATTGTGGCGGCTTCAGTGTCAGCGATCTGCCAGGCAAACTAAATGAAAGGTAGCGAGATGCACCTGGCACTGCACTGAAGTCAGAAGTGCGAGCGCAGCCTGTTGCTGCTACTGTGTGGGCAAAAGATTTTACTCGGTGGTTAGACTGGGACAAGTTGGAGAAACTTTTGCAAAGTTCTTCCATTAAACAAAGCACTTCTGTTTTGCAGTAGGTACCTGTGGCACATTCCACTAACCTCCACTACCAGTAAATCTGACACTGTTCAGAGATTTTTGATGACAACTAAAGCAGGTAATTTCTTTGACTAATTAGGCGATTAATTTATTCAAAGTTTGTTTGCAAGCCTTTTAGTTTTGCAGGTTTTTTTTCAGAATGCGGAACTGGAACAACTAGTCCCAGAGAAGCAAATACTTGTCAGCTCAATAATATCACTATAACGATCTCTTAATATTTTCAGAAACCGTGCTGCTGTGTTCTTTAAATCACTGAAATGAGAGTAACAGTATTACTGGGTATAGTACTAGGATGTGTTTGAATCACTAAGAAAAAAAGGAGTTACCCTTTTGTTTCCAGACGTTATTATCCTTCCGGAAGAGGTGGAGTGGGTTAAATTCAGGGGGGACATGAATGGGAATGGTGCACTATGAAGATGATGGGTGGGATCATCTGATCAACCTTTTGAAAGAGAACTATACAGTGATTAGCAGCAAAGACAGAGCAAGTCTCATTAACAGTGTATCCAGGTCGTGAGGTAAGGCCTTCTGTCCAAGTCTGAAAAACATACTAATTCTGTATTTGTGAGTATATACCACTGAAGAAGGAAGTGTTGATAATGTATATAGTATTCATTAAATCTGTTAAATAGACTGAGAGCATATTCTTTTCTTGCTTACAGCAGTGTAAACCCAGGATTTCTCTTGGTTACAGTGGACTTATCTAAGCCGGCTAAGTGAAACGTGTCGTCTTCAGTAAAGACATGTTAATGGAAGGATGCCAGTGTGAAGTGATGGACTAGGATAATGTTTTTGCACCTGGAAAGGTGCTGCTGCCGTTTCTCAGTTAGAAACAAGGCTATTACAGTCATAAAGATGTGACGCAATGGTGATTAGAGCTCAGCGCAACGACATGCTTTGTTGCCCATAATCTCACGGTCACAGTGGAGTACGTAGCACGCACAGCGTGCGGCGTCTGCGCTGGAGGAAGAAGCGATCGCTGCTACCAACTCCCAACTACGTTTTCAGAGCTCTGCCCCCCGAAATACACACTTGAAGCGTGACCTGTAGATTCTGCAATAACAGTTAATCCACACTCGCGTAAACACTAGAGCGGTTAGACAGACCGCACGCACCCGTTTGCGTTCACAGACCAAGCCTACCTGTTCCAATTGTTTCGTGCAATTCGTAGTACTTGAGAATTTCCCCACAGTCACCTGCAGACATTCCGAGAGGAACAGGGATCTGGCGATTCTTCTCAGCACCTGCAAGGAGAAAGCGGGAGCAGGCGTTCGCGCGTTTCCACTCCCAGCATGAGCGGCGGAACGCGCCTGGGGCAGCTCCGGTGGCCCGGGGAGGTGCCGCTTGCTACAACCCCAGCAGCAAACTCACTAAACGAACAACTCGGAAGGCCCAGAGGCCGAAGGCACGAAACGCCAGCGCCGTTCACCGGAGCTCCGCGGCGGGGGCCCTCCGGCGGCCGGGGCGGCCCGGCGAGACGCGTAGAGCGGGCACTGCCTGTCAGGGCACCGGCGAGAGGCCGCTGCTGCCGAGGAGGAGCGGGCACCGGGGGAGAGCAGCGCTCACCAGCTGGGCGGCCGCCGCCTGCGCGGCCGTTAGCGTTCAAATCTCCCCGCTTCCGGCCGGGGCCCCCCCCGCGGGGCCAATCAGCGCTCAGCGCTTGACCGGAGCTAGGCGGGGACGCGGCGTGCATGACGGGAGGGAGGTCGAGACGGAGGGGAGGTGGTGTGAGCGCCGCCATGGCGGGAGGGTCTCCGCTGCCATCTCGTTGCCGACGGGGACGGCCTCGGCCGCGCCCGGCCCCGACAGAGACGGGGAGCAGCGCCCGCTCCCATCGGGAAGCCCGCTCCCCCGTACCGACGGCGGGGACTGGCGTGGGCTCCGCGCCGCCGGGTCTGCTGCCACGCACAGGATGGCCGCCCGGCCCGCCGCCCCGGGGAGACTACGTCTCCCAGCATGCTCCGCGGGTCCGGCCTTCCGTGACGGGAGGGCCCTTCCGCCGCCAGGCCCGGCCCGGCCCCCGGCCGCGCTGCAGGCCCCGCTCCGCCTCGGAGCAGCCCGGGGCAGGTGAAGGAAGCGAACAGAAACACGGGGTTTGCTCTCTTCAGGCAGGGGCTGGCGGTCTGCCTTTGCTGCGGCCGGCCGTTCCCCTGCCAGGCCGTTCGCCTCACAGCATACCAGAGGCCTCGGCCTACAGCCACAAGCAAAACCAGGAAAACGGGGCGGGGGGGGAAGGTTGGTGAACGTCTTAGTTCTGTAACCTGTCTCTCCTTTGGAATCCTCCCAGACAGGTTAAACCTTTCCTGAATGAAGACCCTGTCCTGCTTTCAGCTGGGGTAGAGTTAATTGTCTTCCTAGTAGCTGGTACAGTGCTATGTTTTCGCGCTAGGTATGAGAAGAATGCTGATAACACACTGATCTCTCCACTTGTTGCTAAGTCATGTTTAGTCTGAAGTCAGGGATTTTTCAGCTTCTGATGCCCAGCCAGCAAGAAGGCTGGAGGGGCACGAGAAGTTGGGGGGGGCCACAGCCAGGGCACCTGACCCAAACTGGCCACAGGGCTATTCCAGACCATGTGACCTCATGCCCAGTACATAAACTGGGGGGAGTGGGGGTGGGGGGATCGCCACTCAGGGTCTAACTGGGTGTCTGTTAGCGGGTGGTGAGCAATTGCATTGTGCATCACTTGTGTATTCCAGCCCTTTTAGGATTACTGTTGTCATTTTATTAGTGTTATCATTATCATTATTGTTTCTTCTTTTCTGTTCTATTAAACTGTTCTTATCTCAACCCACGAATTTTACTTTTTTTTTTCCAATTCTTTCCCCCATCTCACTGGGGGGGGGGGAAGTGAGTGAGCGGCTGCGTGGTCCTTAGTTGCTGGCTGGGGTTAAACCACGACAGACCCTCATTTTTGAGAGTAAGGTTTGATTCTCTCCTGAATAAAAAAGAGGAAGAAGGATGTTTTGGGGAGAGAGAATGGAGCCCTTCCTTGCAGGCAAGACAAGTGGTGTCTTTTCTAGATGGGGTGTCACCTTCTGTTCTTCATCAGCCAATTAACGGTTCCTTGCGTCCCCATTCATACAGTCACCCACATCAAAAACCATTGACTAATTTCACTCCTGTATTTTCCGTCATCTCCTACATGGCTATCGCAGGTGGAAGACACTGAACGGGAGAGGTGAGTGTGGCTCATTACCGGTGTTGACTGACAGAAGGCAGAAGACCTTGGTGCTGAGGGTTAACCCCGGCAGGCTGCGAAGCTCCAGGCAGCAGCTGGCTTGGATTGGGGGAAGAGGAAAGGGAGGGTAAAAGCAAGCAGCCTGGTGAGTCAGGATGAAAACAGTTTCACAAGCAAAGGAGAAGTGGAAGAAGAGAGAAAGAAAAGAAAACAAAGCAAGTAATGCAAAGGCAAGAGGCAAGCACCTACCACCACCCGTGGGGTAGACCTGTGCCCAACCACTTGCCAAGCAAAAGCTGGCTAACCTCCCGAAAACCCCTCCCCTCCCTTTTGACTGCTGAGGGCGGCGTGATGTGGCACGGAATATCTCTTTGGGTAGCTGGGGTCGTCTGCCCGGTTGTGTGCCGTCCCCACCTATTCACTGGGGCGGCAGAGCGAGGTGTGGAGAAGTCCTTGAGGCCGTGCAAGCACTGCTCGGCGGCAGCCAAACCATCAGTGCGTTATCAGCGCTGTTATGGTCACAAGTCTAAACCACAGCGACACGGGAGCTGCTGCAAAGAAAATGACCTCGATCCCGTGCACTTGGGAAAACAGGCGACGACCTTTGAACATCTCACTTCTGCCGTACACCCCAGAGATGTGTGTGAACATTGTCTAGTTGTCCGGGCGGTAACGCTTCTGGGGTGTAGCCACAGGCTCAACGCCTGTCAAGTGCTCATCGTGTTTGAGTATTACTAGTCTTAACGGACATGCCGAAACATGGCAATGAAAAGAACGAAACCACGTTGCTCTGAGCTTCCGGCACTGAGCATTTCCGAAACACTGATAAAACTGAACTTCGCAGTAATTGTAAAAAGAACTGAAAATGTAAGCATTTTAAGCGGATGAGAATGTCTGGCGATAGTGATGGAGCAGCTGGGCCTGCACCTGCCATTGAAGCGTTGTGGGCAATTGCTAGCCTGCTGGCAGTCGCCAGCTCTGCTTGACGTGCCTTCTCGAGAAGGTGTTTTGGGAACAGTTGGCTTTCTCTGAGCTGCAGCTCCTGAGAACTCATGGTGTCTAGCTGTGGTCTGACCCTGCAGGGTCCCGTCCCTGTCCCCCTGAGGGTCCAGATCCCATCCCCCTGGGGGGCCCTGTCCCGTCCCAGGGACAATGGACAGCGAGGTATTGTCTGACATCGAGAGGCTGCTGTCATGGCGGGCCACAGGCATGGCTGACTATGGCTCCATTTCGTATTGGGGGCCTCCACCCCTGCCCACACTCCCACTGGTGGGGCCCACTCTCCACACGTCGAGCACCCCATGGGTGCCTGGGGAAGCAATGCCGCTCAGGTGAGAAGAAGGTGGAGAAGCAACGGGCACCAACATGCACAATTTCCTACATGTACAGAGCTAGCGGGCTTGCCCGGGACCTGGTCAGGGACCTGCTGCCGAACACAGAAGCCCAGGGCATCTCACAGCCCTAGCAGGGGCACGCGTGGGGCCAAGCACACCCTCCAGAGAAGCCCAGGGTTTCTCCAGAACCTCTCAGGGGCACTCGTAGAGCCAAGCAGACCCTCCAGAGAAGGCCAGGGTTTCTCCAGAACCTCTCAGGGGCACTCGTAGGGCCTAGCAGACCATCCAGAGAAGCTCTGCATTGCTCCAAGCCCTCTCAGGGGCAAGCGTGGGGCCAAGCAGACCCTCCAGAAAAGCCCAGGGTTTCTGCAGAACCTGTCAAGGGCACATGTAGGGAGAAGCAGACCCTCCAGAAAAGGCCAGGGCCTCTCACAGCCCTCTCAGGGGCACGCATGGGGCCAAGCAGACCCTTCAGGGAAGCGCCAGAGTTTTCCAGAACCACTCATGGGCACACATAGGGCCAAGCAGACCCTCCAGAGAAGCTCTGCATTGCTCCAAGCCCTCTCGAGGTCGCGCATGGGGCCAAGCAGCCCTCCAGAGAAGCCCAGGGTTTCTGCAGAACCTGTCAAGGGCACACGTAGGGAGAAGCAGACCCTCCAGAAAAGGCCACAGGGCCTCTCACAACCCTCTCAGGGGCCCGCACGGGGCCAAGCAGACCCTCCAGAGAAGGGCAGGGTTTCTCAAATCCCTCGTAAGGGTACGAGTCAGGGCAAGCAAGCCCTCCAGAAAAGGCCAGGACCTCCCACAGCCCTTGTACGGGCACGTGTGGGGCCAAGCAGACCCTCCAGAAAAGGCCAGGGTTTCTCCAGAACCTCTCAGGAGCACTCGTAGGGCCAAGCAGACCCTCCAGAGAAGCCCAAGGGTTCTCACATCCCTCGCAATGACACGCGTGGGGCCAAGCAGATCCTCCAGAGAAGCCTAGGGTTTCTCCAAACCTACTCAGGGCTACACGTAGGGCCAAGCAGACCCTCCAGAGAAGGACAGGGTTTCTCACAGCCTTTATAGTTGTACCTGTGGGGCCAAGCAGACCCTACAGAGAGGACCAGAGCCTCTCACAGCCCTCAGAGGGGCAGTTGTAGGGCCAAGCAGACCCTCGAGAGAAGCCCGTGGTTTCTCACAGCCTTTATAGGTGTACGCGTGGGGCCAAGCAGACCCTCGAGAGAAGCCCGTGGTTTCTCACAGCCTTTATAGGTGTACGTGTGGGGCCAAGCAGATCCTCCAGAGAAGCCCGTGGTTTCTCACAGCCTCTATAGGTGTACATGTGGGACCAAGCAGACCCTCCAGAGAAGCCTGTGGTTTCTCACAGCCTTTATAGGTGTACGCGTGGGGCCAAGCAGACCCTCCAGAGAAGCCCAAGGTTTCTCACAGCCCTCGCAGGGGCACGCGTGGGGGCAAGTAAACCCTCCAGAGAAGTCCAGAGCCTCTCACAGCCCTCGTAGGGGCAAGCATGGTGCCAAGCAGACCCTCCAGAAAAGCCCAGGATCTCTCCAAACTCTGTCAGGTGCACACGTAGGGAGAAGCAGACCCTCCAGAGAAGCCCAGGGTTTCTGCAGAACCTCTCTCGGGCACACGCAGGGCAAAGCAGACCCTCCAAGAGAAGCTCAGGCCCTCTCCAAGACCTCGGAGGAGCACGCCTGGGGCCAAGCAGACCCTCCAGAGAAGGCCAGGGTTTCTGCAGAACCTGTCAAGGGCACACGTAGGGAGAAGCAGACCCTCCAGAAAAGCCCAGGGTTTCTCCAGAACCTCTCAGGGGCACACACAGGGCCAAGCAGACCCTCCAGAAAAGCCCAGGGTTTCTCCAGAACCTCTCAGGGGCACTCGTAGGGCCAAGCAGACCCTCCAGAGAAGGCCAGGGTTTCTCACAGCCTTTATAGGTGTACGCGTGGGGCCAAGCAGACCCTCCAGAGAAGCCCGTGGTTTCTCACAGCCTTTATAGGTGGACATGTGGGGCCAAGCAGACCCTCGAGAGAAGCCCAAGGGTTCTCACAGCCCTCGCAATGGCAAGTGTGGGGCCAAGCAGACCCTCCAGAGAAGCCTATGGTTTCTCCAAACCTACTCAGGGCTACACGTAGAGCCAAGCAGACCCTCCAGAGAAGGCCAGGGTTTCTCACAGCCTTTATAGGTGTACACGTAGGGCCAAGCAGACCCTCCAAAGAAGCCTGTGGTTTCTCACAGCCTTTATAGCTGTACGCGTGCGGCCAAGCAGACCCTCCAGAGAGGGCCAGGGCCTCTCACAGCCCTCGCAGGGATAAATCTTGAGCGAAGCAGATCCTCCAAAAGTCCCAGGGCCTGTGCAGCACCTCTCAGGGGCACGCGTGGGGCCAAGCAGACCCTCCAGAGATGCCCTGCATTTCACCAAGCCCTGTCAAAGGCACACGTAGGGAGAAGCAGACCCTCCAGAGAAGCCCAGGGTTTCTCCAGAACCTCTCCGGGGCAAACATAGGGCCAAGCAGACCCTCCAGAGAGGACCAGAGCCTCTCACAGCCCTCAGAGGGGCACTCGTAGGGCCAAGCAGAACCTCGAGGGAAGCCCGTGGTTTCTCACAGCCTTTATAGGTGTACGTGTTGGGCCAAGCAGACCCTCCAGAGAAGGCCAGGGTTTCTGCAGAACCTCTCAGGGGCACACACAGGGCCAAGCAGACCCTCCAGAAAAGCCCAGGGTTTCTGCAGAACCTGTCAAGGGCACACGTAGGGAGAAGCAGACCCTCCAGAAAAGGCCAGGGCCTCTCACAGCCCTCTCAGGGGCACGCATGGGGCCAAGCAGACCCTTCAGGGAAGCGGCAGAGTTTTCCAGAACCACTCATGGGCACACGTAGGGCCAAGCAGACCCTCCAGAGGAGCCCAGGGCCTCTCACAGCCCTAGCAGGGGCATGCGTGGGGCCAAGCAGACCCTCCAGAGAAGCTCTGCATTGCTCCAAGCCCTCTCGAGGTCGCGCATGGGGCCAAGCAGCCCTCCAGAGAAGCCCAGGGTTTCTGCAGAACCTGTCAAGGGCACACGTAGGGAGAAGCAGACCCTCCAGAAAAGGCCACAGGGCCTCTCACAACCCTCTCAGGGGCCCGCACGGGGCCAAGCAGACCCTCCAGAGAAGGGCAGGGTTTCTCAAATCCCTCGTAAGGGTACGAGTCAGGGCAAGCAGGCCCTCCAGAAAAGGCCAGGACCTCCCACAGCCCTTGTACGGGCACGTGTGGGGCCAAGCAGACCCTGCAGAAAAGCCCAGGGTTTCTCCAGAACCTCTCAGGGGCACTCGTAGGGCCAAGCAGACCCTCCAGAGAAGGCCAGGGTTTCTCACAGCCTTTATAGGTGTACGCGTGGGGCCAAGCAGACCCTCCAGAGAAGCCCGTGGTTTCTCACAGCCTTTATAGGTGGACATGTGGGGCCAAGCAGACCCTCGAGAGAAGCCCAAGGGTTCTCACAGCCCTCGCAATGGCAAGTGTGGGGCCAAGCAGACCCTCCAGAGAAGCCTATGGTTTCTCCAAACCTACTCAGGGCTACACGTAGAGCCAAGCAGACCCTCCAGAGAAGGCCAGGGTTTCTCACAGCCTTTATAGGTGTACACGTAGGGCCAAGCAGACCCTCCAAAGAAGCCTGTGGTTTCTCACAGCCTTTATAGCTGTACGCGTGCGGCCAAGCAGACAGACCCTCCAGAGAGGGCCAGGGCCTCTCACAGCCCTCGCAGGGATAAATCTTGAGCGAAGCAGATCCTCCAAAAGTCCCAGGGCCTGTGCAGCACCTCTCAGGGGCACGCGTGGGGCCAAGCAGACCCTCCAGAGATGCTCTGCATTTCACCAAGCCCTGTCAAAGGCACACGTAGGGAGAAGCAGACCCTCCAGAGAAGCCCAGGGTTTCTCCAGAACCTCTCCGGGGCAAACATAGGGCCAAGCAGACCCTCCAGAGAGGACCAGAGCCTCTCACAGCCCTCAGAGGGGCACTCGTAGGGCCAAGCAGAACCTCGAGGGAAGCCCGTGGTTTCTCACAGCCTTTATAGGTGTACGTGTTGGGCCAAGCAGACCCTCCAGAGAAGGCCAGGGTTTCTGCAGAACCTCTCAGGGGCACACACAGGGCCAAGCAGACCCTCCAGAAAAGCCCAGGGTTTCTGCAGAACCTGTCAAGGGCACACGTAGGGAGAAGCAGACCCTCCAGAAAAGGCCAGGGCCTCTCACAGCCCTCTCAGGGGCACGCATGGGGTCAAGCAGACCCTTCAGGGAAGCGGCAGAGTTTTCCAGAACCACTCATGGGCACACGTAGGGCCAAGCAGACCCTCCAGAGGAGCCCAGGGCCTCTCACAGCCCTAGCAGGGGCATGCGTGGGGCCAAGCAGACCCTCCAGAGAAGCTCTGCATTGCTCCAAGCCCTCTCGAGGTCGCGCATGGGGCCAAGCAGCCCTCCAGAGAAGCCCAGGGTTTCTGCAGAACCTGTCAAGGGCACACGTAGGGAGAAGCAGACCCTCCAGAAAAGGCCACAGGGCCTCTCACAACCCTCTCAGGGGCCCGCACGGGGCCAAGCAGACCCTCCAGAGAAGGGCAGGGTTTCTCAAATCCCTCGTAAGGGTACGAGTCAGGGCAAGCAGGCCCTCCAGAAAAGGCCAGGACCTCCCACAGCCCTTGTACGGGCACGTGTGGGGCCAAGCAGACCCTGCAGAAAAGCCCAGGGTTTCTCCAGAACCTCTCAGGGGCACTCGTAGGGCCAAGCAGACCCTCCAGAGAAGGCCAGGGTTTCTCACAGCCTTTATAGGTGTACGCGTGGGGCCAAGCAGACCCTCCAGAGAAGCCCGTGGTTTCTCACAGCCTTTATAGGTGGACATGTGGGGCCAAGCAGACCCTCGAGAGAAGCCCAAGGGTTCTCACAGCCCTCGCAATGGCAAGTGTGGGGCCAAGCAGACCCTCCAGAGAAGCCTATGGTTTCTCCAAACCTACTCAGGGCTACACGTAGAGCCAAGCAGACCCTCCAGAGAAGGCCAGGGTTTCTCACAGCCTTTATAGGTGTACACGTAGGGCCAAGCAGACCCTCCAAAGAAGCCTGTGGTTTCTCACAGCCTTTATAGCTGTACGCGTGCGGCCAAGCAGACCCTCCAGAGAGGGCCAGGGCCTCTCACAGCCCTCGCAGGGATAAATCTTGAGCGAAGCAGATCCTCCAAAAGTCCCAGGGCCTGTGCAGCACCTCTCAGGGGCACGCGTGGGGCCAAGCAGACCCTCCAGAGATGCTCTGCATTTCACCAAGCCCTGTCAAAGGCACACGTAGGGAGAAGCAGACCCTCCAGAGAAGCCCAGGGTTTCTCCAGAACCTCTCCGGGGCAAACATAGGGCCAAGCAGACCCTCCAGAGAGGACCAGAGCCTCTCACAGCCCTCAGAGGGGCACTCGTAGGGCCAAGCAGAACCTCGAGGGAAGCCCGTGGTTTCTCACAGCCTTTATAGGTGTACGTGTTGGGCCAAGCAGACCCTCCAGAGAAGGCCAGGGTTTCTGCAGAACCTCTCAGGGGCACACACAGGGCCAAGCAGACCCTCCAGAAAAGCCCAGGGTTTCTGCAGAACCTGTCAAGGGCACACGTAGGGAGAAGCAGACCCTCCAGAAAAGGCCAGGGCCTCTCACAGCCCTCTCAGGGGCACGCATGGGGCCAAGCAGACCCTTCAGGGAAGCGGCAGAGTTTTCCAGAACCACTCATGGGCACACGTAGGGCCAAGCAGACCCTCCAGAGGAGCCCAGGGCCTCTCACAGCCCTAGCAGGGGCATGCGTGGGGCCAAGCAGACCCTCCAGAGAAGCTCTGCATTGCTCCAAGCCCTCTCGAGGTCGCGCATGGGGCCAAGCAGCCCTCCAGAGAAGCCCAGGGTTTCTGCAGAACCTGTCAATGGCACACGTAAGGAGAAGCAGACCCTCCAGAAAAGGGCAGGGCCTCTCACAGCCCTTTCAGGGACATGCTTGGGGCCAAGCAGACCCTCCAGAGAAGCCAGCGCCTCTCACAGCCCTCGGAGGGGCACGCATGGGGCAAAGCAGACCCTCCAGAGAAGCCCAGGGATTCTGCAGAACCTCTCACGGGCAGACATAGGGCCAAGCAGACCCTCCAAGAGAAGCTCAGGCCCTCTCCAAGACCTCAGAGGGGCACGCGTGGGGCCAAGGAGACCCTCCAAGAGAAGTTCAGGCCCTCTCCAAGACCTCAGAGGGGCATGCGTGGGGCCAAGCAGACGCTCCAGAGAAAGCCAGGGCCTCTCACAGCCCTGGCAGGGATAAATCTTGAGCGAAGCAGATCCTCCAAAAATCCCAGGGCCTGTGCAGCCCCTCTCAGGGGCATGCGTGGGGCCAAGCAGACCCTCGACAGAAGCCCAGGGTTTCTCCAGAACCTCTCAGGGGCACACATAGGGCCAAGCAGACCCTCCAGAGAAGGCCAGGGTTTCTCACAGCCTTTATAGGTGTACGCGTGGGGCCAGTCAGACCCTCCAGAGAAGCCCGTGGTTTCTCACAGCCTTTATAGGTGTACGTGTGGGGCCAAGCAGACCCTCCAGAGAAGCCCGTGGTTTCTCACAGCCTTTATAGGTGTACGTGTGGGGCCAAGCAGACCCTCGAGAGAAGGCCGTGGTTTCTCACAGCCTTTATAGGTGTACGCGTGGGGCCAAGCAGACCCTCCAGAGAAGGCCAGGGTTTCTCACAGCCTTTATAGGTGTACGCGTGCGGCCAAGCAGACCCTCCAGAGAAGCCTATGGTTTCTCCAAACCTACTCAGGGCTACACGTAGAGCCAAGCAGACCCTCCAGAGAAGGCCAGGGTTTCTCACAGCCTTTATAGGTGTACACGTAGGGCCAAGCAGACCCTCCAAAGAAGCCTGTGGTTTCTCACAGCCTTTATAGCTGTACGCGTGCGGCCAAGCAGACCCTCCAGAGAGGGCCAGGGCCTCTCACAGCCCTCGCAGGGATAAATCTTGAGCGAAGCAGATCCTCCAAAAGTCCCAGGGCCTGTGCAGCACCTCTCAGGGGCACGCGTGGGGCCAAGCAGACCCTCCAGAGATGCTCTGCATTTCACCAAGCCCTGTCAAAGGCACACGTAGGGAGAAGCAGACCCTCCAGAGAAGCCCAGGGTTTCTCCAGAACCTCTCCGGGGCAAACATAGGGCCAAGCAGACCCTCCAGAGAGGACCAGAGCCTCTCACAGCCCTCAGAGGGGCACTCGTAGGGCCAAGCAGAACCTCGAGGGAAGCCCGTGGTTTCTCACAGCCTTTATAGGTGTACGTGTTGGGCCAAGCAGACCCTCCAGAGAAGGCCAGGGTTTCTGCAGAACCTCTCAGGGGCACACACAGGGCCAAGCAGACCCTCCAGAAAAGCCCAGGGTTTCTGCAGAACCTGTCAAGGGCACACGTAGGGAGAAGCAGACCCTCCAGAAAAGGCCAGGGCCTCTCACAGCCCTCTCAGGGGCACGCATGGGGCCAAGCAGACCCTTCAGGGAAGCGGCAGAGTTTTCCAGAACCACTCATGGGCACACGTAGGGCCAAGCAGACCCTCCAGAGGAGCCCAGGGCCTCTCACAGCCCTAGCAGGGGCATGCGTGGGGCCAAGCAGACCCTCCAGAGAAGCTCTGCATTGCTCCAAGCCCTCTCGAGGTCGCTCATGGGGCCAAGCAGCCCTCCAGAGAAGCCCAGGGTTTCTGCAGAACCTGTCAAGGGCACACGTAGGGAGAAGCAGACCCTCCAGAAAAGGGCAGGGCCTCTCACAGCCCTTTCAGGGACATGCTTGGGGCCAAGCAGACCCTCCAGAGAAGCCAGCGCCTCTCACAGCCCTCGGAGGGGCACGCATGGGGCAAAGCAGACCCTCCAGAGAAGCCCAGGGATTCTGCAGAACCTCTCACGGGCAGACATAGGGCCAAGCAGACCCTCCAAGAGAAGCTCAGGCCCTCTCCAAGACCTCAGAGGGGCACGCGTGGGGCCAAGGAGACCCTCCAAGAGAAGTTCAGGCCCTCTCCAAGACCTCAGAGGGGCATGCGTGGGGCCAAGCAGACGCTCCAGAGAAAGCCAGGGCCTCTCACAGCCCTGGCAGGGATAAATCTTGAGCGAAGCAGATCCTCCAAAAATCCCAGGGCCTGTGCAGCCCCTCTCAGGGGCATGCGTGGGGCCAAGCAGACCCTCGACAGAAGCCCAGGGTTTCTCCAGAACCTCTCAGGGGCACACACAGGGCCAAGCAGACCCTCCAGAGAAGGCCAGGGTTTCTCACAGCCTTTATAGGTGTACGCGTGGGGCCAGTCAGACCCTCCAGAGAAGCCCGTGGTTTCTCACAGCCTTTATAGGTGTACGTGTGGGGCCAAGCAGACCCTCCAGAGAAGCCCGTGGTTTCTCACAGCCTTTATAGGTGTACGTGTGGGGCCAAGCAGACCCTCGAGAGAAGGCCGTGGTTTCTCACAGCCTTTATAGGTGTACGCGTGGGGCCAAGCAGACCCTCCAGAGAAGGCCAGGGTTTCTCACAGCCTTTATAGGTGTACGCGTGCGGCCAAGCAGACCCTCCAGAGAAGCCTATGGTTTCTCCAAACCTACTCAGGGCTACACGTAGAGCCAAGCAGACCCTCCAGAGAAGGCCAGGGTTTCTCACAGCCTTTATAGGTGTACACGTAGGGCCAAGCAGACCCTCCAAAGAAGCCTGTGGTTTCTCACAGCCTTTATAGCTGTACGCGTGCGGCCAAGCAGACCCTCCAGAGAGGGCCAGGGCCTCTCACAGCCCTCGCAGGGATAAATCTTGAGCGAAGCAGATCCTCCAAAAGTCCCAGGGCCTGTGCAGCACCTCTCAGGGGCACGCGTGGGGCCAAGCAGACCCTCCAGAGATGCTCTGCATTTCACCAAGCCCTGTCAAAGGCACACGTAGGGAGAAGCAGACCCTCCAGAGAAGCCCAGGGTTTCTCCAGAACCTCTCCGGGGCAAACATAGGGCCAAGCAGACCCTCCAGAGAGGACCAGAGCCTCTCACAGCCCTCAGAGGGGCACTCGTAGGGCCAAGCAGAACCTCGAGGGAAGCCCGTGGTTTCTCACAGCCTTTATAGGTGTACGTGTTGGGCCAAGCAGACCCTCCAGAGAAGGCCAGGGTTTCTGCAGAACCTCTCAGGGGCACACACAGGGCCAAGCAGACCCTCCAGAAAAGCCCAGGGTTTCTGCAGAACCTGTCAAGGGCACACGTAGGGAGAAGCAGACCCTCCAGAAAAGGCCAGGGCCTCTCACAGCCCTCTCAGGGGCACGCATGGGGCCAAGCAGACCCTTCAGGGAAGCGGCAGAGTTTTCCAGAACCACTCATGGGCACACGTAGGGCCAAGCAGACCCTCCAGAGGAGCCCAGGGCCTCTCACAGCCCTAGCAGGGGCATGCGTGGGGCCAAGCAGACCCTCCAGAGAAGCTCTGCATTGCTGCAAGCCCTCTCGAGGTCGCGCATGGGGCCAAGCAGCCCTCCAGAGAAGCCCAGGGTTTCTGCAGAACCTGTCAAGGGCACACGTAAGGAGAAGCAGACCCTCCAGAAAAGGGCAGGGCCTCTCAGAGCCCTCGGAGGGGCACGCATGGGGCAAAGCAGACCCTCCAGAGAAGCCCAGGGATTCTGCAGAACCTCTCACGGGCAGACATAGGGCCAAGCAGACCCTCCAAGAGAAGCTCAGGCCCTCTCCAAGACCTCAGAGGGGCACGCGTGGGGCCAAGGAGACCCTCCAAGAGAAGTTCAGGCCCTCTCCAAGACCTCAGAGGGGCATGCGTGGGGCCAAGCAGACGCTCCAGAGAAAGCCAGGGCCTCTCACAGCCCTGGCAGGGATAAATCTTGAGCGAAGCAGATCCTCCAAAAATCCCAGGGCCTGTGCAGCCCCTCTCAGGGGCATGCGTGGGGCCAAGCAGACCCTCGACAGAAGCCCAGGGTTTCTCCAGAACCTCTCAGGGGCACACATAGGGCCAAGCAGACCCTCCAGAGAAGGCCAGGGTTTCTCACAGCCTTTATAGGTGTACGCGTGGGGCCAGTCAGACCCTCCAGAGAAGCCCGTGGTTTCTCACAGCCTTTATAGGTGGACATGTGGGGCCAAGCAGACCCTCCAGAGAAGCCCGTGGTTTCTCACAGCCTTTATAGGTGTACGTGTGGGGCCAAGCAGACCCTCGAGAGAAGGCCGTGGTTTCTCACAGCCTTTATAGGTGTACGCGTGGGGCCAAGCAGACCCTCCAGAGAAGGCCAGGGTTTCTCACAGCCTTTATAGGTGTACGCGTGCGGCCAAGCAGACCCTCCAGAGAAGCCTATGGTTTCTCCAAACCTACTCAGGGCTACACGTAGAGCCAAGCAGACCCTCCAGAGAAGGCCAGGGTTTCTCACAGCCTTTATAGGTGTACACGTAGGGCCAAGCAGACCCTCCAAAGAAGCCTGTGGTTTCTCACAGCCTTTATAGCTGTACGCGTGCGGCCAAGCAGACCCTCCAGAGAGGGCCAGGGCCTCTCACAGCCCTCGCAGGGATAAATCTTGAGCGAAGCAGATCCTCCAAAAGTCCCAGGGCCTGTGCAGCACCTCTCAGGGGCACGCGTGGGGCCAAGCAGACCCTCCAGAGATGCTCTGCATTTCACCAAGCCCTGTCAAAGGCACACGTAGGGAGAAGCAGACCCTCCAGAGAAGCCCAGGGTTTCTCCAGAACCTCTCCGGGGCAAACATAGGGCCAAGCAGACCCTCCAGAGAGGACCAGAGCCTCTCACAGCCCTCAGAGGGGCACTCGTAGGGCCAAGCAGAACCTCGAGGGAAGCCCGTGGTTTCTCACAGCCTTTATAGGTGTACGTGTTGGGCCAAGCAGACCCTCCAGAGAAGGCCAGGGTTTCTGCAGAACCTCTCAGGGGCACACACAGGGCCAAGCAGACCCTCCAGAAAAGCCCAGGGTTTCTGCAGAACCTGTCAAGGGCACACGTAGGGAGAAGCAGACCCTCCAGAAAAGGCCAGGGCCTCTCACAGCCCTCTCAGGGGCACGCATGGGGCCAAGCAGACCCTTCAGGGAAGCGGCAGAGTTTTCCAGAACCACTCATGGGCACACGTAGGGCCAAGCAGACCCTCCAGAGGAGCCCAGGGCCTCTCACAGCCCTAGCAGGGGCATGCGTGGGGCCAAGCAGACCCTCCAGAGAAGCTCTGCATTGCTCCAAGCCCTCTCGAGGTCGCGCATGGGGCCAAGCAGCCCTCCAGAGAAGCCCAGGGTTTCTGCAGAACCTGTCAAGGGCACACGTAGGGAGAAGCAGACCCTCCAGAAAAGGGCAGGGCCTCTCACAGCCC
The DNA here is from genome assembly GCF_026419915.1 of Harpia harpyja. Classification (NCBI taxonomy): domain Eukaryota; kingdom Metazoa; phylum Chordata; class Aves; order Accipitriformes; family Accipitridae; genus Harpia; species Harpia harpyja. The sequence continues at coordinate 27,375,768 of NC_068969.1, forward strand.
TTTCAGGGACATGCTTGGGGCCAAGCAGACCCTCCAGAGAAGCCAGCGCCTCTCACAGCCCTCGGAGGGGCACGCATGGGGCAAAGCAGACCCTCCAGAGAAGCCCAGGGATTCTGCAGAACCTCTCACGGGCAGACATAGGGCCAAGCAGACCCTCCAAGAGAAGCTCAGGCCCTCTCCAAGACCTCAGAGGGGCACGCGTGGGGCCAAGGAGACCCTCCAAGAGAAGTTCAGGCCCTCTCCAAGACCTCAGAGGGGCATGCGTGGGGCCAAGCAGACGCTCCAGAGAAAGCCAGGGCCTCTCACAGCCCTGGCAGGGATAAATCTTGAGCGAAGCAGATCCTCCAAAAATCCCAGGGCCTGTGCAGCCCCTCTCAGGGGCATGCGTGGGGCCAAGCAGACCCTCGACAGAAGCCCAGGGTTTCTCCAGAACCTCTCAGGGGCACACACAGGGCCAAGCAGACCCTCCAGAGAAGGCCAGGGTTTCTCACAGCCTTTATAGGTGTACGCGTGGGGCCAGTCAGACCCTCCAGAGAAGCCCGTGGTTTCTCACAGCCTTTATAGGTGTACGTGTGGGGCCAAGCAGACCCTCCAGAGAAGCCCGTGGTTTCTCACAGCCTTTATAGGTGTACGTGTGGGGCCAAGCAGACCCTCGAGAGAAGGCCGTGGTTTCTCACAGCCTTTATAGGTGTACGCGTGGGGCCAAGCAGACCCTCCAGAGAAGGCCAGGGTTTCTCACAGCCTTTATAGGTGTACGCGTGCGGCCAAGCAGACCCTCCAGAGAAGCCTATGGTTTCTCCAAACCTACTCAGGGCTACACGTAGAGCCAAGCAGACCCTCCAGAGAAGGCCAGGGTTTCTCACAGCCTTTATAGGTGTACACGTAGGGCCAAGCAGACCCTCCAAAGAAGCCTGTGGTTTCTCACAGCCTTTATAGCTGTACGCGTGCGGCCAAGCAGACCCTCCAGAGAGGGCCAGGGCCTCTCACAGCCCTCGCAGGGATAAATCTTGAGCGAAGCAGATCCTCCAAAAGTCCCAGGGCCTGTGCAGCACCTCTCAGGGGCACGCGTGGGGCCAAGCAGACCCTCCAGAGATGCTCTGCATTTCACCAAGCCCTGTCAAAGGCACACGTAGGGAGAAGCAGACCCTCCAGAGAAGCCCAGGGTTTCTCCAGAACCTCTCCGGGGCAAACATAGGGCCAAGCAGACCCTCCAGAGAGGACCAGAGCCTCTCACAGCCCTCAGAGGGGCACTCGTAGGGCCAAGCAGAACCTCGAGGGAAGCCCGTGGTTTCTCACAGCCTTTATAGGTGTACGTGTTGGGCCAAGCAGACCCTCCAGAGAAGGCCAGGGTTTCTGCAGAACCTCTCAGGGGCACACACAGGGCCAAGCAGACCCTCCAGAAAAGCCCAGGGTTTCTGCAGAACCTGTCAAGGGCACACGTAGGGAGAAGCAGACCCTCCAGAAAAGGCCAGGGCCTCTCACAGCCCTCTCAGGGGCACGCATGGGGCCAAGCAGACCCTTCAGGGAAGCGGCAGAGTTTTCCAGAACCACTCATGGGCACACGTAGGGCCAAGCAGACCCTCCAGAGGAGCCCAGGGCCTCTCACAGCCCTAGCAGGGGCATGCGTGGGGCCAAGCAGACCCTCCAGAGAAGCTCTGCATTGCTCCAAGCCCTCTCGAGGTCGCGCATGGGGCCAAGCAGCCCTCCAGAGAAGCCCAGGGTTTCTGCAGAACCTGTCAAGGGCACACGTAGGGAGAAGCAGACCCTCCAGAAAAGGGCAGGGCCTCTCACAGCCCTTTCAGGGACATGCTTGGGGCCAAGCAGACCCTCCAGAGAAGCCAGCGCCTCTCACAGCCCTCGGAGGGGCACGCATGGGGCAAAGCAGACCCTCCAGAGAAGCCCAGGGATTCTGCAGAACCTCTCACGGGCAGACATAGGGCCAAGCAGACCCTCCAAGAGAAGCTCAGGCCCTCTCCAAGACCTCAGAGGGGCACGCGTGGGGCCAAGGAGACCCTCCAAGAGAAGTTCAGGCCCTCTCCAAGACCTCAGAGGGGCATGCGTGGGGCCAAGCAGACGCTCCAGAGAAAGCCAGGGCCTCTCACAGCCCTGGCAGGGATAAATCTTGAGCGAAGCAGATCCTCCAAAAATCCCAGGGCCTGTGCAGCCCCTCTCAGGGGCATGCGTGGGGCCAAGCAGACCCTCGACAGAAGCCCAGGGTTTCTCCAGAACCTCTCAGGGGCACACACAGGGCCAAGCAGACCCTCCAGAGAAGGCCAGGGTTTCTCACAGCCTTTATAGGTGTACGCGTGGGGCCAGTCAGACCCTCCAGAGAAGCCCGTGGTTTCTCACAGCCTTTATAGGTGTACGTGTGGGGCCAAGCAGACCCTCCAGAGAAGCCCGTGGTTTCTCACAGCCTTTATAGGTGTACGTGTGGGGCCAAGCAGACCCTCGAGAGAAGGCCGTGGTTTCTCACAGCCTTTATAGGTGTACGCGTGGGGCCAAGCAGACCCTCCAGAGAAGGCCAGGGTTTCTCACAGCCTTTATAGGTGTACGCGTGCGGCCAAGCAGACCCTCCAGAGAAGCCTATGGTTTCTCCAAACCTACTCAGGGCTACACGTAGAGCCAAGCAGACCCTCCAGAGAAGGCCAGGGTTTCTCACAGCCTTTATAGGTGTACACGTAGGGCCAAGCAGACCCTCCAAAGAAGCCTGTGGTTTCTCACAGCCTTTATAGCTGTACGCGTGCGGCCAAGCAGACCCTCCAGAGAGGGCCAGGGCCTCTCACAGCCCTCGCAGGGATAAATCTTGAGCGAAGCAGATCCTCCAAAAGTCCCAGGGCCTGTGCAGCACCTCTCAGGGGCACGCGTGGGGCCAAGCAGACCCTCCAGAGATGCTCTGCATTTCACCAAGCCCTGTCAAAGGCACACGTAGGGAGAAGCAGACCCTCCAGAGAAGCCCAGGGTTTCTCCAGAACCTCTCCGGGGCAAACATAGGGCCAAGCAGACCCTCCAGAGAGGACCAGAGCCTCTCACAGCCCTCAGAGGGGCACTCGTAGGGCCAAGCAGAACCTCGAGGGAAGCCCGTGGTTTCTCACAGCCTTTATAGGTGTACGTGTTGGGCCAAGCAGACCCTCCAGAGAAGGCCAGGGTTTCTGCAGAACCTCTCAGGGGCACACACAGGGCCAAGCAGACCCTCCAGAAAAGCCCAGGGTTTCTGCAGAACCTGTCAAGGGCACACGTAGGGAGAAGCAGACCCTCCAGAAAAGGCCAGGGCCTCTCACAGCCCTCTCAGGGGCACGCATGGGGCCAAGCAGACCCTTCAGGGAAGCGGCAGAGTTTTCCAGAACCACTCATGGGCACACGTAGGGCCAAGCAGACCCTCCAGAGGAGCCCAGGGCCTCTCACAGCCCTAGCAGGGGCATGCGTGGGGCCAAGCAGACCCTCCAGAGAAGCTCTGCATTGCTCCAAGCCCTCTCGAGGTCGCGCATGGGGCCAAGCAGCCCTCCAGAGAAGCCCAGGGTTTCTGCAGAACCTGTCAAGGGCACACGTAGGGAGAAGCAGACCCTCCAGAAAAGGGCAGGGCCTCTCACAGCCCTTTCAGGGACATGCTTGGGGCCAAGCAGACCCTCCAGAGAAGCCAGCGCCTCTCACAGCCCTCGGAGGGGCACGCATGGGGCAAAGCAGACCCTCCAGAGAAGCCCAGGGATTCTGCAGAACCTCTCACGGGCAGACATAGGGCCAAGCAGACCCTCCAAGAGAAGCTCAGGCCCTCTCCAAGACCTCAGAGGGGCACGCGTGGGGCCAAGGAGACCCTCCAAGAGAAGTTCAGGCCCTCTCCAAGACCTCAGAGGGGCATGCGTAGGGCCAAGCAGACGCTCCAGAGAAAGCCAGGGCCTCTCACAGCCCTCGCAGGGATAAATCTTGAGCGAAGCAGATCCTCCAAAAATCCCAGGGCCTGTGCAGCCCCTCTCAGGGGCATGCGTGGGGCCAAGCAGACCCTCGACAGAAGCCCAGGGTTTCTCCAGAACCTCTCAGGGGCACACACAGGGCCAAGCAGACCCTCCAGAGAAGGCCAGGGTTTCTCACAGCCTTTATAGGTGTACGCGTGGGGCCAGTCAGACCCTCCAGAGAAGCCCGTGGTTTCTCACAGCCTTTATAGGTGTACGTGTGGGGCCAAGCAGACCCTCGAGAGAAGCCCGTGGTTTCTCACAGCCTTTATAGGTGTACGCGTGGGGCCAAGCAGACCCTCCAGAGAAGGCCAGGGTTTCTCACAGCCTTTATAGGTGTACGCGTGCGGCCAAGCAGACCCTCCAGAGAAGCCTATGGTTTCTCCAAACCTACTCAGGGCTACACGTAGAGCCAAGCAGACCCTCCAGAGAAGGCCAGGGTTTCTCACAGCCTTTATAGGTGTACACGTAGGGCCAAGCAGACCCTCCAAAGAAGCCTGTGGTTTCTCACAGCCTTTATAGCTGTACGCGTGCGGCCAAGCAGACCCTCCAGAGAGGGCCAGGGCCTCTCACAGCCCTCGCAGGGATAAATCTTGAGCGAAGCAGATCCTCCAAAAGTCCCAGGGCCTGTGCAGCACCTCTCAGGGGCACGCGTGGGGCCAAGCAGACCCTCCAGAGATGCCCTGCATTTCACCAAGCCCTGTCAAAGGCACATGTAGGGAGAAGCAGACCCTCCAGAGAAGCCCAGGGTTTCTCCAGAACCTCTCCGGGGCAAACATAGGGCCAAGCAGACCCTCCAGAGAGGACCAGAGCCTCTCACAGCCCTCAGAGGGGCACTCGTAGGGCCAAGCAGAACCTCGAGGGAAGCCCGTGGTTTCTCACAGCCTTTATAGGTGTACGTGTTGGGCCAAGCAGACCTTCCAGAGAAGGCCAGGGTTTCTGCAGAACCTCTCAGGGGCACACACAGGGCCAAGCAGACCCTCCAGAAAAGCCCAGGGTTTCTGCAGAACCTGTCAAGGGCACACGTAGGGAGAAGCAGACCCTCCAGAAAAGGCCAGGGCCTCTCACAGCCCTCTCAGGGGCACGCATGGGGCCAAGCAGACCCTTCAGGGAAGCGGCAGAGTTTTCCAGAACCACTCATGGGCACACGTAGGGCCAAGCAGACCCTCCAGAGGAGCCCAGGGCCTCTCACAGCCCTAGCAGGGGCATGCGTGGGGCCAAGCAGACCCTCCAGAGAAGCTCTGCATTGCTCCAAGCCCTCTCGAGGTCGCGCATGGGGCCAAGCAGCCCTCCAGAGAAGCCCAGGGTTTCTGCAGAACCTGTCAAGGGCACACGTAGGGAGAAGCAGACCCTCCAGAAAAGGGCAGGGCCTCTCACAGCCCTTTCAGGGACATGCTTGGGGCCAAGCAGACCCTCCAGAGAAGCCAGCGCCTCTCACAGCCCTCGGAGGGGCACGCATGGGGCAAAGCAGACCCTCCAGAGAAGCCCAGGGATTCTGCAGAACCTCTCACGGGCAGACATAGGGCCAAGCAGACCCTCCAAGAGAAGCTCAGGCCCTCTCCAAGACCTCAGAGGGGCACGCGTGGGGCCAAGGAGACCCTCCAAGAGAAGTTCAGGCCCTCTCCAAGACCTCAGAGGGGCATGCGTGGGGCCAAGCAGACGCTCCAGAGAAAGCCAGGGCCTCTCACAGCCCTCGCAGGGATAAATCTTGAGCGAAGCAGATCCTCCAAAAATCCCAGGGCCTGTGCAGCCCCTCTCAGGGGCATGCGTGGGGCCAAGCAGACCCTCGACAGAAGCCCAGGGTTTCTCCAGAACCTCTCAGGGGCACACATAGGGCCAAGCAGACCCTCCAGAGAAGGCCAGGGTTTCTCACAGCCTTTATAGGTGTACGCGTGGGGCCAGTCAGACCCTCCAGAGAAGCCCGTGGTTTCTCACAGCCTTTATAGGTGTACGTGTGGGGCCAAGCAGACCCTCCAGAGAAGCCCGTGGTTTCTCACAGCCTTTATAGGTGTACGTGTGGGGCCAAGCAGACCCTCGAGAGAAGGCCGTGGTTTCTCACAGCCTTTATAGGTGTACGCGTGGGGCCAAGCAGACCCTCCAGAGAAGGCCAGGGTTTCTCACAGCCTTTATAGGTGTACGCGTGCGGCCAAGCAGACCCTCCAGAGAAGCCTATGGTTTCTCCAAACCTACTCAGGGCTACACGTAGAGCCAAGCAGACCCTCCAGAGAAGGCCAGGGTTTCTCACAGCCTTTATAGGTGTACACGTAGGGCCAAGCAGACCCTCCAAAGAAGCCTGTGGTTTCTCACAGCCTTTATAGCTGTACGCGTGCGGCCAAGCAGACCCTCCAGAGAGGGCCAGGGCCTCTCACAGCCCTCGCAGGGATAAATCTTGAGCGAAGCAGATCCTCCAAAAGTCCCAGGGCCTGTGCAGCACCTCTCAGGGGCACGCGTGGGGCCAAGCAGACCCTCCAGAGATGCTCTGCATTTCACCAAGCCCTGTCAAAGGCACACGTAGGGAGAAGCAGACCCTCCAGAGAAGCCCAGGGTTTCTCCAGAACCTGTCCGGGGCAAACATAGGGCCAAGCAGACCCTCCAGAGAGGACCAGAGCCTCTCACAGCCCTCAGAGGGGCACTCGTAGGGCCAAGCAGAACCTCGAGGGAAGCCCGTGGTTTCTCACAGCCTTTATAGGTGTACGTGTTGGGCCAAGCAGACCCTCCAGAGAAGGCCAGGGTTTCTGCAGAACCTCTCAGGGGCACACACAGGGCCAAGCAGACCCTCCAGAAAAGCCCAGGGTTTCTGCAGAACCTGTCAAGGGCACACGTAGGGAGAAGCAGACCCTCCAGAAAAGGCCAGGGCCTCTCACAGCCCTCTCAGGGGCACGCATGGGGCCAAGCAGACCCTTCAGGGAAGCGGCAGAGTTTTCCAGAACCACTCATGGGCACACGTAGGGCCAAGCAGACCCTCCAGAGGAGCCCAGGGCCTCTCACAGCCCTAGCAGGGGCATGCGTGGGGCCAAGCAGACCCTCCAGAGAAGCTCTGCATTGCTCCAAGCCCTCTCGAGGTCGCGCATGGGGCCAAGCAGCCCTCCAGAGAAGCCCAGGGTTTCTGCAGAACCTGTCAAGGGCACACGTAGGGAGAAGCAGACCCTCCAGAAAAGGGCAGGGCCTCTCACAGCCCTTTCAGGGACATGCTTGGGGCCAAGCAGACCCTCCAGAGAAGCCAGCGCCTCTCACAGCCCTCGGAGGGGCACGCATGGGGCAAAGCAGACCCTCCAGAGAAGCCCAGGGATTCTGCAGAACCTCTCACGGGCAGACATAGGGCCAAGCAGACCCTCCAAGAGAAGCTCAGGCCCTCTCCAAGACCTCAGAGGGGCATGCGTGGGGCCAAGGAGACCCTCCAAGAGAAGTTCAGGCCCTCTCCAAGACCTCAGAGGGGCATGCGTGGGGCCAAGCAGACGCTCCAGAGAAAGCCAGGGCCTCTCACAGCCCTGGCAGGGATAAATCTTGAGCGAAGCAGATCCTCCAAAAATCCCAGGGCCTGTGCAGCCCCTCTCAGGGGCATGCGTGGGGCCAAGCAGACCCTCGACAGAAGCCCAGGGTTTCTCCAGAACCTCTCAGGGGCACACACAGGGCCAAGCAGACCCTCCAGAGAAGGCCAGGGTTTCTCACAGCCTTTATAGGTGTACGCGTGGGGCCAGTCAGACCCTCCAGAGAAGCCCGTGGTTTCTCACAGCCTTTATAGGTGTACGTGTGGGGCCAAGCAGACCCTCCAGAGAAGCCCGTGGTTTCTCACAGCCTTTATAGGTGTACGTGTGGGGCCAAGCAGACCCTCGAGAGAAGGCCGTGGTTTCTCACAGCCTTTATAGGTGTACGCGTGGGGCCAAGCAGACCCTCCAGAGAAGGCCAGGGTTTCTCACAGCCTTTATAGGTGTACGCGTGCGGCCAAGCAGACCCTCCAGAGAAGCCTATGGTTTCTCCAAACCTACTCAGGGCTACACGTAGAGCCAAGCAGACCCTCCAGAGAAGGCCAGGGTTTCTCACAGCCTTTATAGGTGTACACGTAGGGCCAAGCAGACCCTCCAAAGAAGCCTGTGGTTTCTCACAGCCTTTATAGCTGTACGCGTGCGGCCAAGCAGACCCTCCAGAGAGGGCCAGGGCCTCTCACAGCCCTCGCAGGGATAAATCTTGAGCGAAGCAGATCCTCCAAAAGTCCCAGGGCCTGTGCAGCACCTCTCAGGGGCACGCGTGGGGCCAAGCAGACCCTCCAGAGATGCCCTGCATTTCACCAAGCCCTGTCAAAGGCACACGTAGGGAGAAGCAGACCCTCCAGAGAAGCCCAGGGTTTCTCCAGAACCTCTCCGGGGCAAACATAGGGCCAAGCAGACCCTCCAGAGAGGACCAGAGCCTCTCACAGCCCTCAGAGGGGCACTCGTAGGGCCAAGCAGAACCTCGAGGGAAGCCCGTGGTTTCTCACAGCCTTTATAGGTGTACGTGTTGGGCCAAGCAGACCCTCCAGAGAAGGCCAGGGTTTCTGCAGAACCTCTCAGGGGCACACACAGGGCCAAGCAGACCCTCCAGAAAAGCCCAGGGTTTCTGCAGAACCTGTCAAGGGCACACGTAGGGAGAAGCAGACCCTCCAGAAAAGGCCAGGGCCTCTCACAGCCCTCTCAGGGGCACGCATGGGGCCAAGCAGACCCTTCAGGGAAGCGGCAGAGTTTTCCAGAACCACTCATGGGCACACGTAGGGCCAAGCAGACCCTCCAGAGGAGCCCAGGGCCTCTCACAGCCCTAGCAGGGGCATGCGTGGGGCCAAGCAGACCCTCCAGAGAAGCTCTGCATTGCTCCAAGCCCTCTCGAGGTCGCGCATGGGGCCAAGCAGCCCTCCAGAGAAGCCCAGGGTTTCTGCAGAACCTGTCAAGGGCACACGTAGGGAGAAGCAGACCCTCCAGAAAAGGGCAGGGCCTCTCACAGCCCTTTCAGGGACATGCTTGGGGCCAAGCAGACCCTCCAGAGAAGCCAGCGCCTCTCACAGCCCTCGGAGGGGCACGCATGGGGCAAAGCAGACCCTCCAGAGAAGCCCAGGGATTCTGCAGAACCTCTCACGGGCAGACATAGGGCCAAGCAGACCCTCCAAGAGAAGCTCAGGCCCTCTCCAAGACCTCAGAGGGGCACGCGTGGGGCCAAGGAGACCCTCCAAGAGAAGTTCAGGCCCTCTCCAAGACCTCAGAGGGGCATGCGTGGGGCCAAGCAGACGCTCCAGAGAAAGCCAGGGCCTCTCACAGCCCTGGCAGGGATAAATCTTGAGCGAAGCAGATCCTCCAAAAATCCCAGGGCCTGTGCAGCCCCTCTCAGGGGCATGCGTGGGGCCAAGCAGACCCTCGACAGAAGCCCAGGGTTTCTCCAGAACCTCTCAGGGGCACACACAGGGCCAAGCAGACCCTCCAGAGAAGGCCAGGGTTTCTCACAGCCTTTATAGGTGTACGCGTGGGGCCAGTCAGACCCTCCAGAGAAGCCCGTGGTTTCTCACAGCCTTTATAGGTGTACGTGTGGGGCCAAGCAGACCCTCCAGAGAAGCCCGTGGTTTCTCACAGCCTTTATAGGTGTACGTGTGGGGCCAAGCAGACCCTCGAGAGAAGGCCGTGGTTTCTCACAGCCTTTATAGGTGTACGCGTGGGGCCAAGCAGACCCTCCAGAGAAGGCCAGGGTTTCTCACAGCCTTTATAGGTGTACGCGTGCGGCCAAGCAGACCCTCCAGAGAAGCCTATGGTTTCTCCAAACCTACTCAGGGCTACACGTAGAGCCAAGCAGACCCTCCAGAGAAGGCCAGGGTTTCTCACAGCCTTTATAGGTGTACACGTAGGGCCAAGCAGACCCTCCAAAGAAGCCTGTGGTTTCTCACAGCCTTTATAGCTGTACGCGTGCGGCCAAGCAGACCCTCCAGAGAGGGCCAGGGCCTCTCACAGCCCTCGCAGGGATAAATCTTGAGCGAAGCAGATCCTCCAAAAGTCCCAGGGCCTGTGCAGCACCTCTCAGGGGCACGCGTGGGGCCAAGCAGACCCTCCAGAGATGCCCTGCATTTCACCAAGCCCTGTCAAAGGCACATGTAGGGAGAAGCAGACCCTCCAGAGAAGCCCAGGGTTTCTCCAGAACCTCTCCGGGGCAAACATAGGGCCAAGCAGACCCTCCAGAGAGGACCAGAGCCTCTCACAGCCCTCAGAGGGGCACTCGTAGGGCCAAGCAGAACCTCGAGGGAAGCCCGTGGTTTCTCACAGCCTTTATAGGTGTACGTGTTGGGCCAAGCAGACCCTCCAGAGAAGGCCAGGGTTTCTGCAGAACCTCTCAGGGGCACACACAGGGCCAAGCAGACCCTCCAGAAAAGCCCAGGGTTTCTGCAGAACCTGTCAAGGGCACACGTAGGGAGAAGCAGACCCTCCAGAAAAGGCCAGGGCCTCTCACAGCCCTCTCAGGGGCACGCATGGGGCCAAGCAGACCCTTCAGGGAAGCGGCAGAGTTTTCCAGAACCACTCATGGGCACACGTAGGGCCAAGCAGACCCTCCAGAGGAGCCCAGGGCCTCTCACAGCCCTAGCAGGGGCATGCGTGGGGCCAAGCAGACCCTCCAGAGAAGCTCTGCATTGCTCCAAGCCCTCTCGAGGTCGCGCATGGGGCCAAGCAGCCCTCCAGAGAAGCCCAGGGTTTCTGCAGAACCTGTCAAGGGCACACGTAGGGAGAAGCAGACCCTCCAGAAAAGGGCAGGGCCTCTCACAGCCCTTTCAGGGACATGCTTGGGGCCAAGCAGACCCTCCAGAGAAGCCAGCGCCTCTCACAGCCCTCGGAGGGGCACGCATGGGGCAAAGCAGACCCTCCAGAGAAGCCCAGGGATTCTGCAGAACCTCTCACGGGCAGACATAGGGCCAAGCAGACCCTCCAAGAGAAGCTCAGGCCCTCTCCAAGACCTCAGAGGGGCACGCGTGGGGCCAAGGAGACCCTCCAAGAGAAGTTCAGGCCCTCTCCAAGACCTCAGAGGGGCATGCGTGGGGCCAAGCAGACGCTCCAGAGAAAGCCAGGGCCTCTCACAGCCCTGGCAGGGATAAATCTTGAGCGAAGCAGATCCTCCAAAAATCCCAGGGCCTGTGCAGCCCCTCTCAGGGGCATGCGTGGGGCCAAGCAGACCCTCGACAGAAGCCCAGGGTTTCTCCAGAACCTCTCAGGGGCACACACAGGGCCAAGCAGACCCTCCAGAGAAGGCCAGGGTTTCTCACAGCCTTTATAGGTGTACGCGTGGGGCCAGTCAGACCCTCCAGAGAAGCCCGTGGTTTCTCACAGCCTTTATAGGTGTACGTGTGGGGCCAAGCAGACCCTCCAGAGAAGCCCGTGGTTTCTCACAGCCTTTATAGGTGTACGTGTGGGGCCAAGCAGACCCTCGAGAGAAGCCCGTGGTTTCTCACAGCCTTTATAGGTGTACGCGTGGGGCCAAGCAGACCCTCCAGAGAAGGCCAGGGTTTCTCACAGCCTTTATAGGTGTACGCGTGCGGCCAAGCAGACCCTCCAGAGAAGCCTATGGTTTCTCCAAACCTACTCAGGGCTACACGTAGAGCCAAGCAGACCCTCCAGAGAAGGCCAGGGTTTCTCACAGCCTTTATAGGTGTACACGTAGGGCCAAGCAGACCCTCCAAAGAAGCCTGTGGTTTCTCACAGCCTTTATAGCTGTACGCGTGCGGCCAAGCAGACCCTCCAGAGAGGGCCAGGGCCTCTCACAGCCCTCGCAGGGATAAATCTTGAGCGAAGCAGATCCTCCAAAAGTCCCAGGGCCTGTGCAGCACCTCTCAGGGGCACGCGTGGGGCCAAGCAGACCCTCCAGAGATGCCCTGCATTTCACCAAGCCCTGTCAAAGGCACATGTAGGGAGAAGCAGACCCTCCAGAGAAGCCCAGGGTTTCTCCAGAACCTCTCCGGGGCAAACATAGGGCCAAGCAGACCCTCCAGAGAGGACCAGAGCCTCTCACAGCCCTCAGAGGGGCACTCGTAGGGCCAAGCAGAACCTCGAGGGAAGCCCGTGGTTTCTCACAGCCTTTATAGGTGTACGTGTTGGGCCAAGCAGACCCTCCAGAGAAGGCCAGGGTTTCTGCAGAACCTCTCAGGGGCACACACAGGGCCAAGCAGACCCTCCAGAAAAGCCCAGGGTTTCTGCAGAACCTGTCAAGGGCACACGTAGGGAGAAGCAGACCCTCCAGAAAAGGCCAGGGCCTCTCACAGCCCTCTCAGGGGCACGCATGGGGCCAAGCAGACCCTTCAGGGAAGCGGCAGAGTTTTCCAGAACCACTCATGGGCACACGTAGGGCCAAGCAGACCCTCCAGAGGAGCCCAGGGCCTCTCACAGCCCTAGCAGGGGCATGCGTGGGGCCAAGCAGACCCTCCAAGAGAAGCTCAGGCCCTCTCCAAGACCTCAGAGGGGCACGCGTGGGGCCAAGGAGACCCTCCAAGAGAAGTTCAGGCCCTCTCCAAGACCTCAGAGGGGCATGCGTGGGTCCAAGCAGACGCTCCAGAGAAAGCCAGGGCCTCTCACAGCCCTGGCAGGGATAAATCTTGAGCGAAGCAGATCCTCCAAAAATCCCAGGGCCTGTGCAGCCCCTCTCAGGGGCATGCGTGGGGCCAAGCAGACCCTCGACAGAAGCCCAGGGTTTCTCCAGAACCTCTCAGGGGCACACACAGGGCCAAGCAGACCCTCCAGAGAAGGCCAGGGTTTCTCACAGCCTTTATAGGTGTACGCGTGGGGCCAAGCAGACCCTCCAGAGAAGCCCGTGGTTTCTCACAGCCTTTATAGGTGGACATGTGGGGCCAAGCAGACCCTCGAGAGAAGCCCAAGGGTTCTCACAGCCCTCGCAATGGCACGCGTGGGGCCAAGCAGACCCTCCAGAGAAGCCTATGCTTTCTCCAAACCTACTCAGGGCTACACGTAGGGCCAAGCAGACCCTCCAGAGGAGCCCAGGGCCTCTCACAGCCCTAGCAGGGGCATGCGTGGGGCCAAGCAGACCCTCCAGAGAAGCTCTGCATTGCTCCAAGCCCTCTCGAGGTCGCGCATGGGGCCAAGCAGCCCTCCAGAGAAGCCCAGGGTTTCTGCAGAACCTGTCAAGGGCACACGTAGGGAGAAGCAGACCCTCCAGAAAAGGCCACAGGGCCTCTCACAACCCTCTCAGGGGCCCGCACGGGGCCAAGCAGACCCTCCAGAGAAGGGCAGGGTTTCTCAAATCCCTCGTAAGGGTACGAGTCAGGGCAAGCAGGCCCTCCAGAAAAGGCCAGGACCTCCCACAGCCCTTGTACGGGCACGTGTGGGGCCAAGCAGACCCTGCAGAAAAGCCCAGGGTTTCTCCAGAACCTCTCAGGGGCACTCGTAGGGCCAAGCAGACCCTCCAGAGAAGGCCAGGGTTTCTCACAGCCTTTATAGGTGTACGCGTGGGGCCAAGCAGACCCTCCAGAGAAGCCCGTGGTTTCTCACAGCCTTTATAGGTGGACATGTGGGGCCAAGCAGACCCTCGAGAGAAGCCCAAGGGTTCTCACAGCCCTCGCAATGGCAAGTGTGGGGCCAAGCAGACCCTCCAGAGAAGCCTATGGTTTCTCCAAACCTACTCAGGGCTACACGTAGAGCCAAGCAGACCCTCCAGAGAAGGCCAGGGTTTCTCACAGCCTTTATAGGTGTACACGTAGGGCCAAGCAGACCCTCCAAAGAAGCCTGTGGTTTCTCACAGCCTTTATAGCTGTACGCGTGTGGCCAAGCAGACCCTCCAGAGAGGGCCAGGGCCTCTCACAGCCCTCGCAGGGATAAATCTTGAGCGAAGCAGATCCTCCAAAAGTCCCAGGGCCTGTGCAGCACCTCTCAGGGGCACGCGTGGGGCCAAGCAGACCCTCCAGAGATGCTCTGCATTTCACCAAGCCCTGTCAAAGGCACACGTAGGGAGAAGCAGACCCTCCAGAGAAGCCCAGGGTTTCTCCAGAACCTCTCCGGGGCAAACATAGGGCCAAGCAGACCCTCCAGAGAGGACCAGAGCCTCTCACAGCCCTCAGAGGGGCACTCGTAGGGCCAAGCAGAACCTCGAGGGAAGCCCGTGGTTTCTCACAGCCTTTATAGGTGTACGTGTTGGGCCAAGCAGACCCTCCAGAGAAGGCCAGGGTTTCTGCAGAACCTCTCAGGGGCACACACAGGGCCAAGCAGACCCTCCAGAAAAGCCCTGGGTTTCTGCAGAACCTGTCAAGGGCACACGTAGGGAGAAGCAGACCCTCCAGAAAAGGCCAGGGCCTCTCACAGCCCTCTCAGGGGCACGCATGGGGCCAAGCAGACCCTTCAGGGAAGCGGCAGAGTTTTCCAGAACCACTCATGGGCACACGTAGGGCCAAGCAGACCCTCCAGAGGAGCCCAGGGCCTCTCACAGCCCTAGCAGGGGCATGCGTGGGGCCAAGCAGACCCTCCAGAGAAGCTCTGCATTGCTCCAAGCCCTCTCGAGGTCGCGCATGGGGCCAAGCAGCCCTCCAGAGAAGCCCAGGGTTTCTGCAGAACCTGTCAAGGGCACACGTAGGGAGAAGCAGACCCTCCAGAAAAGGCCACAGGGCCTCTCACAACCCTCTCAGGGGCCCGCACGGGGCCAAGCAGACCCTCCAGAGAAGGGCAGGGTTTCTCAAATCCCTCGTAAGGGTACGAGTCAGGGCAAGCAGGCCCTCCAGAAAAGGCCAGGACCTCCCACAGCCCTTGTACGGGCACGTGTGGGGCCAAGCAGACCCTGCAGAAAAGCCCAGGGTTTCTCCAGAACCTCTCAGGGGCACTCGTAGGGCCAAGCAGACCCTCCAGAGAAGGCCAGGGTTTCTCACAGCCTTTATAGGTGTACGCGTGGGGCCAAGCAGACCCTCCAGAGAAGCCCGTGGTTTCTCACAGCCTTTATAGGTGGACATGTGGGGCCAAGCAGACCCTCGAGAGAAGCCCAAGGGTTCTCACAGCCCTCGCAATGGCAAGTGTGGGGCCAAGCAGACCCTCCAGAGAAGCCTATGGTTTCTCCAAACCTACTCAGGGCTACACGTAGAGCCAAGCAGACCCTCCAGAGAAGGCCAGGGTTTCTCACAGCCTTTATAGGTGTACACGTAGGGCCAAGCAGACCCTCCAAAGAAGCCTGTGGTTTCTCACAGCCTTTATAGGTGTACGCGTGCGGCCAAGCAGACCCTCCAGAGAGGGCCAGGGCCTCTCACAGCCCTCGCAGGGATAAATCTTGAGCGAAGCAGATCCTCCAAAAGTCCCAGGGCCTGTGCAGCACCTCTCAGGGGCACGCGTGGGGCCAAGCAGACCCTCCAGAGATGCTCTGCATTTCACCAAGCCCTGTCAAAGGCACACGTAGGGAGAAGCAGACCCTCCAGAGAAGCCCAGGGTTTCTCCAGAACCTCTCCGGGGCAAACATAGGGCCAAGCAGACCCTCCAGAGAGGACCAGAGCCTCTCACAGCCCTCAGAGGGGCACTCGTAGGGCCAAGCAGAACCTCGAGGGAAGCCCGTGGTTTCTCACAGCCTTTATAGGTGTACGTGTTGGGCCAAGCAGACCCTCCAGAGAAGGCCAGGGTTTCTGCAGAACCTCTCAGGGGCACACACAGGGCCAAGCAGACCCTCCAGAAAAGCCCAGGGTTTCTGCAGAACCTGTCAAGGGCACACGTAGGGAGAAGCAGACCCTCCAGAAAAGGCCAGGGCCTCTCACAGCCCTCTCAGGGGCACGCATGGGGCCAAGCAGACCCTTCAGGGAAGCGGCAGAGTTTTCCAGAACCACTCATGGGCACACGTAGGGCCAAGCAGACCCTCCAGAGGAGCCCAGGGCCTCTCACAGCCCTAGCAGGGGCATGCGTGGGGCCAAGCAGACCCTCCAGAGAAGCTCTGCATTGCTCCAAGCCCTCTCGAGGTCGCGCATGGGGCCAAGCAGCCCTCCAGAGAAGCCCAGGGTTTCTGCAGAACCTGTCAAGGGCACACGTAGGGAGAAGCAGACCCTCCAGAAAAGGGCAGGGCCTCTCACAGCCCTTTCAGGGACATGCTTGGGGCCAAGCAGACCCTCCAGAGAAGCCAGCGCCTCTCACAGCCCTCGGAGGGGCACGCATGGGGCAAAGCAGACCCTCCAGAGAAGCCCAGGGATTCTGCAGAACCTCTCACGGGCAGACATAGGGCCAAGCAGACCCTCCAAGAGAAGCTCAGGCCCTCTCCAAGACCTCAGAGGGGCACGCGTGGGGCCAAGGAGACCCTCCAAGAGAAGTTCAGGCCCTCTCCAAGACCTCAGAGGGGCATGCGTGGGGCCAAGCAGACGCTCCAGAGAAAGCCAGGGCCTCTCACAGCCCTGGCAGGGATAAATCTTGAGCGAAGCAGATCCTCCAAAAATCCCAGGGCCTGTGCAGCCCCTCTCAGGGGCATGCGTGGGGCCAAGCAGACCCTCGACAGAAGCCCAGGGTTTCTCCAGAACCTCTCAGGGGCACACACAGGGCCAAGCAGACCCTCCAGAGAAGGCCAGGGTTTCTCACAGCCTTTATAGGTGTACGCGTGGGGCCAGTCAGACCCTCCAGAGAAGCCCGTGGTTTCTCACAGCCTTTATAGGTGTACGTGTGGGGCCAAGCAGACCCTCCAGAGAAGCCCGTGGTTTCTCACAGCCTTTATAGGTGTACGTGTGGGGCCAAGCAGACCCTCGAGAGAAGCCCGTGGTTTCTCACAGCCTTTATAGGTGTACGCGTGGGGCCAAGCAGACCCTCCAGAGAAGGCCAGGGTTTCTCACAGCCTTTATAGGTGTACGCGTGCGGCCAAGCAGACCCTCCAGAGAAGCCTATGGTTTCTCCAAACCTACTCAGGGCTACACGTAGAGCCAAGCAGACCCTCCAGAGAAGGCCAGGGTTTCTCACAGCCTTTATAGGTGTACACGTAGGGCCAAGCAGACCCTCCAAAGAAGCCTGTGGTTTCTCACAGCCTTTATAGCTGTACGCGTGCGGCCAAGCAGACCCTCCAGAGAGGGCCAGGGCCTCTCACAGCCCTCGCAGGGATAAATCTTGAGCGAAGCAGATCCTCCAAAAGTCCCAGGGCCTGTGCAGCACCTCTCAGGGGCACGCGTGGGGCCAAGCAGACCCTCCAGAGATGCCCTGCATTTCACCAAGCCCTGTCAAAGGCACACGTAGGGAGAAGCAGACCCTCCAGAGAAGCCCAGGGTTTCTCCAGAACCTCTCCGGGGCAAACATAGGGCCAAGCAGACCCTCCAGAGAGGACCAGAGCCTCTCACAGCCCTCAGAGGGGCACTCGTAGGGCCAAGCAGAACCTCGAGGGAAGCCCGTGGTTTCTCACAGCCTTTATAGGTGTACGTGTTGGGCCAAGCAGACCCTCCAGAGAAGGCCAGGGTTTCTGCAGAACCTCTCAGGGGCACACACAGGGCCAAGCAGACCCTCCAGAAAAGCCCAGGGTTTCTGCAGAACCTGTCAAGGGCACACGTAGGGAGAAGCAGACCCTCCAGAAAAGGCCAGGGCCTCTCACAGCCCTCTCAGGGGCACGCATGGGGCCAAGCAGACCCTTCAGGGAAGCGGCAGAGTTTTCCAGAACCACTCATGGGCACACGTAGGGCCAAGCAGACCCTCCAGAGGAGCCCAGGGCCTCTCACAGCCCTAGCAGGGGCATGCGTGGGGCCAAGCAGACCCTCCAAGAGAAGCTCAGGCCCTCTCCAAGACCTCAGAGGGGCACGCGTGGGGCCAAGGAGACCCTCCAAGAGAAGTTCAGGCCCTCTCCAAGACCTCAGAGGGGCATGCGTGGGGCCAAGCAGACGCTCCAGAGAAAGCCAGGGCCTCTCACAGCCCTGGCAGGGATAAATCTTGAGCGAAGCAGATCCTCCAAAAATCCCAGGGCCTGTGCAGCCCCTCTCAGGGGCATGCGTGGGGCCAAGCAGACCCTCGACAGAAGCCCAGGGTTTCTCCAGAACCTCTCAGGGGCACACACAGGGCCAAGCAGACCCTCCAGAGAAGGCCAGGGTTTCTCACAGCCTTTATAGGTGTACGCGTGGGGCCAGTCAGACCCTCCAGAGAAGCCCGTGGTTTCTCACAGCCTTTATAGGTGTACGTGTGGGGCCAAGCAGACCCTCCAGAGAAGCCCGTGGTTTCTCACAGCCTTTATAGGTGTACGTGTGGGGCCAAGCAGACCCTCGAGAGAAGCCCGTGGTTTCTCACAGCCTTTATAGGTGTACGCGTGGGGCCAAGCAGACCCTCCAGAGAAGGCCAGGGTTTCTCACAGCCTTTATAGGTGTACGCGTGCGGCCAAGCAGACCCTCCAGAGAAGCCTATGGTTTCTCCAAACCTACTCAGGGCTACACGTAGAGCCAAGCAGACCCTCCAGAGAAGGCCAGGGTTTCTCACAGCCTTTATAGGTGTACACGTAGGGCCAAGCAGACCCTCCAAAGAAGCCTGTGGTTTCTCACAGCCTTTATAGCTGTACGCGTGCGGCCAAGCAGACCCTCCAGAGAGGGCCAGGGCCTCTCACAGCCCTCGCAGGGATAAATCTTGAGCGAAGCAGATCCTCCAAAAGTCCCAGGGCCTGTGCAGCACCTCTCAGGGGCACGCGTGGGGCCAAGCAGACCCTCCAGAGATGCCCTGCATTTCACCAAGCCCTGTCAAAGGCACACGTAGGGAGAAGCAGACCCTCCAGAGAAGCCCAGGGTTTCTCCAGAACCTCTCCGGGGCAAACATAGGGCCAAGCAGACCCTCCAGAGAGGACCAGAGCCTCTCACAGCCCTCAGAGGGGCACTCGTAGGGCCAAGCAGAACCTCGAGGGAAGCCCGTGGTTTCTCACAGCCTTTATAGGTGTACGTGTTGGGCCAAGCAGACCCTCCAGAGAAGGCCAGGGTTTCTGCAGAACCTCTCAGGGGCACACACAGGGCCAAGCAGACCCTCCAGAAAAGCCCAGGGTTTCTGCAGAACCTGTCAAGGGCACACGTAGGGAGAAGCAGACCCTCCAGAAAAGGCCAGGGCCTCTCACAGCCCTCTCAGGGGCACGCATGGGGCCAAGCAGACCCTTCAGGGAAGCGGCAGAGTTTTCCAGAACCACTCATGGGCACACGTAGGGCCAAGCAGACCCTCCAGAGGAGCCCAGGGCCTCTCACAGCCCTAGCAGGGGCATGCGTGGGGCCAAGCAGACCCTCCAAGAGAAGCTCAGGCCCTCTCCAAGACCTCAGAGGGGCACGCGTGGGGCCAAGGAGACCCTCCAAGAGAAGTTCAGGCCCTCTCCAAGACCTCAGAGGGGCATGCGTGGGGCCAAGCAGACGCTCCAGAGAAAGCCAGGGCCTCTCACAGCCCTGGCAGGGATAAATCTTGAGCGAAGCAGATCCTCCAAAAATCCCAGGGCCTGTGCAGCCCCTCTCAGGGGCATGCGTGGGGCCAAGCAGACCCTCGACAGAAGCCCAGGGTTTCTCCAGAACCTCTCAGGGGCACACACAGGGCCAAGCAGACCCTCCAGAGAAGGCCAGGGTTTCTCACAGCCTTTATAGGTGTACGCGTGGGGCCAGTCAGACCCTCCAGAGAAGCCCGTGGTTTCTCACAGCCTTTATAGGTGTACGTGTGGGGCCAAGCAGACCCTCCAGAGAAGCCCGTGGTTTCTCACAGCCTTTATAGGTGTACGTGTGGGGCCAAGCAGACCCTCGAGAGAAGCCCGTGGTTTCTCACAGCCTTTATAGGTGTACGCGTGGGGCCAAGCAGACCCTCCAGAGAAGGCCAGGGTTTCTCACAGCCTTTATAGGTGTACGCGTGCGGCCAAGCAGACCCTCCAGAGAAGCCTATGGTTTCTCCAAACCTACTCAGGGCTACACGTAGAGCCAAGCAGACCCTCCAGAGAAGGCCAGGGTTTCTCACAGCCTTTATAGGTGTACACGTAGGGCCAAGCAGACCCTCCAAAGAAGCCTGTGGTTTCTCACAGCCTTTATAGCTGTACGCGTGCGGCCAAGCAGACCCTCCAGAGAGGGCCAGGGCCTCTCACAGCCCTCGCAGGGATAAATCTTGAGCGAAGCAGATCCTCCAAAAGTCCCAGGGCCTGTGCAGCACCTCTCAGGGGCACGCGTGGGGCCAAGCAGACCCTCCAGAGATGCCCTGCATTTCACCAAGCCCTGTCAAAGGCACACGTAGGGAGAAGCAGACCCTCCAGAGAAGCCCAGGGTTTCTCCAGAACCTCTCCGGGGCAAACATAGGGCCAAGCAGACCCTCCAGAGAGGACCAGAGCCTCTCACAGCCCTCAGAGGGGCACTCGTAGGGCCAAGCAGAACCTCGAGGGAAGCCCGTGGTTTCTCACAGCCTTTATAGGTGTACGTGTTGGGCCAAGCAGACCCTCCAGAGAAGGCCAGGGTTTCTGCAGAACCTCTCAGGGGCACACACAGGGCCAAGCAGACCCTCCAGAAAAGCCCAGGGTTTCTGCAGAACCTGTCAAGGGCACACGTAGGGAGAAGCAGACCCTCCAGAAAAGGCCAGGGCCTCTCACAGCCCTCTCAGGGGCACGCATGGGGCCAAGCAGACCCTTCAGGGAAGCGGCAGAGTTTTCCAGAACCACTCATGGGCACACGTAGGGCCAAGCAGACCCTCCAGAGGAGCCCAGGGCCTCTCACAGCCCTAGCAGGGGCATGCGTGGGGCCAAGCAGACCCTCCAAGAGAAGCTCAGGCCCTCTCCAAGACCTCAGAGGGGCACGCGTGGGGCCAAGGAGACCCTCCAAGAGAAGTTCAGGCCCTCTCCAAGACCTCAGAGGGGCATGCGTGGGGCCAAGCAGACGCTCCAGAGAAAGCCAGGGCCTCTCACAGCCCTGGCAGGGATAAATCTTGAGCGAAGCAGATCCTCCAAAAATCCCAGGGCCTGTGCAGCCCCTCTCAGGGGCATGCGTGGGGCCAAGCAGACCCTCGACAGAAGCCCAGGGTTTCTCCAGAACCTCTCAGGGGCACACACAGGGCCAAGCAGACCCTCCAGAGAAGGCCAGGGTTTCTCACAGCCTTTATAGGTGTACGCGTGGGGCCAAGCAGACCCTCCAGAGAAGCCCGTGGTTTCTCACAGCCTTTATAGGTGGACATGTGGGGCCAAGCAGACCCTCGAGAGAAGCCCAAGGGTTCTCACAGCCCTCGCAATGGCACGCGTGGGGCCAAGCAGACCCTCCAGAGAAGCCTATGCTTTCTCCAAACCTACTCAGGGCTACACGTAGGGCCAAGCAGACCCTCCAGAGGAGCCCAGGGCCTCTCACAGCCCTAGCAGGGGCATGCGTGGGGCCAAGCAGACCCTCCAGAGAAGCTCTGCATTGCTCCAAGCCCTCTCGAGGTCGCGCATGGGGCCAAGCAGCCCTCCAGAGAAGCCCAGGGTTTCTGCAGAACCTGTCAAGGGCACACGTAGGGAGAAGCAGACCCTCCAGAAAAGGCCACAGGGCCTCTCACAACCCTCTCAGGGGCCCGCACGGGGCCAAGCAGACCCTCCAGAGAAGGCCAGGGTTTCTCAAATCCCTCGTAAGGGTACGAGTCAGGGCAAGCAGGCCCTCCAGAAAAGGCCAGGACCTCCCACAGCCCTTGTACGGGCACGTGTGGGGCCAAGCAGACCCTGCAGAAAAGCCCAGGGTTTCTCCAGAACCTCTCAGGGGCACTCGTAGGGCCAAGCAGACCCTCCAGAGAAGGCCAGGGTTTCTCACAGCCTTTATAGGTGTACGCGTGGGGCCAAGCAGACCCTCCAGAGAAGCCCGTGGTTTCTCACAGCCTTTATAGGTGGACATGTGGGGCCAAGCAGACCCTCGAGAGAAGCCCAAGGGTTCTCACAGCCCTCGCAATGGCAAGTGTGGGGCCAAGCAGACCCTCCAGAGAAGCCTATGGTTTCTCCAAACCTACTCAGGGCTACACGTAGAGCCAAGCAGACCCTCCAGAGAAGGCCAGGGTTTCTCACAGCCTTTATAGGTGTACACGTAGGGCCAAGCAGACCCTCCAAAGAAGCCTGTGGTTTCTCACAGCCTTTATAGCTGTACGCGTGCGGCCAAGCAGACCCTCCAGAGAGGGCCAGGGCCTCTCACAGCCCTCGCAGGGATAAATCTTGAGCGAAGCAGATCCTCCAAAAGTCCCAGGGCCTGTGCAGCACCTCTCAGGGGCACGCGTGGGGCCAAGCAGACCCTCCAGAGATGCTCTGCATTTCACCAAGCCCTGTCAAAGGCACACGTAGGGAGAAGCAGACCCTCCAGAGAAGCCCAGGGTTTCTCCAGAACCTCTCCGGGGCAAACATAGGGCCAAGCAGACCCTCCAGAGAGGACCAGAGCCTCTCACAGCCCTCAGAGGGGCACTCGTAGGGCCAAGCAGAACCTCGAGGGAAGCCCGTGGTTTCTCACAGCCTTTATAGGTGTACGTGTTGGGCCAAGCAGACCCTCCAGAGAAGGCCAGGGTTTCTGCAGAACCTCTCAGGGGCACACACAGGGCCAAGCAGACCCTCCAGAAAAGCCCAGGGTTTCTGCAGAACCTGTCAAGGGCACACGTAGGGAGAAGCAGACCCTCCAGAAAAGGCCAGGGCCTCTCACAGCCCTCTCAGGGGCACGCATGGGGCCAAGCAGACCCTTCAGGGAAGCGGCAGAGTTTTCCAGAACCACTCATGGGCACACGTAGGGCCAAGCAGACCCTCCAGAGGAGCCCAGGGCCTCTCACAGCCCTAGCAGGGGCATGCGTGGGGCCAAGCAGACCCTCCAGAGAAGCTCTGCATTGCTCCAAGCCCTCTCGAGGTCGCGCATGGGGCCAAGCAGCCCTCCAGAGAAGCCCAGGGTTTCTGCAGAACCTGTCAAGGGCACACGTAGGGAGAAGCAGACCCTCCAGAAAAGGGCAGGGCCTCTCACAGCCCTTTCAGGGACATGCTTGGGGCCAAGCAGACCCTCCAGAGAAGCCAGCGCCTCTCACAGCCCTCGGAGGGGCACGCATGGGGCAAAGCAGACCCTCCAGAGAAGCCCAGGGATTCTGCAGAACCTCTCACGGGCAGACATAGGGCCAAGCAGACCCTCCAAGAGAAGCTCAGGCCCTCTCCAAGACCTCAGAGGGGCACGCGTGGGGCCAAGGAGACCCTCCAAGAGAAGTTCAGGCCCTCTCCAAGACCTCAGAGGGGCATGCGTGGGGCCAAGCAGACGCTCCAGAGAAAGCCAGGGCCTCTCACAGCCCTGGCAGGGATAAATCTTGAGCGAAGCAGATCCTCCAAAAATCCCAGGGCCTGTGCAGCCCCTCTCAGGGGCATGCGTGGGGCCAAGCAGACCCTCGACAGAAGCCCAGGGTTTCTCCAGAACCTCTCAGGGGCACACACAGGGCCAAGCAGACCCTCCAGAGAAGGCCAGGGTTTCTCACAGCCTTTATAGGTGTACGCGTGGGGCCAGTCAGACCCTCCAGAGAAGCCCGTGGTTTCTCACAGCCTTTATAGGTGTACGTGTGGGGCCAAGCAGACCCTCCAGAGAAGCCCATGGTTTCTCACAGCCTTTATAGGTGTACGTGTGGGGCCAAGCAGACCCTCGAGAGAAGCCCGTGGTTTCTCACAGCCTTTATAGGTGTACGCGTGGGGCCAAGCAGACCCTCCAGAGAAGGCCAGGGTTTCTCACAGCCTTTATAGGTGTACGCGTGCGGCCAAGCAGACCCTCCAGAGAAGCCTATGGTTTCTCCAAACCTACTCAGGGCTACACGTAGAGCCAAGCAGACCCTCCAGAGAAGGCCAGGGTTTCTCACAGCCTTTATAGGTGTACACGTAGGGCCAAGCAGACCCTCCAAAGAAGCCTGTGGTTTCTCACAGCCTTTATAGCTGTACGCGTGCGGCCAAGCAGACCCTCCAGAGAGGGCCAGGGCCTCTCACAGCCCTCGCAGGGATAAATCTTGAGCGAAGCAGATCCTCCAAAAGTCCCAGGGCCTGTGCAGCACCTCTCAGGGGCACGCGTGGGGCCAAGCAGACCCTCCAGAGATGCCCTGCATTTCACCAAGCCCTGTCAAAGGCACACGTAGGGAGAAGCAGACCCTCCAGAGAAGCCCAGGGTTTCTCCAGAACCTCTCCGGGGCAAACATAGGGCCAAGCAGACCCTCCAGAGAGGACCAGAGCCTCTCACAGCCCTCAGAGGGGCACTCGTAGGGCCAAGCAGAACCTCGAGGGAAGCCCGTGGTTTCTCACAGCCTTTATAGGTGTACGTGTTGGGCCAAGCAGACCCTCCAGAGAAGGCCAGGGTTTCTGCAGAACCTCTCAGGGGCACACACAGGGCCAAGCAGACCCTCCAGAAAAGCCCAGGGTTTCTGCAGAACCTGTCAAGGGCACACGTAGGGAGAAGCAGACCCTCCAGAAAAGGCCAGGGCCTCTCACAGCCCTCTCAGGGGCACGCATGGGGCCAAGCAGACCCTTCAGGGAAGCGGCAGAGTTTTCCAGAACCACTCATGGGCACACGTAGGGCCAAGCAGACCCTCCAGAGGAGCCCAGGGCCTCTCACAGCCCTAGCAGGGGCATGCGTGGGGCCAAGCAGACCCTCCAGAGAAGCTCTGCATTGCTCCAAGCCCTCTCGAGGTCGCGCATGGGGCCAAGCAGCCCTCCAGAGAAGCCCAGGGTTTCTGCAGAACCTGTCAAGGGCACACGTAGGGAGAAGCAGACCCTCCAGAAAAGGCCACAGGGCCTCTCACAACCCTCTCAGGGGCCCGCACGGGGCCAAGCAGACCCTCCAGAGAAGGCCAGGGTTTCTCAAATCCCTCGTAAGGGTACGAGTCAGGGCAAGCAGGCCCTCCAGAAAAGGCCAGGACCTCCCACAGCCCTTGTACGGGCACGTGTGGGGCCAAGCAGACCCTGCAGAAAAGCCCAGGGTTTCTCCAGAACCTCTCAGGGGCACTCGTAGGGCCAAGCAGACCCTCCAGAGAAGGCCAGGGTTTCTCACAGCCTTTATAGGTGTACGCGTGGGGCCAAGCAGACCCTCCAGAGAAGCCCGTGGTTTCTCACAGCCTTTATAGGTGGACATGTGGGGCCAAGCAGACCCTCGAGAGAAGCCCAAGGGTTCTCACAGCCCTCGCAATGGCAAGTGTGGGGCCAAGCAGACCCTCCAGAGAAGCCTATGGTTTCTCCAAACCTACTCAGGGCTACACGTAGAGCCAAGCAGACCCTCCAGAGAAGGCCAGGGTTTCTCACAGCCTTTATAGGTGTACACGTAGGGCCAAGCAGACCCTCCAAAGAAGCCTGTGGTTTCTCACAGCCTTTATAGCTGTACGCGTGCGGCCAAGCAGACCCTCCAGAGAGGGCCAGGGCCTCTCACAGCCCTCGCAGGGATAAATCTTGAGCGAAGCAGATCCTCCAAAAGTCCCAGGGCCTGTGCAGCACCTCTCAGGGGCACGCGTGGGGCCAAGCAGACCCTCCAGAGATGCTCTGCATTTCACCAAGCCCTGTCAAAGGCACACGTAGGGAGAAGCAGACCCTCCAGAGAAGCCCAGGGTTTCTCCAGAACCTCTCCGGGGCAAACATAGGGCCAAGCAGACCCTCCAGAGAGGACCAGAGCCTCTCACAGCCCTCAGAGGGGCACTCGTAGGGCCAAGCAGAACCTCGAGGGAAGCCCGTGGTTTCTCACAGCCTTTATAGGTGTACGTGTTGGGCCAAGCAGACCCTCCAGAGAAGGCCAGGGTTTCTGCAGAACCTCTCAGGGGCACACACAGGGCCAAGCAGACCCTCCAGAAAAGCCCAGGGTTTCTGCAGAACCTGTCAAGGGCACACGTAGGGAGAAGCAGACCCTCCAGAAAAGGCCAGGGCCTCTCACAGCCCTCTCAGGGGCACGCATGGGGCCAAGCAGACCCTTCAGGGAAGCGGCAGAGTTTTCCAGAACCACTCATGGGCACACGTAGGGCCAAGCAGACCCTCCAGAGGAGCCCAGGGCCTCTCACAGCCCTAGCAGGGGCATGCGTGGGGCCAAGCAGACCCTCCAGAGAAGCTCTGCATTGCTCCAAGCCCTCTCGAGGTCGCGCATGGGGCCAAGCAGCCCTCCAGAGAAGCCCAGGGTTTCTGCAGAACCTGTCAAGGGCACACGTAGGGAGAAGCAGACCCTCCAGAAAAGGGCAGGGCCTCTCACAGCCCTTTCAGGGACATGCTTGGGGCCAAGCAGACCCTCCAGAGAAGCCAGCGCCTCTCACAGCCCTCGGAGGGGCACGCATGGGGCAAAGCAGACCCTCCAGAGAAGCCCAGGGATTCTGCAGAACCTCTCACGGGCAGACATAGGGCCAAGCAGACCCTCCAAGAGAAGCTCAGGCCCTCTCCAAGACCTCAGAGGGGCACGCGTGGGGCCAAGGAGACCCTCCAAGAGAAGTTCAGGCCCTCTCCAAGACCTCAGAGGGGCATGCGTGGGGCCAAGCAGACGCTCCAGAGAAAGCCAGGGCCTCTCACAGCCCTGGCAGGGATAAATCTTGAGCGAAGCAGATCCTCCAAAAATCCCAGGGCCTGTGCAGCCCCTCTCAGGGGCATGCGTGGGGCCAAGCAGACCCTCGACAGAAGCCCAGGGTTTCTCCAGAACCTCTCAGGGGCACACACAGGGCCAAGCAGACCCTCCAGAGAAGGCCAGGGTTTCTCACAGCCTTTATAGGTGTACGCGTGGGGCCAGTCAGACCCTCCAGAGAAGCCCGTGGTTTCTCACAGCCTTTATAGGTGTACGTGTGGGGCCAAGCAGACCCTCCAGAGAAGCCCATGGTTTCTCACAGCCTTTATAGGTGTACGTGTGGGGCCAAGCAGACCCTCGAGAGAAGCCCGTGGTTTCTCACAGCCTTTATAGGTGTACGCGTGGGGCCAAGCAGACCCTCCAGAGAAGGCCAGGGTTTCTCACAGCCTTTATAGGTGTACGCGTGCGGCCAAGCAGACCCTCCAGAGAAGCCTATGGTTTCTCCAAACCTACTCAGGGCTACACGTAGAGCCAAGCAGACCCTCCAGAGAAGGCCAGGGTTTCTCACAGCCTTTATAGGTGTACACGTAGGGCCAAGCAGACCCTCCAAAGAAGCTTGTGGTTTCTCACAGCCTTTATAGCTGTACGCGTGCGGCCAAGCAGACCCTCCAGAGAGGGCCAGGGCCTCTCACAGCCCTCGCAGGGATAAATCTTGAGCGAAGCAGATCCTCCAAAAGTCCCAGGGCCTGTGCAGCACCTCTCAGGGGCACGCGTGGGGCCAAGCAGACCCTCCAGAGATGCCCTGCATTTCACCAAGCCCTGTCAAAGGCACACGTAGGGAGAAGCAGACCCTCCAGAGAAGCCCAGGGTTTCTCCAGAACCTCTCCGGGGCAAACATAGGGCCAAGCAGACCCTCCAGAGAGGACCAGAGCCTCTCACAGCCCTCAGAGGGGCACTCGTAGGGCCAAGCAGAACCTCGAGGGAAGCCCGTGGTTTCTCACAGCCTTTATAGGTGTACGTGTTGGGCCAAGCAGACCCTCCAGAGAAGGCCAGGGTTTCTGCAGAACCTCTCAGGGGCACACACAGGGCCAAGCAGACCCTCCAGAAAAGCCCAGGGTTTCTGCAGAACCTGTCAAGGGCACACGTAGGGAGAAGCAGACCCTCCAGAAAAGGCCAGGGCCTCTCACAGCCCTCTCAGGGGCACGCATGGGGCCAAGCAGACCCTTCAGGGAAGCGGCAGAGTTTTCCAGAACCACTCATGGGCACACGTAGGGCCAAGCAGACCCTCCAGAGGAGCCCAGGGCCTCTCACAGCCCTAGCAGGGGCATGCGTGGGGCCAAGCAGACCCTCCAGAGAAGCTCTGCATTGCTCCAAGCCCTCTCGAGGTCGCGCATGGGGCCAAGCAGCCCTCCAGAGAAGCCCAGGGTTTCTGCAGAACCTGTCAAGGGCACACGTAGGGAGAAGCAGACCCTCCAGAAAAGGCCACAGGGCCTCTCACAACCCTCTCAGGGGCCCGCACGGGGCCAAGCAGACCCTCCAGAGAAGGCCAGGGTTTCTCAAATCCCTCGTAAGGGTACGAGTCAGGGCAAGCAGGCCCTCCAGAAAAGGCCAGGACCTCCCACAGCCCTTGTACGGGCACGTGTGGGGCCAAGCAGACCCTGCAGAAAAGCCCAGGGTTTCTCCAGAACCTCTCAGGGGCACTCGTAGGGCCAAGCAGACCCTCCAGAGAAGGCCAGGGTTTCTCACAGCCTTTATAGGTGTACGCGTGGGGCCAAGCAGACCCTCCAGAGAAGCCCGTGGTTTCTCACAGCCTTTATAGGTGGACATGTGGGGCCAAGCAGACCCTCGAGAGAAGCCCAAGGGTTCTCACAGCCCTCGCAATGGCAAGTGTGGGGCCAAGCAGACCCTCCAGAGAAGCCTATGGTTTCTCCAAACCTACTCAGGGCTACACGTAGAGCCAAGCAGACCCTCCAGAGAAGGCCAGGGTTTCTCACAGCCTTTATAGGTGTACACGTAGGGCCAAGCAGACCCTCCAAAGAAGCCTGTGGTTTCTCACAGCCTTTATAGCTGTACGCGTGCGGCCAAGCAGACCCTCCAGAGAGGGCCAGGGCCTCTCACAGCCCTCGCAGGGATAAATCTTGAGCGAAGCAGATCCTCCAAAAGTCCCAGGGCCTGTGCAGCACCTCTCAGGGGCACGCGTGGGGCCAAGCAGACCCTCCAGAGAAGGCCAGGGTTTCTCACAGCCTTTATAGGTGTACGCGTGGGGCCAAGCAGACCCTCCAGAGAAGCTCTGCATTGCTCCAAGCCCTCTCGAGGTCGCGCATGGGGCCAAGCAGCCCTCCAGAGAAGCCCAGGGTTTCTGCAGAACCTGTCAAGGGCACACGTAGGGAGAAGCAGACCCTCCAGAAAAGGCCACAGGGCCTCTCACAACCCTCTCAGGGGCCCGCACGGGGCCAAGCAGACCCTCCAGAGAAGGCCAGGGTTTCTCAAATCCCTCGTAAGGGTACGAGTCAGGGCAAGCAGGCCCTCCAGAAAAGGCCAGGACCTCCCACAGCCCTTGTACGGGCACGTGTGGGGCCAAGCAGACCCTGCAGAAAAGCCCAGGGTTTCTCCAGAACCTCTCAGGGGCACTCGTAGGGCCAAGCAGACCCTCCAGAGAAGGCCAGGGTTTCTCACAGCCTTTATAGGTGTACGCGTGGGGCCAAGCAGACCCTCCAGAGAAGCCCGTGGTTTCTCACAGCCTTTATAGGTGGACATGTGGGGCCAAGCAGACCCTCGAGAGAAGCCCAAGGGTTCTCACAGCCCTCGCAATGGCAAGTGTGGGGCCAAGCAGACCCTCCAGAGAAGCCTATGGTTTCTCCAAACCTACTCAGGGCTACACGTAGAGCCAAGCAGACCCTCCAGAGAAGGCCAGGGTTTCTCACAGCCTTTATAGGTGTACACGTAGGGCCAAGCAGACCCTCCAAAGAAGCCTGTGGTTTCTCACAGCCTTTATAGCTGTACGCGTGCGGCCAAGCAGACCCTCCAGAGAGGGCCAGGGCCTCTCACAGCCCTCGCAGGGATAAATCTTGAGCGAAGCAGATCCTCCAAAAGTCCCAGGGCCTGTGCAGCACCTCTCAGGGGCACGCGTGGGGCCAAGCAGACCCTCCAGAGATGCTCTGCATTTCACCAAGCCCTGTCAAAGGCACACGTAGGGAGAAGCAGACCCTCCAGAGAAGCCCAGGGTTTCTCCAGAACCTCTCCGGGGCAAACATAGGGCCAAGCAGACCCTCCAGAGAGGACCAGAGCCTCTCACAGCCCTCAGAGGGGCACTCGTAGGGCCAAGCAGAACCTCGAGGGAAGCCCGTGGTTTCTCACAGCCTTTATAGGTGTACGTGTTGGGCCAAGCAGACCCTCCAGAGAAGGCCAGGGTTTCTGCAGAACCTCTCAGGGGCACACACAGGGCCAAGCAGACCCTCCAGAAAAGCCCAGGGTTTCTGCAGAACCTGTCAAGGGCACACGTAGGGAGAAGCAGACCCTCCAGAAAAGGCCAGGGCCTCTCACAGCCCTCTCAGGGGCACGCATGGGGCCAAGCAGACCCTTCAGGGAAGCGGCAGAGTTTTCCAGAACCACTCATGGGCACACGTAGGGCCAAGCAGACCCTCCAGAGGAGCCCAGGGCCTCTCACAGCCCTAGCAGGGGCATGCGTGGGGCCAAGCAGACCCTCCAGAGAAGCTCTGCATTGCTCCAAGCCCTCTCGAGGTCGCGCATGGGGCCAAGCAGCCCTCCAGAGAAGCCCAGGGTTTCTGCAGAACCTGTCAAGGGCACACGTAGGGAGAAGCAGACCCTCCAGAAAAGGCCACAGGGCCTCTCACAACCCTCTCAGGGGCCCGCACGGGGCCAAGCAGACCCTCCAGAGAAGGCCAGGGTTTCTCAAATCCCTCGTAAGGGTACGAGTCAGGGCAAGCAGGCCCTCCAGAAAAGGCCAGGACCTCCCACAGCCCTTGTACGGGCACGTGTGGGGCCAAGCAGACCCTGCAGAAAAGCCCAGGGTTTCTCCAGAACCTCTCAGGGGCACTCGTAGGGCCAAGCAGACCCTCCAGAGAAGGCCAGGGTTTCTCACAGCCTTTATAGGTGTACGCGTGGGGCCAAGCAGACCCTCCAGAGAAGCCCGTGGTTTCTCACAGCCTTTATAGGTGGACATGTGGGGCCAAGCAGACCCTCGAGAGAAGCCCAAGGGTTCTCACAGCCCTCGCAATGGCAAGTGTGGGGCCAAGCAGACCCTCCAGAGAAGCCTATGGTTTCTCCAAACCTACTCAGGGCTACACGTAGAGCCAAGCAGACCCTCCAGAGAAGGCCAGGGTTTCTCACAGCCTTTATAGGTGTACACGTAGGGCCAAGCAGACCCTCCAAAGAAGCCTGTGGTTTCTCACAGCCTTTATAGCTGTACGCGTGCGGCCAAGCAGACCCTCCAGAGAGGGCCAGGGCCTCTCACAGCCCTCGCAGGGATAAATCTTGAGCGAAGCAGATCCTCCAAAAGTCCCAGGGCCTGTGCAGCACCTCTCAGGGGCACGCGTGGGGCCAAGCAGACCCTCCAGAGATGCCCTGCATTTCACCAAGCCCTGTCAAAGGCACACGTAGGGAGAAGCAGACCCTCCAGAGAAGCCCAGGGTTTCTCCAGAACCTCTCCGGGGCAAACATAGGGCCAAGCAGACCCTCCAGAGAGGACCAGAGCCTCTCACAGCCCTCAGAGGGGCACTCGTAGGGCCAAGCAGAACCTCGAGGGAAGCCCGTGGTTTCTCACAGCCTTTATAGGTGTACGTGTTGGGCCAAGCAGACCCTCCAGAGAAGGCCAGGGTTTCTGCAGAACCTCTCAGGGGCACACACAGGGCCAAGCAGACCCTCCAGAAAAGCCCAGGGTTTCTGCAGAACCTGTCAAGGGCACACGTAGGGAGAAGCAGACCCTCCAGAAAAGGCCAGGGCCTCTCACAGCCCTCTCAGGGGCACGCATGGGGCCAAGCAGACCCTTCAGGGAAGCGGCAGAGTTTTCCAGAACCTCTCAGGGGCACACACAGGGCCAAGCAGACCCTCCAGAGAAGGCCAGGGTTTCTCACAGCCTTTATAGGTGTACGCGTGGGGCCAAGCAGACCCTCCAGAGAAGCCCGTGGTTTCTCACAGCCTTTATAGGTGGACATGTGGGGCCAAGCAGACCCTCGAGAGAAGCCCAAGGGTTCTCACAGCCCTCGCAATGGCACGCGTGGGGCCAAGCAGACCCTCCAGAGAAGCCTATGCTTTCTCCAAACCTACTCAGGGCTACACGTAGGGCCAAGCAGACCCTCCAGAGGAGCCCAGGGCCTCTCACAGCCCTAGCAGGGGCATGCGTGGGGCCAAGCAGACCCTCCAGAGAAGCTCTGCATTGCTCCAAGCCCTCTCGAGGTCGCGCATGGGGCCAAGCAGCCCTCCAGAGAAGCCCAGGGTTTCTGCAGAACCTGTCAAGGGCACACGTAGGGAGAAGCAGACCCTCCAGAAAAGGCCACAGGGCCTCTCACAACCCTCTCAGGGGCCCGCACGGGGCCAAGCAGACCCTCCAGAGAAGGCCAGGGTTTCTCAAATCCCTCGTAAGGGTACGAGTCAGGGCAAGCAGGCCCTCCAGAAAAGGCCAGGACCTCCCACAGCCCTTGTACGGGCACGTGTGGGGCCAAGCAGACCCTCCAGAAAAGCCCAGGGTTTCTCCAGAACCTCTCAGGGGCACTCGTAGGGCCAAGCAGACCCTCCAGAGAAGGCCAGGGTTTCTCACAGCCTTTATAGGTGTACGCGTGGGGCCAAGCAGACCCTCCAGAGAAGCCCGTGGTTTCTCACAGCCTTTATAGGTGGACATGTGGGGCCAAGCAGACCCTCGAGAGAAGCCCAAGGGTTCTCACAGCCCTCGCAATGGCAAGTGTGGGGCCAAGCAGACCCTCCAGAGAAGCCTATGGTTTCTCCAAACCTACTCAGGGCTACACGTAGAGCCAAGCAGACCCTCCAGAGAAGGCCAGGGTTTCTCACAGCCTTTATAGGTGTACACGTAGGGCCAAGCAGACCCTCCAAAGAAGCCTGTGGTTTCTCACAGCCTTTATAGGTGTACACGTAGGGCCAAGCAGACCCTCCAAAGAAGCCTGTGGTTTCTCACAGCCTTTATAGCTGTACGCGTGCGGCCAAGCAGACCCTCCAGAGAGGGCCAGGGCCTCTCACAGCCCTCGCAGGGATAAATCTTGAGCGAAGCAGATCCTCCAAAAGTCCCAGGGCCTGTGCAGCACCTCTCAGGGGCACGCGTGGGGCCAAGCAGACCCTCCAGAGATGCTCTGCATTTCACCAAGCCCTGTCAAAGGCACACGTAGGGAGAAGCAGACCCTCCAGAGAAGCCCAGGGTTTCTCCAGAACCTCTCCGGGGCAAACATAGGGCCAAGCAGACCCTCCAGAGAGGACCAGAGCCTCTCACAGCCCTCAGAGGGGCACTCGTAGGGCCAAGCAGAACCTCGAGGGAAGCCCGTGGTTTCTCACAGCCTTTATAGGTGTACGTGTTGGGCCAAGCAGACCCTCCAGAGAAGGCCAGGGTTTCTGCAGAACCTCTCAGGGGCACACACAGGGCCAAGCAGACCCTCCAGAAAAGCCCAGGGTTTCTGCAGAACCTGTCAAGGGCACACGTAGGGAGAAGCAGACCCTCCAGAAAAGGCCAGGGCCTCTCACAGCCCTCTCAGGGGCACGCATGGGGCCAAGCAGACCCTTCAGGGAAGCGGCAGAGTTTTCCAGAACCACTCATGGGCACACGTAGGGCCAAGCAGACCCTCCAGAGGAGCCCAGGGCCTCTCACAGCCCTAGCAGGGGCATGCGTGGGGCCAAGCAGACCCTCCAGAGAAGCTCTGCATTGCTCCAAGCCCTCTCGAGGTCGCGCATGGGGCCAAGCAGCCCTCCAGAGAAGCCCAGGGTTTCTGCAGAACCTGTCAAGGGCACACGTAGGGAGAAGCAGACCCTCCAGAAAAGGCCACAGGGCCTCTCACAACCCTCTCAGGGGCCCGCACGGGGCCAAGCAGACCCTCCAGAGAAGGCCAGGGTTTCTCAAATCCCTCGTAAGGGTACGAGTCAGGGCAAGCAGGCCCTCCAGAAAAGGCCAGGACCTCCCACAGCCCTTGTACGGGCACGTGTGGGGCCAAGCAGACCCTGCAGAAAAGCCCAGGGTTTCTCCAGAACCTCTCAGGGGCACTCGTAGGGCCAAGCAGACCCTCCAGAGAAGGCCAGGGTTTCTCACAGCCTTTATAGGTGTACGCGTGGGGCCAAGCAGACCCTCCAGAGAAGCCCGTGGTTTCTCACAGCCTTTATAGGTGGACATGTGGGGCCAAGCAGACCCTCGAGAGAAGCCCAAGGGTTCTCACAGCCCTCGCAATGGCAAGTGTGGGGCCAAGCAGACCCTCCAGAGAAGCCTATGGTTTCTCCAAACCTACTCAGGGCTACACGTAGAGCCAAGCAGACCCTCCAGAGAAGGCCAGGGTTTCTCACAGCCTTTATAGGTGTACACGTAGGGCCAAGCAGACCCTCCAAAGAAGCCTGTGGTTTCTCACAGCCTTTATAGCTGTACGCGTGCGGCCAAGCAGACCCTCCAGAGAGGGCCAGGGCCTCTCACAGCCCTCGCAGGGATAAATCTTGAGCGAAGCAGATCCTCCAAAAGTCCCAGGGCCTGTGCAGCACCTCTCAGGGGCACGCGTGGGGCCAAGCAGACCCTCCAGAGATGCTCTGCATTTCACCAAGCCCTGTCAAAGGCACACATAGGGAGAAGCAGACCCTCCAGAGAAGCCCAGGGTTTCTCCAGAACCTCTCCGGGGCAAACATAGGGCCAAGCAGACCCTCCAGAGAGGACCAGAGCCTCTCACAGCCCTCAGAGGGGCACTCGTAGGGCCAAGCAGAACCTCGAGGGAAGCCCGTGGTTTCTCACAGCCTTTATAGGTGTACGTGTTGGGCCAAGCAGACCCTCCAGAGAAGGCCAGGGTTTCTGCAGAACCTCTCAGGGGCACACACAGGGCCAAGCAGACCCTCCAGAAAAGCCCAGGGTTTCTGCAGAACCTGTCAAGGGCACACGTAGGGAGAAGCAGACCCTCCAGAAAAGGCCAGGGCCTCTCACAGCCCTCTCAGGGGCACGCATGGGGCCAAGCAGACCCTTCAGGGAAGCGGCAGAGTTTTCCAGAACCACTCATGGGCACACGTAGGGCCAAGCAGACCCTCCAGAGGAGCCCAGGGCCTCTCACAGCCCTAGCAGGGGCATGCGTGGGGCCAAGCAGACCCTCCAGAGAAGCTCTGCATTGCTCCAAGCCCTCTCGAGGTCGCGCATGGGGCCAAGCAGCCCTCCAGAGAAGCCCAGGGTTTCTGCAGAACCTGTCAAGGGCACACGTAGGGAGAAGCAGACCCTCCAGAAAAGGCCAGGGCCTCTCACAGCCCTTTCAGGGACATGCTTGGGGCCAAGCAGACCCTCCAGAGAAGCCAGCGCCTCTCACAGCCCTCGGAGGGGCACGCATGGGGCAAAGCAGACCCTCCAGAGAAGCCCAGGGATTCTGCAGAACCTCTCACGGGCAGACATAGGGCCAAGCAGACCCTCCAAGAGAAGCTCAGGCCCTCTCCAAGACCTCAGAGGGGCACGCGTGGGGCCAAGGAGACCCTCCAAGAGAAGTTCAGGCCCTCTCCAAGACCTCAGAGGGGCATGCGTGGGGCCAAGCAGACGCTCCAGAGAAAGCCAGGGCCTCTCACAGCCCTGGCAGGGATAAATCTTGAGCGAAGCAGATCCTCCAAAAATCCCAGGGCCTGTGCAGCCCCTCTCAGGGGCATGCGTGGGGCCAAGCAGACCCTCGACAGAAGCCCAGGGTTTCTCCAGAACCTCTCAGGGGCACACACAGGGCCAAGCAGACCCTCCAGAGAAGGCCAGGGTTTCTCACAGCCTTTATAGGTGTACGCGTGGGGCCAAGCAGACCCTCCAGAGAAGCCCGTGGTTTCTCACAGCCTTTATAGGTGTACGTGTGGGGCCAAGCAGACCCTCCAGAGAAGCCCGTGGTTTCTCACAGCCTTTATAGGTGTACGTGTGGGGCCAAGCAGACCCTCGAGAGAAGCCCGTGGTTTCTCACAGCCTTTATAGGTGTACGCGTGGGGCCAAGCAGACCCTCCAGAGAAGGCCAGGGTTTCTCACAGCCTTTATAGGTGTACGCGTGCGGCCAAGCAGACCCTCCAGAGAAGCCTATGGTTTCTCCAAACCTACTCAGGGCTACACGTAGAGCCAAGCAGACCCTCCAGAGAAGGCCAGGGTTTCTCACAGCCTTTATAGGTGTACACGTAGGGCCAAGCAGACCCTCCAAAGAAGCCTGTGGTTTCTCACAGCCTTTATAGCTGTACGCGTGCGGCCAAGCAGACCCTCCAGAGAGGGCCAGGGCCTCTCACAGCCCTCGCAGGGATAAATCTTGAGCGAAGCAGATCCTCCAAAAGTCCCAGGGCCTGTGCAGCACCTCTCAGGGGCACGCGTGGGGCCAAGCAGACCCTCCAGAGATGCTCTGCATTTCACCAAGCCCTGTCAAAGGCACACGTAGGGAGAAGCAGACCCTCCAGAGAAGCCCAGGGTTTCTCCAGAACCTCTCCGGGGCAAACATAGGGCCAAGCAGACCCTCCAGAGAGGACCAGAGCCTCTCACAGCCCTCAGAGGGGCACTCGTAGGGCCAAGCAGAACCTCGAGGGAAGCCCGTGGTTTCTCACAGCCTTTATAGGTGTACGTGTTGGGCCAAGCAGACCCTCCAGAGAAGGCCAGGGTTTCTGCAGAACCTCTCAGGGGCACACACAGGGCCAAGCAGACCCTCCAGAAAAGCCCAGGGTTTCTGCAGAACCTGTCAAGGGCACACGTAGGGAGAAGCAGACCCTCCAGAAAAGGCCAGGGCCTCTCACAGCCCTCTCAGGGGCACGCATGGGGCCAAGCAGACCCTTCAGGGAAGCGGCAGAGTTTTCCAGAACCACTCATGGGCACACGTAGGGCCAAGCAGACCCTCCAGAGGAGCCCAGGGTCTCTCACAGCCCTAGCAGGGGCATGCGTGGGGCCAAGCAGACCCTCCAGAGAAGCTCTGCATTGCTCCAAGCCCTCTCGAGGTCGCGCATGGGGGCAAGCAGCCCTCCAGAGAAGCCCAGGGTTTCTGCAGAACCTGTCAAGGGCACACGTAGGGAGAAGCAGACCCTCCAGAAAAGGCCACAGGGCCTCTCACAACCCTCTCAGGGGCCCGCACGGGGCCAAGCAGACCCTCCAGAGAAGGGCAGGGTTTCTCAAATCCCTCGTAAGGGTACGAGTCAGGGCAAGCAGGCCCTCCAGAAAAGGCCAGGACCTCCCACAGCCCTTGTACGGGCACGTGTGGGGCCAAGCAGACCCTGCAGAAAAGCCCAGGGTTTCTCCAGAACCTCTCAGGGGCACTCGTAGGGCCAAGCAGACCCTCCAGAGAAGGCCAGGGTTTCTCACAGCCTTTATAGGTGTACGCGTGGGGCCAAGCAGACCCTCCAGAGAAGCCCGTGGTTTCTCACAGCCTTTATAGGTGTACGCGTGGGGCCAAGCAGACCCTCCAGAGAAGCCTGTGGTTTCTCACAGCCTTTATAGGTGGACATGTGGGGCCAAGCAGACCCTCGAGAGAATCCCAAGGGTTCTCACAGCCCTCGCAATGGCAAGTGTGGGGCCAAGCAGACCCTCCAGAGAAGCCTATGGTTTCTCCAAACCTACTCAGGGCTACACGTAGAGCCAAGCAGACCCTCCAGAGAAGGCCAGGGTTTCTCACAGCCTTTATAGGTGTACATGTGGGGCCAAGCAGACCCTCGAGAGAAGCCCGTGGTTTCTCACAGCCTTTATAGGTGTACGTGTTGGGCCAAGCAGACCCTCGTGAGAAGGCCGTGGTTTCTCACAGCCTTTATAGGTGGACATGTGGGGCCAAGCAGACCCTCGAGAGAAGCCCAAGGGTTCTCACAGCCCTCGCATGGGCACACGTGGGGGCAAGTAAACCCTCCAGAAAAGCCCAGGAACTCTCCAAACCCTGTCAGGTGCACAAGTAGGGAGAAGCAGACCCTCCAGAGAAGCCCAGGGTTTCTGCAGAACCTCTCCGGGGCAAACATAGGGCCAAGCAGACCCTCCAGAGAAGGCCAGGGTTTCTCACAGCCTTTATAGGTGTACATGTGGGGCCAAGCAGACCCTCCAGAGAATCCCGTGGTTTCTCACAGCCTTTATAGGTGTACATGTGGGCCAAGCAGACCCTCAGAGAAGCCTATGGTTTCTCCAAACCTACTCAGGGCTACACGTAGGGCCAAGCAGACCCTCCAGAGAAGCCTGTGGTTTCTCACAGCCTTTATAGGTGTACGCGTGCGGCCAAGCAGACCCTCCAGAGAAGGCCAGGGCCTCTCACAGCCCTCGCAGCGATAAATCTTGAGCGAAGCAGATCCTCCAAAAGTCCCAGGGCCTGTGCAGCACCTCTCAGGGGCACGCGTGGGGCCAAGCAGACCCTCCAGAGATGCCCTGCATTTCACCAAGCCCTGTCAAAGGCACACGTAGGGAGAAGCAGACCCTCCAGAGAAGCCCAGGGTTTCTCCAGAACCTCTCCGGGGCAAACATAGGGCCAAGCAGACCCTCCAGAGGACCAGAGCCTCTCACAGCCCTCAGAGGGGCACTCGTAGGGCCAAGCAGACCCTCGAGAGAAGCCCGTGGATTCTCACAGCCTTTATAGGTGTACGTGTGGGGCCAAGCAGACCATTGAGAGAAGCCCGTGGTTTCTCACAGCCTTTATAGGTGTACGTGTTGGGCCAAGCAGACCCTCGAGAGGAGCCCGTGGTTTCTCACAGCCTTTATAGGTGTACGCGTGGGGCCAAGCAGACCCTCCAGGGAAGGCCGTGGTTTCTCACAGCCTTTATAGGTGTACGCGTGCGGCCAAGCAGACCCTCCAGAGAAGCCCAAGGGTTCTCACAGCCCTCGCAGGGGCACGCGTGGGGGCAAGTAAACCCTCCAGAAAAACCCAGGATCTCTCCAAACCCTGTCAGGTGCACATGTAGGGAGAAGCAGACCCTCCAGAGAAGCCCGTGATTTCTCACAGCCTTTATAGGTGTACATGTGGGGCCAAGCAGACCGTCCAGAGAAGCCTATGGTTTCTCCAAACCTACTCAGGGCTACACGTAGGGCCAAGCAGACCCTCCAGAGAAGCCTGTGGTTTCTCACAGCCTTTATAGCTGTACGCGTGCGGCCAAGCAGACCCTCCAGAGAGGGCCAGGGCCTCTCACAGCCCTCGCAGGGATAAATCTTGAGCGAAGCAGATCCTCCAAAAGTCCCAGGGCCTGTGCAGCACCTCTCAGGGGCACGCGTGGGGCCAAGCAGACCCTCCAGAGATGCCCTGCATTTCACCAAGCCCTGTCAAAGGCACACGTAGGGAGAAGCAGACCCTCCAGAGAAGCCCAGGGTTTCTCCAGAACCTCTCTGGGGCAAACATAGGGCCAAGCAGACCCTCCAGAGAGGACCAGAGCCTCTCACAGCCCTCAGAGGGGCACTCGTAGGGCCAAGCAGACCCTCGAGAGAAGCCCTTGGATTCTCACAGCCTTCATAGGTGTACATGTGGGGCCAAGCAGACCCTCGAGAGAAGCCCGTGGTTTCTCACAGCCTTTATAGGTGTACATGTGGGGCCAAGCAGACCCTCCAGAGAAGCCCGTGG
This sequence comes from Harpia harpyja, assembly GCF_026419915.1. Lineage (NCBI taxonomy): Eukaryota > Metazoa > Chordata > Aves > Accipitriformes > Accipitridae > Harpia > Harpia harpyja. The sequence goes on from NC_068969.1 coordinate 27,414,791, forward strand.
TTTCTCACAGCCTTTATAGGTGTACGCGTGCGGCCAAGCAGACCCTCCAGAGAAGCCCAAGGGTTCTCACAGCCCTCGCAGGGGCACACGTGGGGACAAGTAAACCCTCCAGAAAAGCCCAGGATCTCTCCAAACCCTGTCAGGTGCACACGTAGGGAGAAGCAGACCCTCCAGAGAAGCCCAGGGTTTCTGCAGAACCTCTCACGGGCACACGCAGGGCAAAGCAGACCCTCCAGAGAAGGCCAGGGTTTCTCCAGAACCTCTCAGGGGCACACACAGGGCCAAGCAGACCCTCCAGAGAAGGCCAGGGTTTCTCACAGCCTTTATAGGTGTACGCGTGGGGCCAAGCAGACCCTCCAGAGAAGCCCGTGGTTTCTCACAGCCTTTATAGGTGTACGTGTGGGGCCAAGCAGACCCTCCAGAGAAGCCCGTGGTTTCTCACAGCCTTTATAGGTGTACGTGTGGGGCCAAGCAGACCCTCGAGAGAAGGCCGTGGTTTCTCACAGCCTTTATAGGTGTACGCGTGGGGCCAAGCAGACCCTCCAGAGAAGGCCAGGGTTTCTCACAGCCTTTATAGGTGTACGCGTGCGGCCAAGCAGACCCTCCAGAGAAGCCTATGGTTTCTCCAAACCTACTCAGGGCTACACGTAGAGCCAAGCAGACCCTCCAGAGAAGGCCAGGGTTTCTCACAGCCTTTATAGGTGTACACGTAGGGCCAAGCAGACCCTCCAAAGAAGCCTGTGGTTTCTCACAGCCTTTATAGGTGTACGCGTGCGGCCAAGCAGACCCTCCAGAGAGGGCCAGGGCCTCTCACAGCCCTCGCAGGGATAAATCTTGAGCGAAGCAGATCCTCCAAAAGTCCCAGGGCCTGTGCAGCACCTCTCAGGGGCACGCGTGGGGCCAAGCAGACCCTCCAGAGATGCTCTGCATTTCACCAAGCCCTGTCAAAGGCACACGTAGGGAGAAGCAGACCCTCCAGAGAAGCCCAGGGTTTCTCCAGAACCTCTCCGGGGCAAACATAGGGCCAAGCAGACCCTCCAGAGAGGACCAGAGCCTCTCACAGCCCTCAGAGGGGCACTCGTAGGGCCAAGCAGAACCTCGAGGGAAGCCCGTGGTTTCTCACAGCCTTTATAGGTGTACGTGTTGGGCCAAGCAGACCCTCCAGAGAAGGCCAGGGTTTCTGCAGAACCTCTCAGGGGCACACACAGGGCCAAGCAGACCCTCCAGAAAAGCCCAGGGTTTCTGCAGAACCTGTCAAGGGCACACGTAGGGAGAAGCAGACCCTCCAGAAAAGGCCAGGGCCTCTCACAGCCCTCTCAGGGGCACGCATGGGGCCAAGCAGACCCTTCAGGGAAGCGGCAGAGTTTTCCAGAACCACTCATGGGCACACGTAGGGCCAAGCAGACCCTCCAGAGGAGCCCAGGGTCTCTCACAGCCCTAGCAGGGGCATGCGTGGGGCCAAGCAGACCCTCCAGAGAAGCTCTGCATTGCTCCAAGCCCTCTCGAGGTCGCGCATGGGGGCAAGCAGCCCTCCAGAGAAGCCCAGGGTTTCTGCAGAACCTGTCAAGGGCACACGTAGGGAGAAGCAGACCCTCCAGAAAAGGCCACAGGGCCTCTCACAACCCTCTCAGGGGCCCGCACGGGGCCAAGCAGACCCTCCAGAGAAGGGCAGGGTTTCTCAAATCCCTCGTAAGGGTACGAGTCAGGGCAAGCAGGCCCTCCAGAAAAGGCCAGGACCTCCCACAGCCCTTGTACGGGCACGTGTGGGGCCAAGCAGACCCTGCAGAAAAGCCCAGGGTTTCTCCAGAACCTCTCAGGGGCACTCGTAGGGCCAAGCAGACCCTCCAGAGAAGGCCAGGGTTTCTCACAGCCTTTATAGGTGTACGCGTGGGGCCAAGCAGACCCTCCAGAGAAGCCTGTGGTTTCTCACAGCCTTTATAGGTGGACATGTGGGGCCAAGCAGACCCTCGAGAGAAGCCCAAGGGTTCTCACAGCCCTCGCAATGGCAAGTGTGGGGCCAAGCAGACCCTCCAGAGAAGCCTATGGTTTCTCCAAACCTACTCAGGGCTACACGTAGAGCCAAGCAGACCCTCCAGAGAAGGCCAGGGTTTCTCACAGCCTTTATAGGTGTACATGTGGGGCCAAGCAGACCCTCGAGAGAAGCCCGTGGTTTCTCACAGCCTTTATAGGTGTACGTGTTGGGCCAAGCAGACCCTCGTGAGAAGGCCGTGGTTTCTCACAGCCTTTATAGGTGGACATGTGGGGCCAAGCAGACCCTCGAGAGAAGCCCAAGGGTTCTCACAGCCCTCGCATGGGCACACGTGGGGGCAAGTAAACCCTCCAGAAAAGCCCAGGAACTCTCCAAACCCTGTCAGGTGCACAAGTAGGGAGAAGCAGACCCTCCAGAGAAGCCCAGGGTTTCTGCAGAACCTCTCCGGGGCAAACATAGGGCCAAGCAGACCCTCCAGAGAAGGCCAGGGTTTCTCACAGCCTTTATAGGTGTATGTGTGGGGCCAAGCAGACCATTGAGAGAAGCCCGTGGTTTCTCACAGCCTTTATAGGTGTACGTGTTGGGCCAAGCAGACCCTCCAGGGAAGGCCGTGGTTTCTCACAGCCTTTATAGGTGTACGCGTGCGGCCAAGCAGACCCTCCAGAGAAGCCCAAGGGTTCTCACAGCCCTCGCAGGGGCACGCGTGGGGGCAAGTAAACCCTCCAGAAAAACCCAGGATCTCTCCAAACCCTGTCAGGTGCACATGTAGGGAGAAGCAGACCCTCCAGAGAAGCCCGTGATTTCTCACAGCCTTTATAGGTGTACATGTGGGGCCAAGCAGACCGTCCAGAGAAGCCTATGGTTTCTCCAAACCTACTCAGGGCTACACGTAGGGCCAAGCAGACCCTCCAGAGAAGCCTGTGGTTTCTCACAGCCTTTATAGCTGTACGCGTGCGGCCAAGCAGACCCTCCAGAGAGGGCCAGGGCCTCTCACAGCCCTCGCAGGGATAAATCTTGAGCGAAGCAGATCCTCCAAAAGTCCCAGGGCCTGTGCAGCACCTCTCAGGGGCACGCGTGGGGCCAAGCAGACCCTCCAGAGATGCCCTGCATTTCACCAAGCCCTGTAAAAGGCACACGTAGGGAGAAGCAGACCCTCCAGAGAAGCCCAGGGTTTCTCCAGAACCTCTCTGGGGCAAACATAGGGCCAAGCAGACCCTCCAGAGAGGACCAGAGCCTCTCACAGCCCTCAGAGGGGCACTCGTAGGGCCAAGCAGACCCTCGAGAGAAGCCCTTGGATTCTCACAGCCTTCATAGGTGTACATGTGGGGCCAAGCAGACCCTCGAGAGAAGCCCGTGGTTTCTCACAGCCTTTATAGGTGTACATGTGGGGCCAAGCAGACCCTCCAGAGAAGCCCGTGGTTTCTCACAGCCTTTATAGGTGTACGCGTGCGGCCAAGCAGACCCTCCAGAGAAGCCCAAGGGTTCTCACAGCCCTCGCAGGGGCACACGTGGGGGCAAGTAAACCCTCCAGAAAAGCCCAGGATCTCTCCAAACCCTGTCAGGTGCACACGTAGGGAGAAGCAGACCCTCCAGAGAAGCCCAGGGTTTCTGCAGAACCTCTCACGGGCACACGCAGGGCAAAGCAGACCCTCCAAGAGAAGCTCAGGCCCGCTCCAAGACCTCGGAGGAGCACGCCTGGGGCCAAGCAGACCCTCCAGAGAAGGCCAGGGTTTCTGCAGAACCTCTCCGGGGCACACACAGGGCCAAGCAGACCCTCCAGAAAAGCCCAGGGTTTCTGCAGAACCTGTCAAGGGCACACGTAGGGAGAAGCAGACCCTCCAGAAAAGGCCAGGGCCTCTCACAGCCCTCTCAGGGGCACGCATGGGGCCAAGCAGACCCTTCAGGGAAGCGGCAGAGTTTTCCAGAACCACTCATGGGCACACGTAGGGCCAAGCAGACCCTCCAGAGGACCCCAGGGCCTCTCACAGCCCTAGCAGGGGCATGCGTGGGGCCAAGCAGACCCTCCAGAGAAGCTCTGCATTGCTCCAAGCCCTCTCGAGGTCGCGCATGGGGCCAAGCAGCCCTCCAGAGAAGCCCAGGGTTTCTGCAGAACCTGTCAAGGGCACACGTAGGGAGAAGCAGACCCTCCAGAAAAGGCCACAGGGCCTCTCACAACCCTCTCAGGGGCCCGCACGGGGCCAAGCAGACCCTCCAGAGAAGGCCAGGGTTTCTCAAATCCCTCGTAAGGGTACGAGTCAGGGCAAGCAGGCCCTCCAGAAAAGGCCAGGACCTCCCACAGCCCTTGTACGGGCACGTGTGGGGCCAAGCAGACCCTGCAGAAAAGCCCAGGGTTTCTCCAGAACCTCTCAGGGGCACTCGTAGGGCCAAGCAGACCCTCCAGAGAAGGCCAGGGTTTCTCACAGCCTTTATAGGTGTATGCGTGGGGCCAAGCAGACCCTCCAGAGAAGCCCATGGTTTCTCACAGCCTTTATAGGTGTACGTGTGGGGCCAAGCAGACCCTCGAGAGAAGCCCAAGGGTTCTCACAGCCCTCGCAATGGGAAGTGTGGGGCCAAGCAGACCCTCCAGAGAAACCTATGGTTTCTCCAAACCTACTCAGGGCTACACATAGGGCCAAGCAGACCCTCCAGAGAAGCATGTGGTTTCTCACAGCCTTTATATGTGTATGCGTGCGGCCAAGCAGACCCTCCAGAGAAGCCCAGGGTCTCTCGCAGCCCTCACAGGGCACTCACAGGGCCAAGCAGACCCTCCAGGGAAGCCCACGGCCGCTCCCAGCCCTCGCAGGTCCCCTGCAAGGTGCTATAGGGACGCCGCAAGGGTCTGGGGAGAAGCCTGGCTCCACAGGGCCATGTGCGGGCCCTGCTGGGGCTCCTGTGGGGGCCTGGGGGACAGCAGGGCTCCCCAGGGGTGCAAGTGGGACCCAGTGCAGTCCCTCCATCTGTCTGGGTGGCAGCAGGGCTCCACGGGTCCTCGTGCAGGGCTGGCGGAGTAGGTCTCCTACGGGTGCCTGGGGGGTGACAGGGACGTGGCGGTACGGCGGAGAAGAGCTCAAACAGCACATGAAGTTCCACAGTCTCTTTATCAATGGTGGGGAGACACGCAGGCCGGCTGCGCTCGGGGCTCTGCTTGCGCCCTGCAGGATGCGCGTTTCCTTCCTGGGTCGCAGTCCAAAGCGCCGCCGCACGTGGCTGCTGCTTGCGGCTTCACAGCCAGCACGCCCACGGGAGCCGCAGGCCGTGGCCCTCCTGTCCCCTTCCCCATGAAACGGGAGTGCTGGGGAGTGCGGGCGGCCATCCAGGCCGGGATCTGGAGAGGGCTGGGCAACGCAGGGTGCGGTGGTGTGTCCTGCACGGCCCTGGGCTGCTGGCAAGCGGGCAGCTCCAGCTGCTCAGGTGGAGCCAGCGTGCAGAGCACCCCGGGCTCAGCTCTGCACACAGCTCCGGCAGCACAGCCAGCCGTCTCCCAGGGCGCGGGTCGTCCTCCTCCATGCCCTCCGGAACCGGTAGCGCAGCGCTCGCAGGCTGAATCCGGAGGGAGGCTCTTCCACCGCAGTGCCCAGCATCTGCAGGGTTTGAAGTGCCAGGGAAGAGACCGAGGGGCTGCTGTCGTTCGCCTTGCCTTGAAGGGCTGGGACGGAAAGGAACGGAGCCGAGGTCAGAGCCCGGATCTGCGGGGACCTAAGGAGCCCCTCCAGCCAGGGCCACCCCCGCCCCCGCAGCTCTTGCCAAGACCAGCAGGGAGGCAAGGGCACCGGCATCGGCCAGGGCCAGCAGGGAGGCAGGGGCACCGGCATCGGCCAGAAGGGGCTGCCCACCGCTGCCCCACGTGCCCCTGCAATCTCCCCCAGCTATGTCCACGCCACCCCTCACCCGCGCAGGGAGCAGAGCCCTCCCCGGCCGGGGCAGGGATTTGAGCTCCCTACCCAGGGTCTTTCCTCCTCCCTGCCAGCCCCCACTCACCCTCGTAGATGACCTGCAGCTTCTCCTGGTGCCCATCCCTCAGCCGCTGCCCAGCGAGCCCTAGGCACACGCAGCCCATCACAGATCCCGCTGGCCTGCCCGCCCCACCGGCCCAGCTCCCCCCCACCGGCCCCACAGGCCTGGCCACGCGCCCTCCTCCCCTTGGGCAAGGCTGACCCCAGGGCGGTCCCCTGAGCGTGGAGCCCAGGAAGGCTGCCAGGGACCCGACGAGGCTCCCGCCAGCCCCCCCTGCGTGGGCAGGAGTGGGAGAGGGCGGCAGGAAGCCCCGTGGACGCCCAGCCCCGCATCGGGCAGCCAGGGCTCTGCAGCCGCCCGGCGGATTCGTCAGCAGCCGTGGCTGGAGCTAAGCCACCGGCGGGCAGGGAGGGACCCTCGGCTCACCAAGGAACCTGACGGCTGCCTCGCGCAAGGGTTCCTGTGGGCTCTGCAGGTACGGCAGGCTCTGGTCCAGGTACTCCTCCGCTCTGCTGCTGTTCTCTGCCGGCTGGTGAGAGCACCAGGGGACAGGGTTGGCGCAGAGCCTCCCCTGAGGCCCAGGCTGGCCTCCCCGACCTTCCCGTGCCCGGACACCCACGACGTCCAGCCAGCAGCGGGCTGGTGCTGGGCTTTGGAGGGAGCAGAGGACAGGGTGCTCCCCAGGGTGCTGCGGTGCCACCCTGCTGCCAAGGCCCAGCGGGGCACCCCTGGGCTCCGGGGGGGGAAAGGGAGCCTGTGTGCGGTGCAGGCAAGCGGCGCAGGGGCACGGCTGCCAGCAGCGCAGGGGCACGGCTGCCAGCCCCACGCGCTGGGCACCGGGGGAGAGGGGCTTCTCCAGGCTGGCTGTGGGGCTTCGGGGCCGTCCTTACCAGGCACTCAGCAATCCTCCAGGTCTGCTCCGTCTCCAGCAGCTTCCGGAGCTGCCTCCGCTTCAGGAGCTTGGCAGCTCCAAGGAGGGCTTCCCGAGAGGCCTGCAGAGCACCAGAGACTGGGAGATGGCACCGCCGCCCAGGGGCCAGGACCTGGCGGTCCCTGGGCAGAGCGAGAGCCGGGGGCTGGCAAGGGGTGGGGGTCCACACCCTGGCCTTAGACACCTGCAGCACGCTGGGAAGCCCACAGGGGCTCCGGGGCGTAGGTCTTTGTGGCTGCGCACTGCTGCCAAGCTCTGCTGCGTCAGGCAGGGCAGGGGTAGGAAGAGCCCCTGCCCGCCTTCTCAGCTGCTGCCAGCTCTGCGGCCGCAGGCAGGGAGGGGCTCTGAGCCCTCCCCAGGGACTCCGGAGGTTGGGCCCCGACTGAGGCACATTCCAAGCGCTTGGAAATGCCCACCTGAGCTACGCTGTGGTCCTCGTCGTGCAGGTGGAAGAACAGGGGCATCAGGCTCCTCCGCACCTCCTTGCTCATCTGCTTCGCGTGGGTGCCGACTGCGACCTCCACCGCATCTCTGCAGAGGAGGATGGAGTGCTCGCGCACGGAGCTGGACTCCTAGGAGGAGAGAAGGAGGAGGGGAGGACCTCAGTCCTGGCTCCTCCAAGCCCACGGTGAGGAGACGAACGCTTGTGGCCCTCCCTCTGCGGCGAGGAGAGGAACTCGCAGGCCGGCGGGCACGTGCGGAGAGGGATGCACCGGCCCCGGGCCGCGCACGCGAGCCCCCCCCCGCAGGCATGCTAACTGAGCCTCTGTTCTCCCGCCGCCTTACATTTTCAAAGAGCGGCAGGAGCGCCGCCAGCAGCTGCAGAGCGATGGGGACAGCCGTCTGCCTGTCCACCAGGCCGAGCGTGTTCCTGAGGACAGTCAGTGCCGCCGTCCTGATGCCGCAGTCATCGTCCTGCAGTCGCTGCGTGACCTCTGGCAGCAGGCCTTGCAGAGTCGCTGCCTACGCCAAACAGGCGATCTCATTTTGTGGCCGCAAAATGAAACCGCGCTGGCAAACCCGCTCTGTGTGTAGAGGGTGCGGCGCCGGTCGGGCAGACGTCCGTGTGCGGCACAGCCCGGGACCTGGCCTGAAGCGCTCGGGGGCCGCCCGACGGGGGACGGGGGACGGGGGACGAGGGGGCAGCGGTCACCCTTCCTGCCGCTCCCACCGCTCCCACCGCTCCCGCCGCTCCCGCTTCCCGGCACAGCCCGAGCAAGCTGCTGCACACACCACCACCCGCAGCCCAGCCCCAGGCGGAGACCCTCGCTGTGCCCGGCTGCCCCTGCTCACCTTCTCGGGTCTCCCAGACAGCATGGCGAGGCCCGTGACTGCCATCCTGCGCAGCACCAAGCTCTCGCTCCGCAGGTGGAACTGGAGGATGTGCAGGGCGTCGCCATCGACACGCTCAAAGTCGTCGTCGTCCAGGAGCTGAAACGCACCAGGCAGCGGAGTGAGAGCCTGGCACGGCCAGCAGCAGAGCTCCCGGGTGGCTTGGGGCAAGGCCCTCACCGCCTCGCCTCTGCCCTCTGCCTCATGCCCGCAGCCCAGCTTTCCCCCGCCTGCCCTCAGAGAGGCAGCACTCGCCACCAGGCCCACCTCGATGAAGACGGCCATGGTGCCGATGTCCTGGCAGGCCCAGAGGCCTCGGAGCACCTGTGCGGACAGGGAGGCGCAGCAGGCCAGTGCTTCACGCCGCAGCACCCTGGCCGGGGGGAAGAAAGGCATTGGCGGCAGCCAGCTGGGCAGGCAAACCTCTCTGGGACTGTGCCGCCAGCCCCAGCCATTCACCCCCAGGCCAGGCCAGGCCAGGCCAGGCCAGGCCAGGCCAGACGGGGCAAGGCTGCCTTCGTGCCTTGCCTTGGCTGCTTGTGCCCCACCGCCCGTGAGGAAGGCGATTGTTGCGGGGGGGTCCTTCAGCCCGAGGGTAGAAACGCCGGGGGAGACGAGGACAACTGAGAAGGCTCTCACCTGGTCAGCACGGCGATACCGCTGGAGTAGGTCTCGGGGCTCAGGAGCGCGTCCCAGGCGCCCTGCCTCCCGACGTCTTCGGCCAGGGAGGCGCCGCCCAGGCAGTGGAACAGGGCTCGCATGGTGCTCACCGTGCTCCTGCACGCAGAGCAAACCACGGTCACCCGTGGAGCCCCGGCCCCAGCTCTGGGCCCGGGGCAGAGACCAGGGAGCGGGGACAGAGCACCTGATGGGGCGGACTGGAGGATGGCTGGCCTCCCTGCTCCGGCTGCCAGCGGTGCAGCAGCCCCGCCCCGGGCTCTTCAAGCTGAGGGAGGTCTGGAGGACCACGGCCATGAAGAGCTCGTCGACAAGTGCACGCACGCAGTCTCGGCTGGAGGGCACCAGGAAGATCTCGTGCATGGCACCAGCTACCTACGGAAAACAACCAGGGAGCGCTCTCGCCGCAGAGATGTCCCGCGGCACTGCCTGGGGCTGGGGGCCTCAGGCGCTGCCCTGAGCTGAAGGAGATAGATGCCAGGGCAGAGCCCGGAGGCCAGCCGTGGGGGGCTCTCGGGGCTCGGCTCCCTTTCGTAGCGCAGGCACGCAAGCCGAGCCTTCGTGCTCCAGAGGGAAGGGCCCAGACGGCCCCACGGGCCCTGCTGGCTGCCCGGGGCTCGCCCTCCCCAGCGCCACAGCCTGCTCTACCCGGGCAGCCCCCCCCCCCCCGGGCTTCCCGGCGGCCGAGCAGGCAGGTGGCGGCGGCGAGGAGGGAGGAGAGCTGCCGAGGGCAGCAGAGGCAGGGGCAGGCTGCCTGCCCGTGTGCTGCGGGGCCGAGCAGCACGTGCTGCCCTGCCCGGCTGTGGCCCCGAGGCCCCTGGCCCAGGCGCCCCTGGGGAGGTCCGGGTTTGGGGGCAGGCGGAGAGGGGGGGACAGGCTGGAGAGGGGCACGCAGCCCCGGGCGGGGGGAGCAGGCCTCATCCAGACACTCACAGCCAGGAAAGGCCAGCGGCTGCATTCTTCCGTGTGGCCGCGCTGGCTGGCGTCTTCCTGCTGGAGCAGCAGCCTCCTCAGCACGCTCTCCACCAGGCAGGGCTCAGAGGCCAACAACCTCCACATGGCCCTGGCAGTGCTGCAGAGACCGAGCGTGCCGTCAGGGGGGCCGCCTCGGCCACCTGCCCTTCTGCCCGGGCAGGCCCCAGAGGTCCTGAGCTGCCCCCGAGGCTGACGGGCCACCTACCTGTCACAGTGCGGGGAAGCCCGCAGCAGGCCGGCGGTCACCTTCCAAGGGTTCAGGTGGGCCACCTGGACGAGGGTCGTCCTCAGGATGTCCTGGAGCGGCTTCTCGCTGAGGTGCACCAGCTGCACGTGGATGGTCTGCGTGATCTCTTCCACCTGGCGGAGGCAGTGGGGTGCAGCGGGGTGGAGCGCAGCCACGGGCCCAGCTGCCACCGAGAACCGCTTCCCTCCCGTCGCTCCTTGCTGGCCGCAGAGGCCGCTCGCCCGCCCGCCCGCCCACCCGCCTGCCCGTCGGGTGCTCCCGAGCCCGGGACTTGGGGCGGGGGAAACGGCCCCCGCAGGGCACGTGCACAGGGCGACCTGGCCGCACGCTGCCTACCTCCACCAGCTCCGAGCACGAGTGTCTCAAGACCACCTCCAGCACGTTGGCAACCGTCTGGGTGTCAGAGACCCTGGGGTGCCCCATGTTGCTCAAGACCGTCAGGAGGAAGTCGCTCCTCTCCTTCGGGAGGAGGAAGCTCCCAAACACCTGAGGGAGGGAGGGAGGGAGGGAGGGAGGGAGGGAGGGAAGAGGTGTCGCAGTGAGTGCCCTGCTGGCGGGGCACGGCTGAGCAGCAGGGGTGGCTGTGGAGCGAGGAAGCGGGGGCGGCGCTGGCCTCCTGCCCCAGGACAAGGGCCAGCAGCAGGGGCTGCTCCGGAGGGATTGCAGCCATGGGGTGTGTGGAGAGGAGAGGGAGCTGCCCTGTGGGCCGAAGGAGGGGCACGGGGGGGCGAGGTCACGGTGCGCTAGCTCTGCTGGCCACCAGAGCTCGCGGTGGCCAGGGCAGCTGGAGCTGCTGCACTGATGCTGGGTTAAAGCCTCAGGAAAGCTCCTCCCTGCGGAGAGGCGGTGGGACCCCGCAGCCCGATCGGCGGGAGGCCGTGCCGTTCCCCGCGACGGCTGACGCAGCGGTTCGCCCGAGCAAGGAGAGAAGCGCGGGAGAAGCTCGTTACCGTCGTCTCATCAGCGGGCTCCTTGGGCCAAAAAGTGCTAGCGCTTTCCCGCTGCATCGGTAGCTCTCGATCCTCCCGTGCTGCCTGGCAGCCTGGGCAGGAGGGGAAACGCACAGTGAGCTGGAGGCAGCAGGCGAGGGTGCGAGGGAGAGCTCTGCGCCTGGCTCTCCGTTCCGTGGGGAGCCAGACACGTGGCAGTGCGCCCGCTTCCAGGGGGAGGAGGGGAAACCCTCCCTCTTAGGCTGCAGAAGGGCACGAGAGCTGGGTCTGGCTGCCTGCTCGGGAGGAGGAGAGAAGCCCGAGAGGCTGCTGCCACAGGGTCTCCAGCCCAAGGGTTCTCGGGACGGGCCCCAAGCCGCCCGTCCGAGGCGGGCTGCCTAGGCCCTGGGCTTGGCGCAGCACGGCTGCTCCCCTGCTCCAGCCTCGCAGGAGTTTGCCGCTCCTTCCTCTAGCAGAGGAGGGGGGCTGAGGCGGTGCGGCGCCTCGCCTGGGCCCGTGTGGCTGGAAGGCCCCAGCATCTCTCACCCTGTCGCAGCAGAATGAAGCTGTGCAAGGCACCGAGCGCCTCCGCAGCCGCGCAGCTGATCTCCTGGTCCTCCTCGGCACAGCACAGAGTGACGTGCCCCATCAGCTGCCCCAGGATTTCCACAGGCTCCTCTTTGAAGAGGAAGAAGTCGCTTTTTCTGAAGGGCACGGCCTGTGGGAGAGAGGAAGGAGCGGTAGCAGGGCCAAGCTGCAGCCGATGGGACGAAAGCCCTCACCCCCGTGAGCGGGCCCCGGGCCGAGTGCCGCGTGAGCCAGAGCTCTGGAGGGCTCTGCCCTGCGCTGCGCCCCGCGGAGGCACGGCCTGCGGCAGCTGTGGCAGGGCAAGGAGCGTGCTGCCTCCCCACGCAGGGAGCCCTGGAAGGGTTTTGCCTTCCCTCCCCGTGAGCCCGTGGGACTGGGGTGCCTGCTGGAGACTTGAGACCCTGGCTCTGCTGGTCCTCCACACCCCCATTCAGCTGCGGGAGCCCTCCTTCCCCACCTGCGGGGCTGCCCACCTCCGCAAAAGTGTGCAGCCACGCACCCTCTCCTCCTGCCGGGTCCTTCTGGCAGGCTGTCTCAAGGCCTGGCACCGTCCTTCCCGGGAAGGGAAGGGGAGGCGAAGCGAGGCAAGGCAAGGCAAGGCAAGGGAAGGCAAGGCAAGGCGAGGCGAGGCGAGGCAAGGCAAGGCAAGGCAAGGCAAGGCAAGGCAAGGCAAGGGAGCACCTGCGGGGCTGCAGCAGGAGCCCCGGGGCCAGGGGGCCGGGAGCGGGCAGTGGCAGTGGGGAGGGGAAGGGCCTGAGCGCCCCGCAGGCCTTCCACGCTGAAGCAGCTGGGCAGCAGCCCAGGGGAAGGAGGGCTGCCGGAGCTGGGCCTGCAAAACGCTCCCACGGCCCGGGACGGAGCTGGCTCCCGAGAGAAAAGGCACGGGAGAGAGCAGCTCCCAGGGAGAGGGGCAAAGAGGCTGGCACACGGCTGAGCCTTACCGAATGCCCTGCCCTGCGGCCAGGCTTCCCTCGCAGGCAGCCCAGAGCTACCGGCTACTCTGGGGCACCGGGGAGGGGCGAGGGGTGCCAAGAGGTGGCCTGCGCCACAGGCCCCTTACCTCCAGCATCAAAGAGGACATCCAGATCTGGCTCAGGCGGACAACCCTCCCCACAGCCCTCTGGCGCCTAGCCACTTCCTGGGACGCCATGAAGGGCAGCAGGACCTGAGAAGGGAAAAGCTGTTGGCCTTGGGAAACGACGGCGGCTCCTGGAGCGGTGGCTCTGCCAAGCACCTGGCGGGGCTTCGGCAATGTGCTGCCAAGGCTTCCCCCGGGCAGGAGGAAGGCCTGGAACGCGGCGCGGCCGCCCCGCCACCTCAGGGACCGCTGCCGACCGTTGGTGACCTGCTGCGCTCAGGGAGGCAGCCGGATCCCCAGCCGCCTCTGTCCCCTTCCACGCGCTACCCCAAAAATAGCCGCGTGTCCCTTCTCCAGGAGGACGGGAACCTGCAGGGGGGCCTGCGCCAGGGAGGCCGGGCCACGGCCCCTGGGGAGGCCAGAAGAAGAGAGCTTCAGGGCCGGGCTCCCCTTGCACCGCGGCCACGTCCTGGCAGACCTCCGGCCTGCTGCTGTCTGGGGAGGAGAGCGTGAAGGGGGTGGGCAGCAAGGGCAGTGGCTCGGCGGTGCCAGCTGCCGGAGCAGGGGGCCTGGGAAGGACGCTCAAGACTCTTTCCGCTGCTTTGGCTCGGGGCTGGGGCACGCACGCTCCAGAAGGTCGCGTCGCTGCAGGGTAAGGCAAGCGAGAGAGCCCGCGAGCTCTGCTCTCGGCAAGCGCCTGACCTGCAGGATCCTCTCCGCTGTCACCTCGCTGGAGCTCAGCCAAGCGCCGTACGTCAGCACCTCCAGCACGCTGTCCAGAGTTCTCAGGATCTGTGAGGGGGCACAGCGGGTGAGGTGCTTGCACCGGCCCTTCTTCCTTGCAGGAAGCTGGCTCGAGTTGCTTGCATCTGAAGCGGGCCTCAGCTGCCCGCCCTCTGATGCCCAGGACAGGCCTCCGGGTCTCCCTGCTCTTCCTTCTTCTCCTGTCGTCTTCCAGCAGCCAAAGCCAACTCGGAAGACGAGCACAGGGACTGACCGGCGGGCTCTCCGTAGCTCAGCCCACGCTCACCTCAGCATCGAGCGAAGCATGTTCGCTGTCCATCTGCTGCGCTGGAGGAAGATGGCAGATGCTGTGGATGCAGGGGCCGAGGTGCTGTGCCAGCAGGCCTTCCGTCTCTTCGCTGCAAGGAGAGAAGGTGCCGGGTGGACACCGAGGCTTCCACGTCCGGCAAGGTGGCCGCAGCCATCGGGGCTGGCAGTCCCCAGGGTGGTACCCGTACGAGGCGGGGAAGGGACGCGTGGAGGCAATCTCCTCCCTCCCCTCTGCCACTAAGCCGGGGACAGAGGGCAGTCCCGGCCGGCGGAGCCCGAACGCAGCCTCTCAAGCCAAGAGGCACCAGGGAGCCCCGGAGCACCCTCCGCCCTCCCACCTGGCCCACCGACAGGCCGAGCGCGAGGGAGAGCGCCGGCCCCAAGACAGTGCCGCCGGGGTCCTGCCAGGAGAGGGGATGCCTGGTGCTATCAGGCCCACGCCGTGGGGAGGCCCTGGCCCGGCCAGAGTCTGGGGTAGGTACCTCACGGCAGCGACGGCAAGCCCGGCTTGCTGCCACATCACGGCGTCTGTGCTGCGAGGGGCCTCCTTTCGCCGTAGCACCTGGGGAGGGAGAGCACGGCCGGGATGGGGCACGGGAGCTGCCGGTGCCCGGCCCCAGTCCGCAGCCGGCACCGGCACCCGGAGCGGTGGCCCCGTGGCAGGCAGGGCTGTCGCCACGGAGGCCTGTCTCGCCCTCTCCCTGTGCCCAGATGCCCGAGTGCTGGCTGCCCTTAGCGCCGGGCCGGTGCTCGGCCAGCTTTGCCCCCCTCCCTCAGCCCCACGGGGCGCTCCCTCACCTCTATTTTCTCCAGCAGCTCACGTGCTGCCGAGGAACTGGGCCGGTACCTGCCCTGCAGCCAGGCTCCGCAGAGCGTGCGGATGGCGGCCAGAAACCTCCGCTTCGAGGCCTCTTCCTGACAGCGAGGGAGAAGAGAGACAGAGAGGGAGGGTGAGGGGGCAGAAGCACGGCCAGCAGGAGCAGGGGCTCAAGGGGCTGCAGGGATGGCGGCGGGGGCCGGCAGGGGAGCAGCTCTGCCCGGCCAGCAGCCCTCCGAGAGCCCGCGCGCAGGCAGCAGGCACGGCAGCACCCAGCTGGGAGCTGCCGGCAGAGCCTCGCTGCTGACAAAGTCTGCAGTTACCCTGCCGGTGCTGTGGAGAAAGGCCAAGAAGCAGTCGAGGGCTTCCTTCTCCTCGCCCTCCAGCTGGCAGCAGGAGGCGGGTAGCAGCTGCACCTGATGAAGAACAAGAGCGGGGAGAGCTGTAGGCAGGGGCAGGAGGCAGAGGGAAGAGAGCGGCTCTCTCTCCGGCCCTGCGCCCGCTGCCCGGCACGCAGCGAGACTCGGGCCAGGGTGCCGATGCCCCTGGCGTCTCCCCCAGGACGCCGCTAGCAGCAGGGCAGGAAAGTTCCCAGCCCTGCAGCTGTGCTGCCTCCTGCCAGCCTGGCTGCCTCTCCCTGCCCTGCTCTGGGTCCTGAGGCAGGAGTTGGTCCCCCGGGGTCCTGTCGATGCTCACTTGTGGCGGGGATGCTGGAGCTCTCGTCCTCCTCCGCACGTGCGGCAGGGCTAGTGGAGCCCAAGTCCTCGCTGTGCAGCTCACGCTGCCCAGGCCTTTCTGACCGCCGCCGCTCCTCTGCGGCCACCCTAGCCCTTTCACCCTCTGCCGCCCTGGGTGCACGGCTCCTGCGGGGGGAACGTCTGTGGGGAGACGGAGGAAGGGGCTGAGGGTGGGGAGGGGGCAGCCCACGGCGAGCGGCCCCATCCCAGCGCTGCCTGGCTGGAGCAGGCAGGTGGTGGGGCGGAGGAGCCGGGCAGGGACGGGGGGGATCTCCTGCAGCATGCCGTCTGCCAGCAGGCACCACCCCAGCCCTGGCGCCAGCTCTCCTGCCCCCAGCCCCTTCTGGAAGGGCCTCCCTGCTGGGCCCCAGCCCCTTGGGGTCCCTGTGGCGCTGGCCCCGCCCCAGCCCTGCATTCTTACCTGGTGGAGACGGCGGAACCTTGGGGAAACCCCCGGTGCGCCAGGGGCCGAAGGGAACCACGTGCTCTGTGCATAGAGCCTCTCGCACGAGCTGCGGGACTCATGTCCTGTCCTCGGCAGAGTCCCGGACGCTGTGGGGCTGCCGCGCCGGCGCTGGGCATCACTAGCTGCCGCAAGAGGAGGTCACAAAGGGCCCTATTACCCGCCAACCGGGGCAGGGCGTCCCCCCCGTGACACGGGCTCTCCCAGGGGAGTTGACCCGCCGCTGTCTCCGGCCGCAGCCTCCGGTCCCTCTGCGCGCCTCCCCTGCCACAGGCGGGACTCCCCAGCGCTGGCGCTCCCCCTTTGGATGGAGGCCTTGTGACGGTCTGACAAATTAGAGTCAATGTCTCAAACGTTCGTTCAAGAGCTTTGGTGGAGAAGGCGGTCTCTGTAAAAACGCCGGAGGTTTGGCAACAGGACAATGTGGCCGGAGGAGAGGGCCCTGCGGACCGCGCTTCTCCCGAGCCGCAATTCCTTGTCTTAAGGGACCAGGAGAAGGAGCACAGCATATGCGCCTGGAGGAGGGGGCCCCACGGAGGATGGGACTGTGCTTCTAGCTTAAGCGGTCATGCCAGCAGGGAAAGAGAGGCAACGCCCCAATGAACCCCCCGCAAAGCTCACCGACTAATTCCAGAGAACGACAGGAACGGGAACTGCGCGTGTCGAGACCACCGACTAACACCCTATAAAAGAAGGGAGAACGAGTTCTCAGTGCGCTCCCTCGGGAACTGGATCTCTACGCTGGCTGGACCAGCGCTGGACCTGGGACTGGTGAAACCCTTTTCTTCTCTTTCTTTCTTCCTTCCTTCCTTCCTTTCTTCCCTTCTCTCTTTCTCTCTCTCCTTCTTTTTCTTCTCTCTTTTCCACAGTCCCTACGCCTCATCCTTTCAAACATAAACCGTTGACCGAGTCTGAGACTAGGAGCGGATCCAGCCGCCCCTGGGCTCCTCTTTGAGAAGGAGGCCAGAAAGCAAGGCGGTCTGCTCTGAACCTCGTGACTCAACGGGAGGGCTCTCCTTCTGACACAGTTTCACGTTCCTTTGTCCACTTCTTTTTCTACACCTCCCTTCTCTTTTCAAACAGCGGCTTAATGACATGATGCAAGGTTCATGTTGATGAGTTCACTTGTACTTGGGCAAGGCTAGCTCGGCTGAATCAATGTTGATTGTTGTTTGAACTCCCCTGGTGTTGTTTCACCTTAATTCTGACAAAGGAAATCCACAAACCTGAGACGCTCCAACTTTGGGACGCAACATCTTAGTTGGCGTCACGGACAGGATTTCCCTTGTTGGAAGGGAGTTTCTAACGGGATAGCAGACCTCCACCCGGAGAACGGGTGGGGAGGATCTGGGAAGGATCTCTCAACAATAAGTCGGGAGGGATGCGAGCAGTGGCAGGCATAGAGACCCGGGAAACATCTGTGTCTGACCGTTCCCCTGCTTTAGACAGCCTAACTGGGCCGTGTCCCTCAGAGTGTTCCCAGCGCTGCCAGGGAGTCTCTGAAGGCAGCGGTGGATCTCCGAGCTGCAAGTGTGCCCAGCTGGAAGAACTCTCCAAACAAGTAGCTCTGTCACAAGAGGAGCTCAACAGGCAGCGCAGCCTCTGGAAACGTGAGCGGGAGATCGATCCGTGGTATCGCGCGCTGTCCCAAGCTGAGCGACAGCCCTGCCTCGGGGCTTTACAAGGGGAAGGTTAGCCTGAATTCAGCCTCGAGCTGACTGACCCAACGTGTATGGAAGGGTTAAAAGATGGAATTTTGGTCCGTGGATGAACACCGAGTAAGAAATAGATACCTAAAGACGCAGTCAGCACAGGGAACAGATAGTTTATTGCCTATTGTTTGAAATGCTGACCATAGGGATAAGAAAGTAGAGCAAGGTTAGGGGAGGTAGTACGTGCAATAATGGAGGAATACAAGGCACCACACGTAATTTTGCTTCCCTTGCAAAAGCCCTGCTATTGGTTAGAGCATAGTGGACGTGACTGATGGATTATGGTATTTTGCCACGTGCACAGAGCCCATGAACCAATAGAAGGGATGACTATGGCACGTGCAGCGTGCCTGGCCAGCGGGCGCATGTGCCATAGGCTTCCTATGTTGCAATCGAGGCATGTTTCAACACTCATTGGCCGCGAGTGTCGACACCCGTTCCTCTGCAAATGTATAAAATACCGGAGTTTTCCAAAGAGCAGTGGGCTGGTGTATGGCAGGGTCACCATTGCCTCCGTGGGGACACCCACGTAAAGCTGGCACCTACGGACTGCTGGACTGGGCTCGCGGCGCAAGGCGGCACAAGAATGTACGGAATGTACGGATGGTTCATCTTCTTCTTCACAGTCCTTGGGTCGGTATGTTAATAGTTTTTTCGCTTTGTAAAACACCCGTAGCATAACACACGTGCGTAGTTAATAAAAAGCTTGCTTTTTCCCTTATAGTCAGTGTGTGTGTATTACCTTCTTGGGAATCCTCAAAACCACCCTAAAACACCCAAGTAACTCACAAGGCAAAGGAGACTGGACCCTTCCTTGTCTCTGCTGCGAGCAGAGGGAAGAACCTTCCCCTGAAGTGCCCCTGCGTAATAGATTCAGTGCTCTTGGGGCGGAGGATGAAGACCGCACGAGTAAGAGACAGGATCCAGGAGAAGCCGACCACACAGAGCTGATCCACCCATCCAGCCGCACGAGAACCCCTGCCACCAGAAAAGCACATCAAGTACGAGTAACTGGAGATTCCTTACCGAGGGGCACTCGGCAAGCACCCGCTTGCCGTCCAGACAACTTCTCCCGAGGGCTTTGCTGCCTAGCAGGGGCTCGCATTCGCAATGTCACCGAGGGGCTGCCGAGCCTGGTGAACCCCACGGATTGTCATCCGCTCCTACTTTTCCAGGTAGGGTGCAGCAACGCTGCGACGAGGCAACTTGGAACAAAACAAGACTGTATGTGCCTTGGAGCAATGTGAAAGTGAGCTGGAGCACAGGTGGTGTTTTCACCTGTCCTCCCAGTGAAAGGAATGGGTTTAGGAAGGAAGAGATGAAGCGAAAAGGTGAATGCCTGGCTGTGTGGCTGATGCCATACTCAAGGTTTTGGCTTCTATGACAATGGATCTGCCTTTGAGAAGCTGGGTCTGTTGGGAGCTGATGGGATTCACCTGACCGAGTGGGGCAAGAGGGTCTTTGCCAACAAGCTGGCCAGACTGATAAGGAGAGCTTTAAACTAGAGTTAGCAGGGGAAGGGGATGGAGTTTTGAGCGACAGAGGAGCCGGGTGCTGCTGATGGATTAGGAGGCAGCAGGGGAACACCTGTGAGGCGCCTCCGAGGAATTAGGGCACGCTCCTCTAGGAAGGTGACATGGTCAACAGCCCATCAGAAGTGCCTCTGCACTGACGCACGCAGCACGGGTAACAAACAGGAGGAGCTGGAAGCCGTGCTGCAGATAACAAGCTACAATCTAGTCGCCGTCACTGAAACGTGCTGAGAGGAATCACACGACTGGAGCATTGCAGACGATGGCTATAAAGTGTTCAGAAGGGACGGGCAAGGAAGGAGAGGTGGGAGAGTTGCCCTCGATATAAAAAGTGGATTGACTACACAGAGCTGCCAAGCAGCGTGGGGCCAAGCACATCCTCCAGAGAAGGCCAGGGCCTCTCCAAGACCTCTCAGGGGCACACGTGGGCAAAGCAGGCCCACCGGAGAAGCCCAGAGCCTCTCACAGCCCTCGGAAGGGCACTCATGGGGCCAAGCAGACCTTCCAAGGAAGGCCAGTGCCTGTCCAGGTCGTCGCAGAGGCACACGTGGGGCCAAGTAGCCCCTGCCGAAAAGCCCAGGGCCTCTCACAGCCCTAGCAGGAGCAGGTGTGGGGCGAAGCAGACCCTGCAGAGAAGCCCAGGGTTTCTCAAATCCCTCATAAGGGCACGCATGGGGCTAAGCAGACCCTCCAGAAAAGCCCAGGATTTCTCCAAACCCTGTCAGGGGCACACGTAGGGAGAAGCAAACCCTCCACAGAAGGCCAGGGCCTTTCACAGCCCTCGGAGGGGCACGCGTGGGGCCAAGCAGACCCTCCAGAAAAGCCCAGGGTCCCTCCAAACCCTGTCAGGGGCACACGCAGGGAGGAGCAGACCCTCCACAGAAGCCCAGGGCCTCTCACAGCCCTCACAGGCATAAACCTTGAGCGAAGCAGATCCTCCAAAAATTTCAGGGCCTCTCCAACCCCTCTCAGGGGCACACGTGGGGCCAAGCAGACCCTCCAGAGTAGCCCAGGGTTTCTCAAATCCCTCGTCAGGGTACGAGTCAGGGCAAGTAGACCCTCCAGAGAAGCCCAGGGTCTCTCGCAGCCCTTGGAGGTGCACTCATGGGGCCAGGCAGACCCTCTAGAGAAGCTTGGCGGTGCCAGGGGCGGCAGCAGGCCTTTGCCCTGGGACGCAGTGAGTCTTCCCCGAGCACGTCGTCCCGCTGCGTTACCTCCTCCTCGTCCATGCAAAGCTCACCACCCCGGCCTTCGCCGGGACCACCACCGCAGCGGTTCCAGCTGTGCGGCACAGCCAGGGCCCGCGCATCAGCCAGGCTGCCGTCCAGGCTGGGAGCGCCTGCGCGGCGCGGCAGGCGTCGGGAATGAAGCAGCAGCCCTTGGAGCAGGTGGCCTTCCTCGGCGGGGCACTGCTGCGGTCTCGGCATCCAGCACCTGGCAGAGTTCTGGGATGGAGCGCTCGCGTAATCCTTGACACGCAAAGTTTTTTGGGAGTACCTCTGGTTATTTCGTAGGTGGGAAACGGCTCTGTTTTTCACACCTCGGGGGAGCGAGCACTGCACCTACAAAGGTCTGTGACTGAAACCCTTTGTTTTTCCCCTGCTTAGAGTGCTTGCAGCAACACAGTTGAGCCGACAGCTGCACGAATGGCCTTCCCGTTGTGACGGAAAAGGACTTAACTGCAAGGTTCAAGCAACGACTTGAACTTCACTCACAGACTTAACTGCAAGGTTCAAACAAACAACTATTTGAACTTCACTTACAGACTTAACACGCCACTATTACAGGTTTATACAGATACAATGGAGGAATGCACTACTGCAATTTTTTAAGGCAGGAGTAGTACATTATTACAACCACAAGCAATTCACAACCACAAACGCATTTACAAACTTAAAGCATGAACAATATTCACTTACCCCTGCAGGTAACGGCTCTCAATCCCAGGGAAGTTACCTTGACCGGCGTCCCGATCAAGGGGGTGGGAGGGGGGGTGTATGTGTGTTTCCTTCGCAAGCCAACTGCATAGTTGGAGAAGTGACTCCCCCCATTTCCAACCTGAATCTTAGAGTTTAATCCCCCGACTTGTGGAATGGTGTGTATAACCATGTCTGAGTGGATTATGATAGATGCCTAAATGGATTATGTGTATCTGAGTGGAGTTTCCCCTTTCCTTCATTGGTCTGTGATTGTTTGAATACACAAGGTTGTCATTTGAAACTGAAGCTGAAACCCTCCGGTACTGGGGGTTTTTTGCCTTGCTTCCTCAGCAACTGAATAGTGGTTGGATTGAGACTCAGGGCATACTGTTTGTTAAGGGATTTCAAGGCTCAGTTCAGGTTTTGGTTCTTTGAATGGTGCGGCCACTGCCCTGTTTACTTTAGGGTTTATCAGACAACCCAGGGCTAAGCTGTCTACACAGCTCCCCGTGAGTCGTCTCTGCAGAGAGACAGGGCCTCAAGGCAACCCAAGGCTGGGTCGCTTTTGTAACCCCCCCCGCCCCCCATGAGTCGCCTGTGTGCACTAGACATGGTGAAACTCGTTTGTGAACTATGAGCTGGACAATCCACACCCCCATGTTTCGACGAACCAGCTTCAAGCCAGGTTTTCAATTAAGGTGAGGAGGGAACCAAAGCACCTCGCACTGTCCAATACCCCAGTTGTAGGTGGATACTTTTAATGGTGTGCTTGTTGATTGATGACCATTGAAAGGAGAAAGCAAAAGGAGAACGGAATATCCAGGCAGTTGCTGTTAATGGGAATGGTGATCTGAACGTTACCGCAGGTCTTTTATGGGAGTGTGTGGTGCTGCTGCTGGTGGTCTTGGCACAAGGTTGAAAAGGAATGAATAAAATAATGCGTGTGGCTTCCTGCTTCTCAGCAGAGGTGCAAGAATGATCAGCACAATGTGTGTCTATAATCTTTATTTTACTCACAAAATGCTTTCCATGTTGATCTTATATTTTAAGATTAATGATGAAATACATATGAATAAGTACACGATTCATGTGTATTAACTTACTTGTCAGATAAGCAGGAGTGTCTCTGTGAAAAAAAAAACCAAACTTTGGAGCTCAACAAAAATCTCGGCACGAAAGTGCCATATATGTAATAGCAACAAATATTGTTTGCCATTATAAATATGTATGCCTATAGAGGGTGAACTACATTTTGTACATTTGATCTTACTTTGGGTGTAAGAGATTCTTCATAATTTCTTCTGTACTACTAGTTGCTAGTTTGCAAGGAAACTAAGCCTTATAGCTGAGGGAACAGCACCACCACCACCCCCCGCCGGTACTTTTCAGATATGAAACACTTTGAAAGTTGGTATAAGAAATCAATTCTTTTGTAGAGAAATGGATAAAATAATGAATAAGGAGTGGGTGCCAGTGTTACAGTTCAGTGTGGCTAAACAGGTTCCAGGTCTAAGTAGTTAGCTAAGGCCCTCTGTAACCAAGAGGCGAAAATGGATACCTCCACCACACGACCCATTTATGCTTAACTAGATATCTGCGGTACCTGATTCACGATCTGGAGAAGTTCACTTCTCTCGTGTAAGAACGTCTGCTGAGATTTATACCGCTTCTACTCAGCTGAAGTTGTGTGAGATTAATTCAGTCAGTGCGCTGGCAGACACTGAGGATAACTGAAGCAGTGAACAGTATTTTTGTTTTTCTAGTTTTGCCAATGTAGAACTAAGTAATGCTTACGAATGAAACTGCCTGTATATACACATGTGTATTGGCTTTGTGTGGCAAGGTTTTGCTAGCAGGGGCGGTTACAGGGGTGGATTCTGTAAGAAGCTGCTGGAAGCTTCCCCTATGTCCGACAGAGCCAACACCAGCCGGCTCTAAGATGGACCCACTGCCAGCCAGGCCGAGCCCATCAGCGGTAGTGGTAATGCCTCTGTGATAACATTTTTAAGAAGGAAAAAAAGGTTGCGGGACAGACACAGAAACGGCAACCAGAGAGAGAGTGAGAACATGTAAGAGAAACAGCCCCGCAGACGCCCAGGTCAGTGCAGAAGGAGGGGAGGAGATGCTCCAGGCGCCGGAGCAGAGATTCCCCTGTAGCCCGTGGGGAAGACCATGGTGAGGCAGGTTGTCCCCCTGCAGCCCATGGAGGTCCACGCTGGAGCAGATCTCCACCTGCAGCCCATGGAGGACCCCACAGTGGAG
This sequence comes from Harpia harpyja, assembly GCF_026419915.1. Lineage (NCBI taxonomy): Eukaryota > Metazoa > Chordata > Aves > Accipitriformes > Accipitridae > Harpia > Harpia harpyja. The sequence goes on from NC_068969.1 coordinate 27,437,988, forward strand.
CAGGTGGGTGCCCGAAGGAGGCTGTGACCCCGTGGGAAGCCCGCGCTGGAGCAGGCTCCTGGCAGGACCTGCGGATCTGTGGAGAGAGGAGCCCACGGAGCAGGTTTTTTGGCAGGACTTGTGACCCCTGTGGGGACCCCACGCTGGAGCAGTGTGCTCCTGAAGGACTGCACGCCGTGGAAAAGACCCATGCTGGAGCGGTTTGTGAAGAACTGCAGCCCGTGGGAAGGACCCACGTTGGAGAAGTTCATGGAGGACTGTCTCCCATGTGAGGGACCCCACGCTGGAGCAGGGAAGAGTGTGATGAGTCCTGCCCCTGAGGAGGATGAAGCGGCAGAAAATAACGTGTGATGAACTGACCGTAAACCCCATTCCCCGTCCCCCTGCGCCGCTGGGGGGTTTGGTAGAGAATCCGGGAGTGAAGCTGTGCCCAGGAAGAAGGGAGGGGGTGGAGGGAAGGTGTTCTGAGATTTGTTTTATTTCTCATTACCCTACTCTGGTTGCTTGGTAAGAAATTGAGTTAATTTTCCCAAGCTGAGTCTGTTTTGCCCGTGACGGTAATCGGTGAGTGATCTCTCCTGTCCTTATCTCGACCCACAAGCCTTTGTTATATTTTCTCTCCCCTGTCCAGCTGAGGAGGGGGGGAGTGGTAGAAGAGCTTTGGTGGGCACCTGGTGTTCAGCCAGGGTCAACCCGCCACAACATGTGTTGTGTTTTGTTCTCTGTGTGGGGAAGAATAGCCACGGGGATGACTCATTTCCAATGTATCTTTGAAATGTAATGTAGTCTCTTTAAAATGTAGTCTCTTTAAAAGGTAGTCCCTTTAAACTGAGGAGAAACACAACAATTGGTGGCGCCAAGGTCCTCACAGGTGGTGCTACTGGGTGATGAGCTGTGCCTGTTCTTTAGGTGAAGTCTGTGAATATAATGCCCCGGCTTGTTAAGGACCATTTTGATACCACCGTCAAGATGACTACGTACCTTGTGGCCTTTATTGTTTCAGATTTTAAATCCATCAGCAAAATAACCGGTCATGGAGCTAAGGTAACTGTGTCTCATTTTGTAAGAGCTTTTTTGTGTTTAAAGTCTGTGTGAATACATAATGGTTTACCTTTTCAGTTAAATCATTGGATTTATGTATCTCGATGTTTTACAGGAATGAAAGGAGAGAATTAAATCGGTTTTGTAATTGGATGATGAGTTTGCACACTGAGCTTTGTTAGTTGCAGAAGATTTTGGTAACGGGCTTGCTTTTTGTATCGTTATATGCATTGGTAACATAGTTTGTTTCATGTAAGATTATATAATCAAGGGGCAAATGAAATACAGTTTTCATGGAGAATCAGCACTAAATAAACCTGTGTCAGGTTGAACGACTCTAACGTGGTAGGGGTGGAAATTGTAGAAGTCTTTGTAGGGGCATAGTGGTTCTGGTGGCAAGTTTAAACTTGTGTTCCTAATTCTGATAATATTTTTATGCAAATGTTTTAGTAACTGGTGTATGAGAACTGTTAAGTGTGTGCTCTAGGGTCCCTTTTGTGGTCATTTAAGTAACTGGGATGAAGAACAACTTCTGTCAGCTTTTGATGCTGGTATTGGAAGCGCTGCCTTCTTGTCTGCTGTAGATTTCCATGTCCACGGTGCCAGACAAGATCAACCAAGCTGACTATGCGTTGGATGCGCAGTGAAACTTTTAGACTTGTACGAGGATTACTTCAGCATTCCATATCCTCTACCTAAGCAAGATAAGTGTTAAATAACTTAATGTGTTTGAGAACATTATTAAGCATAGAGAGTAAATAGCAGTAAAAATCAGTAATTTAGAGTGTTAAGACTGGGCAAAGTTTGGCTCACAGACTTTTAAACTGGCTGCTTCACAGAACTTAAGGACAGATTGAAAAGCTTCACTGAGAACTTCAATATCCTTGTGCTCTGTCTGGAGATTTTTTTAAAGTATGCTTTTGTGATTACATTTAAGAGAGCCCTTAGAAGTGTGTGTGATACATGTGCCTGTGTGGGAGCAATCAGGAAGTGGGATGAGCGAGCTCTTTATGGATTAAAATGATACTAGTACTATTTTAATGTTTTTTCTAGGTTTAGCAGCTATTCCTGACTGTCGGTCTGGTGCTATGGAAAACTGGGGATGGCCCACATACCAGGAATCTGTGTTGTTGTACAACCCTGAAAAGTCCTCAGCATCTTCTAAACTTTGGATTAGTAGTATGGTAATAGCCCATGAGCTGGTTCGTCAGGCGGGATCTGGGAAGAATAAGGAGTTTGAATGGGCATGAGGAGGGGTCAGGGACGATGGATTCTGTGTGGGTAGGGGGATCTTGGAGCTATAAGCTGAAAATAGTTGCTTTGGCTTGAAGGTGCTCTTCTGTGAATCATGAGGACTGTTTCTGGTGAAGGAGTCCTGGCAGGCTGCATAGACGCGGAGGGCTGTAAACGTAAATGTGTTCAGTTCAGCGGCTGCAATGCTGCGGGGCCTTTGCACCACTGTCAGCCTTGAAATTAATTGCAGGCCACCAAATAGGCACATAAAAGTTGGAAAGGTTAGCTGTTTCGTATGTGGCTCTCCTGCCAAAAGTGGTTTCTTTACAAGGTTTCTTGGAACGTGAGTGGAAGCAGTGTTTTAGCGTATTACCATTAAAATGAGAAATGCAGTGGGAAGACGCCAGAGCAAGCTGTATCACTACAAAAGTTCCTTAGAGGTCAATAGCATACTATGAATGCAGTTTCTTACAGGTCAGTAGCAGCTTTTAGGATAAATTGTGTATTTAATTTCAGAAGCTCTTCCCCCCTCCCTCCCGCAGGGGTTGGCAACCTCGTTACCACGGAGCGGTGGCATGATCTGTGGTTAAATGTAGGGTTTGCAAAGTTTATGGAGTTCGTGTCAGTCAGCATTACCCATTGAGAACTGAGAGTTGTAAGCAGCAGTTATGGTATTTTTATTTTGTAACTGCCTTCTAAATCCACTAGTTAAGGATAAAGACCAAGCAGATTTTTGCTGTGAACTACTTTTAAATTTCTGTTTGTGAGGATTATCTGATGTTTAACTCTGAAGAGTAGGGATGTTTGATTTGCCTACATGTACATGTTTTCAGGAACTTATGATGGAATTTAATGATTGCAGTGAAAGTGTATTCTTTTTAGACTTCCAAAAGTGTAACGAAATTATTTTATCTTATTTCATCAAATAGGGTGAGAGTTGAAAAGACGAAAATCCTTCCACTAGCTTTATCAGAGATCCGATACATGAAATTTTCTACCAAAGTGAGAAGAACAATGCATCTGGGCAGAATTTTGCCATAGCACTGCAGTGGCATGATAATAGGGAAATTCACCATTTGGGGGGGGGGGGGGGGGGGGGGGGAGTAATTTGTTTTGTGGTTACTGACCACTCTATCGGAATGTGCAGGTGTCTTTAAGTCTCACTAGCTCAACTAATTTTAGAATCACAGAATGATAGAATGGAATCACAGAATGGTTTGGGTTGGAAGGGACCTTTAAAGGTCATCTTGTCCAATGCCCCTCCGCAATGAGCAGGGACATCTTCAACTAGATCAGCTATTTAAGTTAGTTTAGAACACTGGGACTTATTTGGCTGTATTATTGTTGGGGGGGGGATTATGCTCTGGAATAAAAGAAAGATATGGTTTGCTTTCTTTGTATGATTTAAAGATCACGTGGAATGGACTGAAAAGTGAATGAATAGGGGTTCAGTGGTCACTGAGCAAAATGTAGTAGTAATATTTGGTTTTGCCTCCTATTAGGAAGACTATTTCTTAAGGAGATGTTTTTATGCCATGGCAGTGGATGCATTAAATTCCTCACAACCTCTGTCTACTCCTGTGGAAGGTCCAGCTCAAATTTTAGAGATGTTTGATAATGTTTCTTATGAGAAGGTAAAATACAAAACTGTTACTGATTTCAGTTGTACTGCTTGTACTATACAGTTGTATTTTACTGATTTCGACCCTACATAGAATACCTGGCACACGGTATTAATGGGTTTATGACTTGAATAGTTCCTTGTCCAAAACACCTGGGTGGATTCAAATGGCAGTTGCCTTTTCGATTTCTAAAATGAGGAAGCCTTTACTTCTTCTATCTGTTCTGTAACAACTTAGTCTTAAACCATTCTGGGGGGCTCTTAACCCAAGGAGCATTTTTCACTGGAGCATTATACGGTGCTGGCTTGTATAGTAATTAGAAAAATAATAGCGTAACTTACTCAATCAGTGATATTTTTAAGAGTGACGATCACACAAACCCAAAGAAGTACTGTTTCAATATACATAAAACCCAATTACTTTTTAATCAGAGACACATACAAAAGTGTACCGTTATGCAGATGAGTGGCATGCTGAAATTCTTCTGAAGCAAGCCTCTTGCTAGCGAAGGAGTAGTTTTTGTAAACACTTTGTCACTCTTTTTCTCAGGGATCTTGTATATTAAATATGCTGAGGGACTACCTGACTGCTGATGTGTTTAAAGCTGGACTTGTGCAGTACCTGCAGAAATACAGCTATTGAAATACAAAAAATGAAGATCTGTGGAACAGCATGATGAATGCAAGGTATTCCTCATTTTCTTATTTGTGTTTTTAGATTTCATCACTTCTCGTGAATGATGTGTCTCTCTAATATATTCCCTGAAGACTGCGACCAGTACTTACGATTATGACATCAAAGAAAGATGACCAAAACTTTTTTTTCCCTTTCAGATTTGCCCTACAGGAGGTACTAACAAAAATGAACCACAAGGTGATGGGCTGTTGCAGAAGAAGCCAACAGTCATCTTCATATGCAGTAAGCATCTAGTTTTTTATCCGTCAGTATTTAGGAATTTGACACGTATCTGTGCCCTCACGTTTATTCTGTGCTGTGGCATTGATACATGCACCTTCCAAAAGCATTCTTTGCCACTTAAGCATGGTTCTGGGGAGAGTGTAAGTTTCTTCAGTTCCATTGGAAATCTGTATTTTTCTGTGATTGGACAGAAATTCTGCTCCTGTGCCCAGGGCTGACTGAAAAACAGCAGTACTTCAGGAAGTTGCCATTAACTCCATGAAAGTGTGCACAAGAAAACCAGATGGAGACGTCATGATATCCAGTCCAAACATACCTCTATAGAGCTTACAAATACCCAGCAGCTTGTACAGAGTTCTTACACACCCATTTCTGAGGCAAGGGGAGTCATAAAGAATCTCAGTAGACATAATAAGGGGGGATGAAGGATGATGTTTAGCGCTTACATTGTCGAAATTAGCTGAGGCAAAGACAGTCTTTGATAAGAAGAGCTAGTCCCAAGGACCAGCCAATGAGGTAAAGACAGCTCCCGATAAGAAGCAGGAGCAGGCCCCAAGAGCCAGCTAAGACTGGTCTTGCGGCTTGGGGTGAATAGCAAGAAATGGCTGAGCCTGCGCAAGAAAAAAGGTTACTAGCGGTGACGAAGAGGAGTCATCTATCTTCATCTCTGCGACCACCAGACGACCACCATAAAGAGGCACTGCGTGAGCGCAGTTGAGAGGAGACTATGGAAATGACCTCTCGGAGCTAATTTTAATAGGAAGCGGGGATAGGTCATGCATATGTATAGGCGTATTGTGAATATGTAACACTTGACTGTATAAACTTGAGACAAACTGCCGAGTCGGGCGCGCACGACTTGGGTGGGACTACCCCCCGTGCGGCCCAACGCTGAATGAACATACCTACTTTACGATCTCACTGATTGCGGAGTCTGTTTTCTGCACGTCATTTCTGTTTCACTGTCAGTGTACTCCCGTCTTCCACTTCTTACTTGTCTGCTTTTTCCCTTGCTACTAAAAACAAGCACTGGACTAAAGGAGAAACTCTTGATGTGAGGGCAACGATGGGCACTTGGACACTGCAGAAAGGTTTTCCCCTGCTAACTCTCACAGTGAGAGGGAAGAATGTCCACCTGCAGCAAGAGTACTACGTGACAGGGGTAGATTCTCCTTCATCCACAGGGTAAACAAAATGGGGAAATCTCAGCACGCAAACGGAAGTACTCTCGAATGGCAGACAGTGATGTATGCTAAGAGCTTTTACTGTTGTTTCTTAAGGAACGCTCCCTGAGCTGTTTGGTTGTGAGTCTGTCCCTGTGTAGCTCAGGATCAGCAGCACTCGTAGGCGTCGTTGGACCCTGCGTGCCTGGCCGAGGTGCCAGCAGCTGCAGAGCTGCAGTGCCTGGGCTTCTGGGTGAGCTGGGTGAGCCTGTGCTGGAGACGTGCTAGTGGAACTAGGCTGGAAAGTTCATATTGTGGCAGCTTCAGTGTCAGCGATCTGCCAGGCAAACTAAATGAAAGGTAGCGAGATGCACCTGGCACTGCACTGAAGTCAGAAGTGCGAGCGCAGCCTGTTGCTGCTACTGTGTGGGCAAAAGATTTTACTCGGTGGTTAGACTGGGACAAGTTGGAGAAACTTTTGCAAAGTTCTTCCATTAAACAAAGCACTTCTGTTTTGCAGTAGGTACCTGTGGCACATTCCACTAACCTCCACTACCAGTAAATCTGACACTGTTCAGAGATTTTTGATGACAACTAAAGCAGGTAATTTCTTTGACTAATTAGGCGATTAATTTATTCAAAGTTTGTTTGCAAGCCTTTTAGTTTTGCAGGTTTTTTTTCAGAATGCGGAACTGGAACAACTAGTCCCAGAGAAGCAAATACTTGTCAGCTCAATAATATCACTATAACGATCTCTTAATATTTTCAGAAACCGTGCTGCTGTGTTCTTTAAATCACTGAAATGAGAGTAACAGTATTACTGGGTATAGTACTAGGATGTGTTTGAATCACTAAGAAAAAAAGGAGTTACCCTTTTGTTTCCAGACGTTATTATCCTTCCGGAAGAGGTGGAGTGGGTTAAATTCAGGGGGGACATGAATGGGAATGGTGCACTATGAAGATGATGGGTGGGATCATCTGATCAACCTTTTGAAAGAGAACTATACAGTGATTAGCAGCAAAGACAGAGCAAGTCTCATTAACAGTGTATCCAGGTCGTGAGGTAAGGCCTTCTGTCCAAGTCTGAAAAACATACTAATTCTGTATTTGTGAGTATATACCACTGAAGAAGGAAGTGTTGATAATGTATATAGTATTCATTAAATCTGTTAAATAGACTGAGAGCATATTCTTTTCTTGCTTACAGCAGTGTAAACCCAGGATTTCTCTTGGTTACAGTGGACTTATCTAAGCCGGCTAAGTGAAACGTGTCGTCTTCAGTAAAGACATGTTAATGGAAGGATGCCAGTGTGAAGTGATGGACTAGGATAATGTTTTTGCACCTGGAAAGGTGCTGCTGCCGTTTCTCAGTTAGAAACAAGGCTATTACAGTCATAAAGATGTGACGCAATGGTGATTAGAGCTCAGCGCAACGACATGCTTTGTTGCCCATAATCTCACGGTCACAGTGGAGTACGTAGCACGCACAGCGTGCGGCGTCTGCGCTGGAGGAAGAAGCGATCGCTGCTACCAACTCCCAACTACGTTTTCAGAGCTCTGCCCCCCGAAATACACACTTGAAGCGTGACCTGTAGATTCTGCAATAACAGTTAATCCACACTCGCGTAAACACTAGAGCGGTTAGACAGACCGCACGCACCCGTTTGCGTTCACAGACCAAGCCTACCTGTTCCAATTGTTTCGTGCAATTCGTAGTACTTGAGAATTTCCCCACAGTCACCTGCAGACATTCCGAGAGGAACAGGGATCTGGCGATTCTTCTCAGCACCTGCAAGGAGAAAGCGGGAGCAGGCGTTCGCGCGTTTCCACTCCCAGCATGAGCGGCGGAACGCGCCTGGGGCAGCTCCGGTGGCCCGGGGAGGTGCCGCTTGCTACAACCCCAGCAGCAAACTCACTAAACGAACAACTCGGAAGGCCCAGAGGCCGAAGGCACGAAACGCCAGCGCCGTTCACCGGAGCTCCGCGGCGGGGGCCCTCCGGCGGCCGGGGCGGCCCGGCGAGACGCGTAGAGCGGGCACTGCCTGTCAGGGCACCGGCGAGAGGCCGCTGCTGCCGAGGAGGAGCGGGCACCGGGGGAGAGCAGCGCTCACCAGCTGGGCGGCCGCCGCCTGCGCGGCCGTTAGCGTTCAAATCTCCCCGCTTCCGGCCGGGGCCCCCCCCGCGGGGCCAATCAGCGCTCAGCGCTTGACCGGAGCTAGGCGGGGGCGCGGCGTGCATGACGGGAGGGAGGTCGAGACGGAGGGGAGGTGGTGTGAGCGCCGCCATGGCGGGAGGGTCTCCGCTGCCATCTCGTTGCCGACGGGGACGGCCTCGGCCGCGCCCGGCCCCGACAGAGACGGGGAGCAGCGCCCGCTCCCATCGGGAAGCCCGCTCCCCCGTACCGACGGCGGGGACTGGCGTGGGCTCCGCGCCGCCGGGTCTGCTGCCACGCACAGGATGGCCGCCCGGCCCGCCGCCCCGGGGAGACTACGTCTCCCAGCATGCTCCGCGGGTCCGGCCTTCCGTGACGGGAGGGCCCTTCCGCCGCCAGGCCCGGCCCGGCCCCCGGCCGCGCTGCAGGCCCCGCTCCGCCTCGGAGCAGCCCGGGGCAGGTGAAGGAAGCGAACAGAAACACGGGGTTTGCTCTCTTCAGGCAGGGGCTGGCGGTCTGCCTTTGCTGCGGCCGGCCGTTCCCCTGCCAGGCCGTTCGCCTCACAGCATACCAGAGGCCTCGGCCTACAGCCACAAGCAAAACCAGGAAAACGGGGCGGGGGGGGAAGGTTGGTGAACGTCTTAGTTCTGTAACCTGTCTCTCCTTTGGAATCCTCCCAGACAGGTTAAACCTTTCCTGAATGAAGACCCTGTCCTGCTTTCAGCTGGGGTAGAGTTAATTGTCTTCCTAGTAGCTGGTACAGTGCTATGTTTTCGCGCTAGGTATGAGAAGAATGCTGATAACACACTGATCTCTCCACTTGTTGCTAAGTCATGTTTAGTCTGAAGTCAGGGATTTTTCAGCTTCTGATGCCCAGCCAGCAAGAAGGCTGGAGGGGCACGAGAAGTTGGGGGGGGCCACAGCCAGGGCACCTGACCCAAACTGGCCACAGGGCTATTCCAGACCATGTGACCTCATGCCCAGTACATAAACTGGGGGGAGTGGGGGTGGGGGGATCGCCACTCAGGGTCTAACTGGGTGTCTGTTAGCGGGTGGTGAGCAATTGCATTGTGCATCACTTGTGTATTCCAGCCCTTTTAGGATTACTGTTGTCATTTTATTAGTGTTATCATTATCATTATTGTTTCTTCTTTTCTGTTCTATTAAACTGTTCTTATCTCAACCCACGAATTTTACTTTTTTTTTTCCAATTCTTTCCCCCATCTCACTGGGGGGGGGGGGAAGTGAGTGAGCGGCTGCGTGGTCCTTAGTTGCTGGCTGGGGTTAAACCACGACAGACCCTCATTTTTGAGAGTAAGGTTTGATTCTCTCCTGAATAAAAAAGAGGAAGAAGGATGTTTTGGGGAGAGAGAATGGAGCCCTTCCTTGCGGGCAAGACAAGTGGTGTCTTTTCTAGATGGGGTGTCACCTTCTGTTCTTCATCAGCCAATTAACGGTTCCTTGCGTCCCCATTCATACAGTCACCCACATCAAAAACCATTGACTAATTTCACTCCTGTATTTTCCGTCATCTCCTACATGGCTATCGCAGGTGGAAGACACTGAACGGGAGAGGTGAGTGTGGCTCATTACCGGTGTTGACTGACAGAAGGCAGAAGACCTTGGTGCTGAGGGTTAACCCCGGCAGGCTGCGAAGCTCCAGGCAGCAGCTGGCTTGGATTGGGGGAAGAGGAAAGGGAGGGTAAAAGCAAGCAGCCTGGTGAGTCAGGATGAAAACAGTTTCACAAGCAAAGGAGAAGTGGAAGAAGAGAGAAAGAAAAGAAAACAAAGCAAGTAATGCAAAGGCAAGAGGCAAGCACCTACCACCACCCGTGGGGTAGACCTGTGCCCAACCACTTGCCAAGCAAAAGCTGGCTAACCTCCCGAAAACCCCTCCCCTCCCTTTTGACTGCTGAGGGCGGCGTGATGTGGCACGGAATATCTCTTTGGGTAGCTGGGGTCGTCTGCCCGGTTGTGTGCCGTCCCCACCTATTCACTGGGGCGGCAGAGCGAGGTGTGGAGAAGTCCTTGAGGCCGTGCAAGCACTGCTCGGCGGCAGCCAAACCATCAGTGCGTTATCAGCGCTGTTATGGTCACAAGTCTAAACCACAGCGACACGGGAGCTGCTGCAAAGAAAATGACCTCGATCCCGTGCACTTGGGAAAACAGGCGACGACCTTTGAACATCTCACTTCTGCCGTACACCCCAGAGATGTGTGTGAACATTGTCTAGTTGTCCGGGCGGTAACGCTTCTGGGGTGTAGCCACAGGCTCAACGCCTGTCAAGTGCTCATCGTGTTTGAGTATTACTAGTCTTAACGGACATGCCGAAACATGGCAATGAAAAGAACGAAACCACGTTGCTCTGAGCTTCCGGCACTGAGCATTTCCGAAACACTGATAAAACTGAACTTCGCAGTAATTGTAAAAAGAACTGAAAATGTAAGCATTTTAAGCGGATGAGAATGTCTGGCGATAGTGATGGAGCAGCTGGGCCTGCACCTGCCATTGAAGCGTTGTGGGCAATTGCTAGCCTGCTGGCAGTCGCCAGCTCTGCTTGACGTGCCTTCTCGAGAAGGTGTTTTGGGAACAGTTGGCTTTCTCTGAGCTGCAGCTCCTGAGAACTCATGGTGTCTAGCTGTGGTCTGACCCTGCAGGGTCCCGTCCCTGTCCCCCTGAGGGTCCAGATCCCATCCCCCTGGGGGGCCCTGTCCCGTCCCAGGGACAATGGACAGCGAGGTATTGTCTGACATCGAGAGGCTGCTGTCATGGCGGGCCACAGGCATGGCTGACTATGGCTCCATTTCGTATTGGGGGCCTCCACCCCTGCCCACACTCCCACTGGTGGGGCCCACTCTCCACACGTCGAGCACCCCATGGGTGCCTGGGGAAGCAATGCCGCTCAGGTGAGAAGAAGGTGGAGAAGCAACGGGCACCAACATGCACAATTTCCTACATGTACAGAGCTAGCGGGCTTGCCCGGGACCTGGTCAGGGACCTGCTGCCGAACACAGAAGCCCAGGGCATCTCACAGCCCTAGCAGGGGCACGCGTGGGGCCAAGCACACCCTCCAGAGAAGCCCAGGGTTTCTCCAGAACCTCTCAGGGGCACTCGTAGAGCCAAGCAGACCCTCCAGAGAAGGCCAGGGTTTCTCCAGAACCTCTCAGGGGCACTCGTAGGGCCTAGCAGACCATCCAGAGAAGCTCTGCATTGCTCCAAGCCCTCTCAGGGGCAAGCGTGGGGCCAAGCAGACCCTCCAGAAAAGCCCAGGGTTTCTGCAGAACCTGTCAAGGGCACACGTAGGGAGAAGCAGACCCTCCAGAAAAGGCCAGGGCCTCTCACAGCCCTCTCAGGGGCACGCATGGGGCCAAGCAGACCCGTCAGGGAAGCGGCAGAGTTTTCCAGAACCACTCATGGGCACACGTAGGGCCAAGCAGACCCTCCAGAGAAGCTCTGCATTGCTCCAAGCCCTCTCGAGGTCGCGCATGGGGCCAAGCAGCCCTCCAGAGAAGCCCAGGGTTTCTGCAGAACCTGTCAAGGGCACACATAGGGAGAAGCAGACCCTCCAGAGAAGGCCAGGGTTTCTCAAATCCCTCGTAAGGGTACGAGTCAGGGGAAGCAAGCCCTCCAGAAAAGGCCAGGACCTCCCACAGCCCTTGTACGGGCACGTGTGGGGCCAAGCAGACCCTCCAGAAAAGGCCAGGGTTTCTCCAGAACCTCTCAGGAGCACTCGTAGGGCCAAGCAGACCCTCCAGAGAAGCCCAAGGGTTCTCACAGCTCTCGCAATGACACGCGTGGGGCCAAGCAGATCCTCCAGAGAAGCCTAGGGTTTCTCCAAACCTACTCAGGGCTACACGTAGGGCCAAGCAGACCCTCCAGAGAAGGACAGGGTTTCTCACAGCCTTTATAGTTGTACCTGTGGGGCCAAGCAGACCCTACAGAGAGGACCAGAGCCTCTCACAGCCCTCAGAGGGGCAGTTGTAGGGCCAAGCAGACCCTCGAGAGAAGCCCGTGGTTTCTCACAGCCTTTATAGGTGTACGTGTGGGGCCAAGCAGACCCTCGAGAGAAGCCCGTGGTTTCTCACAGCCTTTATAGGTGTACGCGTGGGGCCAAGCAGACCCTCCAGAGAAGCCCGTGGTTTCTCACAGCCTTTATAGGTGTACGTGTGGGGCCAAGCAGATCCTCCAGAGAAGCCCGTGGTTTCTCACAGCCTCTATAGGTGTACATGTGGGACCAAGCAGACCCTCCAGAGAAGCCCGTGGTTTCTCACAGCCTTTATAGGTGTACGTGTGGGACCAAGCAGACCCTCCAGAGAAGCCTGTGGTTTCTCACAGCCTTTATAGGTGTACGCGTGGGGCCAAGCAGACCCTCCAGAGAAGCCCAAGGTTTCTCACAGCCCTCGCAGGGGCACGCGTGGGGGCAAGTAAACCCTCCAGAGAAGTCCAGAGCCTCTCACAGCCCTCGTAGGGGCAAGCATGGTGCCAAGCAGACCCTCCAGAAAAGCCCAGGATCTCTCCAAACCCTGTCAGGTGCACACGTAGGGAGAAGCAGACCCTCCAGAGAAGCCCAGGGTTTCTGCAGAACCTCTCTCGGGCACACGCAGGGCAAAGCAGACCCTCCAAGAGAAGCTCAGGCCCTCTCCAAGACCTCGGAGGAGCACGCCTGGGGCCAAGCAGACCCTCCAGAGAAGGCCAGGGTTTCTGCAGAACCTGTCAAGGGCACACGTAGGGAGAAGCAGACCCTCCAGAAAAGCCCAGGGTTTCTCCAGAACCTCTCAGGGGCACACACAGGGCCAAGCAGACCCTCCATAAAAGCCCAGGGTTTCTGCAGAACCTGTCAAGGGCACACGTAGGGAGAAGCAGACCCTCCAGAAAAGGCCAGGGCCTCTCACAGCCCTCTCAGGGGCACGCATGGGGCCAAGCAGACCCTTCAGGGAAGCGGCAGAGTTTTCCAGAACCACTCATGGGCACACGTAGGGCCAAGCAGACCCTCCAGAGGAGCCCAGGGCCTCTCACAGCCCTAGCAGGGGCATGCGTGGGGCCAAGCAGACCCTCCAGAGAAGCTCTGCATTGCTCTAAGCCCTCTCGAGGTCGCGCATGGGGCCAAGCAGCCCTCCAGAGAAGCCCAGGGTTTCTGCAGAACCTGTCAAGGGCACACGTAGGGAGAAGCAGACCCTCCAGAAAAGGCCACAGGGCCTCTCACAACCCTCTCAGGGGCCCGCACGGGGCCAAGCAGACCCTCCAGAGAAGGGCAGGGTTTCTCAAATCCCTCGTAAGGGTACGAGTCAGGGCAAGCAGGCCCTCCAGAAAAGGCCAGGACCTCCCACAGCCCTTGTACGGGCACGTGTGGGGCCAAGCAGACCCTCCAGAAAAGCCCAGGGTTTCTCCAGAACCTCTCAGGGGCACTCGTAGGGCCAAGCAGACCCTCCAGAGAAGGCCAGGGTTTCTCACAGCCTTTATAGGAGTACGCGTGGGGCCAAGCAGACCCTCGAGTGAAGCCCGTGGTTTCTCACAGCCTTTATAGGTGGACATGTGGGGCCAAGCAGACCCTCGAGAGAAGCCCAAGGGTTCTCACAGCCCTCGCAATGGCAAGTGTGGGGCCAAGCAGACCCTCCAGAGAAGCCTATGGTTTCTCCAAACCTACTCAGGGCTACACGTAGAGCCAAGCAGACCCTCCAGAGAAGGCCAGGGTTTCTCACAGCCTTTATAGGTGTACACGTAGGGCCAAGCAGACCCTCCAAAGAAGCCTGTGGTTTCTCACAGCCTTTATAGGTGTACGCGTGCGGCCAAGCAGACCCTCCAGAGAGGGCCAGGGCCTCTCACAGCCCTCGCAGGGATAAATCTTGAGCGAAGCAGATCCTCCAAAAGTCCCAGGGCCTGTGCAGCACCTCTCAGGGGCACGCGTGGGGCCAAGCAGACCCTCCAGAGATGACCTGCATTTCACCAAGCCCTGTCAAAGGCACACGTAGGGAGAAGCAGACCCTCCAGAAAAGGGCAGGGCCTCTCACAGCCCTTTCAGGGACATGCTTGGGGCCAAGCAGACCCTCCAGAGAAGCCAGCGCCTCTCACAGCCCTCGGAGGGGCACGCATGGGGCAAAGCAGACCCTCCAGAGAAACCCAGGGATTCTGCAGAACCTCTCACGGGCAGACATAGGGCCAAGCAGACCCTCCAAGAGAAGCTCAGGCCCTCTCCAAGACCTCAGAGGGGCACGCGTGGGGCCAAGGAGACCCTCCAAGAGAAGTTCAGGCCCTCTCCAAGACCTCAGAGGGGCATGCGTGGGGCCAAGCAGACGCTCCAGAGAAAGCCAGGGCCTCTCACAGCCCTGGCAGGGATAAATCTTGAGCGAAGCAGATCCTCCAAAAATCCCAGGGCCTGTGCAGCCCCTCTCAGGGGCATGCGTGGGGCCAAGCAGACCCTCGACAGAAGCCCAGGGTTTCTCCAGAACCTCTCAGGGGCACACACAGGGCCAAGCAGACCCTCCAGAGAAGGCCAGGGTTTCTCACAGCCTTTATAGGTGTACGCGTGGGGCCAAGCAGACCCTCCAGAGAAGGCCAGGGTTTCTCACAGCCTTTATAGGTGTACATGTGGGGCCAAGCAGACCCTCGAGAGAAGCCTGTGGTTTCTCACAGCCTTTATAGGTGTACGTGTGGGGCCAAGCAGACCCTCGAGAGAAGCCCGTGGTTTCTCACAGCCTTTATAGGTGTACGCGTAGGGCCAAGCAGACCCTCGAGAGAAGGCCGTGGTTTCTCACAGCCTTTATAGGTGTACGCGTGGGGCCAAGCAGACCCTCCAGAGAAGGCCGTGGTTTCTCACAGCCTTTATAGGTGTACGTGTGGGGCCAAGCAGACCCTCCAGAGAAGCCCGTGGTTTCTCACAGCCTTTATAGGTGTACATGTGGGGCCAAGCAGACCGTCCAGAGAAGCCTATGGTTTCTCCAAACCTACTCAGGGCTACACGTAGGGCCAAGCAGACCCTCCAGAGAAGCCTGTGGTTTCTCACAGCCTTTATAGGTGTACGTGTGCGGCCAAGCAGACCCTCCAGAGAGGGCCAGGGCCTCTCACAGCCCTCGCAGGGATAAATCTTGAGCGAAGCAGATCCTCCAAAAGTCCCAGGGCCTGTGCAGCACCTCTCAGGGGCACGCGTGGGGCCAAGCAGACCCTCCAGAGATGACCTGTATTTCACCAAGCCCTGTCAAAGGCACACGTAGGGAGAAGCAGACCCTCCAGAAAAGGGCAGGGCCTCTCACAGCCCTCTCAGGGGCACGCATGGGGCCAAGCAGACCCTTCAGGGAAGCGGCAGAGTTTTCCAGAACCACTCATGGGCACACGTAGGGCCAAGCAGACCCTCCAGAGGAGCCCAGGGCCTCTCACAGCCCTAGCAGGGGCATGCGTGGGGCCAAGCAGACCCTCCAGAGAAGCTCTGCATTGCTCCAAGCCCTCTCGAGGTCGCGCATGGGGCCAAGCAGCCCTCCAGAGAAGCCCAGGGTTTCTGCAGAACCTGTCAAGGGCACACGTAGGGAGAAGCAGACCCTCCAGAAAAGGCCACAGGGCCTCTCACAACCCTCTCAGGGGCCCGCACAGGGCCAAGCAGACCCTCCAGAGAAGGCCAGGGTTTCTCAAATCCCTCGTAAGGGTACGAGTCAGGGCAAGCAGGCCCTCCAGAAAAGGCCAGGACCTCCCACAGCCCTTGTACGGGCACGTGTGGGGCCAAGCAGACCCTGCAGAAAAGCCCAGGGTTTCTCCAGAACCTCTCAGGGGCACTCGTAGGGCCAAGCAGACCCTCCAGAGAAGGCCAGGGTTTCTCACAGCCTTTATAGGTGTACACGTGGGGCCAAGCAGACCCTCCAGAGAAGCCCGTGGTTTCTCACAGCCTTTATAGGTGGACATGTGGGGCCAAGCAGACCCTCGAGAGAAGCCCAAGGGTTCTCACAGCCCTCGCAATGGCAAGTGTGGGGCCAAGCAGACCCTCCAGAGAAGCCTATGGTTTCTCCAAACCTACTCAGGGCTACACGTAGAGCCAAGCAGACCCTCCAGAGAAGGCCAGGGTTTCTCACAGCCTTTATAGGTGTACACGTAGGGCCAAGCAGACCCTCCAAAGAAGCCTGTGGTTTCTCACAGCCTTTATAGCTGTACGCGTGCGGCCAAGCAGACCCTCCAGTGAGGGCCAGGGCCTCTCACAGCCCTCGCAGCGATAAATCTTGAGCGAAGCAGATCCTCCAAAAGTCCCAGGGCCTGTGCAGCACCTCTCAGGGGCACACGTGGGGCCAAGCAGACCCTCCAGAGATGCCCTGCATTTCACCAAGCCCTGTCAAAGGCACACGTAGGGAGAAGCAGACCCTCCAGAGAAGCCCAAGGGTTATCACAGCCCTCGCAGGGCAAGCGTGGGGGCAAGTAAACCCTCCAGAAAAGCCCAGGATCTCTCCAAACCCTGTCAGGTGCACACGTAGGGAGAAGCAGACCCTCCAGAGAAGCCCAGGGGTTCTGCAGAACCTCTCTCGGGCACACGCAGGGCAAAGCAGACCCTCCAAGAGAAGCTCAGGCCCTCTCCAAGACCTCGGAGGAGCACGCCTGGGGCCAAGCAGACCCTCCAGAGAAGGCCAGGGTTTCTGCAGAACCTCTCAAGGGCACACGTAGGGAGAAGCAGACAGTCCAGAAAAGGACGGGGCCTCTCACAGCCCTCGGAGGGGTACACATTGGGCAAAGCAGACCCTCCAGAGAAGCCCAAGATTTCTCAAAGCCCTCTCAAGTGCACGCGTGGGGCCAAGCAGACCCTCCAGGGAAGCCTAGGGTTTCTGCACAACCTGTCAAGGGCACACATAGGGAGAAGCAGACAATCCAGAAAAGGCCACAGGGCCTATCACAGCCCTCTCAGGGGCCCGCATGGGGCCAAGCAGACCCTCCAGAGAAGGCCAGGGTTTCACAAATCCCTTGTAAGGGTACGAGTCAGGGCAAGCAGGTCCTACAGAAAAAGCCAGGGTTTCTCCAGAACCTCTCAGGGGCACTCGTAGGGCCAAGCAGACCCTCCAGAGAAGGCCAGGGTTTCTCAGAGCCTTTATAGGTGTATGCGTGGGGCCAAGCAGACCCTCGAGAGAAGCCCGTGGTTTCTCACAGCCCTTATAGGTGGACATGTGGGGCCAAGGAGACCCTCGAGAGAAGCCCAAGGGTTCTCACAGCCCTCGCAATGGCACGCGTGGGGCCAAGCAGACCCTCCAGAGAAGCCTATGGTTTCTCCAAACCTACTCAGGACTACACGTAGGGCCAAGCAGACCCTCCAGAGAAGGCCAGGGTTTCTCACAGCCTTTATAGGTGGACATGTGGGGCCAAGCAGACCCTCCAGAGAAGCCCGTGGTTTCTCACAGCCTTTATAGGTGGACATGTGGGGCCAAGCAGACCCTCGAGAGAAGCCTATGGTTTCTCCAAACCTACTCAGGGCTACACGTAGGGCCAAGCAGACCCTCCAGAGAAGCCTGTGGTTTCTCACAGCCTTTATAGGTGTACGCGTGCGGCCAAGCAGACCCTCCAGAGAGGGCCAGGGCCTCTCACAGCCCTCGCAGCGATAAATCTTGAGCGAAGCAGATCCTCCAAAAGTCCCAGGGCCTGTGCAGCACCTCTCAGGGGCACACGTGGGGCCAAGCAGACCCTCCAGAGATGCCCTGCATTTCACCAAGCCCTGTCAAAGGCACACGTAGGGAGAAGCAGACCCTCCAGAGAAGCCCAGGGTTTCTCCAGAACCTCTCCGGGGCAAACATAGGGCCAAGCAGACCCTCCAGAGAGGACCAGAGCCTCTCACAGCCCTCAGAGGGGCACTCGTAGGGCCAAGCAGACCCTCGAGAGAAGCCCGTGGATTCTCACAGCCTTTATAGGTGTACGTGTGGGGCCAAGCAGACCCTCGAGAGAAGCCCGTGGATTCTCACAGCCTGTATAGGTGTACGTGTGGGGCCAAGCAGACCCTCGAGAGAAGCCCGTGGTTTCTCACAGCCTTTATAGGTGTACGTGTGGGGCCAAGCAGACCCTCCAGAGAAGGCCGTGGTTTCTCACAGCCTTTATAGGTGTACGCGTGCGGCCAAGCAGACCCTCCAGAGAAGCCCAAGGGTTCTCACAGCCCTCGCAGGGGCACGCGTGGGGGCAAGTAAACCCTCCAGAAAAGCCCAGGATCTCTCCAAACCCTGTCAGGTGCACACGTAGGGAGAAGCAGACCCTCCAGAGAAGCCCAGGGTTTCTGCAGAACCTCTCACGGGCACACGCAGGGCAAAGCAGACCCTCCAAGAGAAGCTCAGGCCCTCTCCAAGACCTCGGAGGAGCACGCCTGGGGCCAAGCAGACCCTCCAGAGAAGGCCAGGGTTTCTGCAGAACCTCTCAGGGGCGCACACAGGGCCAAGCAGACCCTCCAGAAAAGCCCAGGGTTTCTGCAGAACCTGTCAAGGGCACACGTAGGGAGAAGCAGACCCTCCAGAAAAGGCCACAGGGCCTCTCACAACCCTCTGAGGGGCCCGCACGGGGCCAAGCAGACCCTCCAGAGAAGCCTATGGTTTCTCCAAACCTACTCAGGGCTACACGTAGGGCCAAGCAGACCCTCCAGAGAAGCCTGTGGTTTCTCACAGCCTTTATAGGTGTACGCGTGCGGCCAAGCAGACCCTCCAGAGAGGGCCAGGGCCTCTCACAGCCCTCGCAGCGATAAATCTTGAGCGAAGCAGATCCTCCAAAAGTCCCAGGGCCTGTGCAGCACCTCTCAGGGGCACGCGTGGGGCCAAGCAGACCCTCCAGAGATGACCTGCATTTCACCAAGCCCTGTCAAAGGCACACGTAGGGAGAAGCAGACCCTCCAGAAAAGGGCAGGGCCTCTCACAGCCCTTTCAGGGACATGCTTGGGGCCAAGCAGACCCTCCAGAGAAGCCAGCGCCTCTCACAGCCCTCGGAGGGGCACGCATGGGGCAAAGCAGACCCTCCAGAGAAACCCAGGGATTCTGCAGAACCTCTCACGGGCAGACATAGGGCCAAGCAGACCCTCCAAGAGAAGCTCAGGCCCTCTCCAAGACGTCAGAGGGGCACGCGTGGGGCCAAGGAGACCCTCCAAGAGAAGTTCAGGCCCTCTCCAAGACCTCAGAGGCGCATGCGTGGGGCCAAGCAGACGCTCCAGAGAAAGCCAGGGCCTCTCACAGCCCTGGCAGGGATAAATCTTGAGCGAAGCAGATCCTCCAAAAATCCCAGGGCCTGTGCAGCCCCTCTCAGGGGCATGCGTGGGGCCAAGCAGACCCTCGACAGAAGCCCAGGGTTTCTCCAGAACCTCTCAGGGGCACACACAGGGCCAAGCAGACCCTCCAGAGAAGGCCAGGGTTTCTCACAGCCTTTATAGGTGTACGCGTGGGGCCAAGCAGACCCTCCAGAGAAGCCCGTGGTTTCTCACAGCCTTTATAGGTGGACATGTGGGGCCAAGCAGACCCTCGAGAGAAGCCCAAGGGTTCTCACAGCCCTCGCAATGGCACGCGTGGGGCCAAGCAGACCCTCCAGAGAAGCCTATGGTTTCTCCAAACCTACTCAGGGCTACACGTAGGGCCAAGCAGACCCTCCAGAGAAGACTGTGGTTTCTCACAGCCTTTATAGGTGTACGTGTGGGGCCAAGCAGACCCTCCAGAGAAGCCCGTGGTTTCTCACAGCCTTTATAGGTGTACGTGTGGGGCCAAGCAGACCCTCCAGAGAAGGCCGTGGTTTCTCACAGCCTTTATAGGTGTACGTGTGGGGCCAAGCAGACCCTCGAGAGAAGCCCGTGGTTTCTCACAGCCTTTATAGGTGTACGCGTGGGGCCAAGCAGACCCTCCAGAGAAGCCCGTGGTTTCTCACAGCCTTTATAGGTGTACATGTGGGGCCAAGCAGACCGTCCAGAGAAGCCTATGTTTTCTCCAAACCTACTCAGGGCTACACGTAGGGCCAAGCAGACCCTCCAGAGAAGACTGTGGTTTCTCACAGCCTTTATAGGTGTACATGTGGGGCCAAGCAGACCCTCCAGAGAAGCCCGTGGTTTCTCACAGCCTTTATAGGTGTACATGTGGGGCCAAGCAGACCGTCCAGAGAAGCCTATGGTTTCTCCAAACCTACTCAGGGCTACATGTAGGGCCAAGCAGACCCTCCAGAGAAGCCTGTGGTTTCTCACAGCCTTTATTGGTGTACGCGTGGGGCCAAGCAGGCCCTCCAGAGATGCCCTGCATTTCACCAAGCCCTGTCAAAGGCACACGTAGGGAGAAGCAGACCCTCCAGAGAAGCCCAGGGTTTCTCCAGAACCTCTCCGGGGCAAACATAGGGCCAAGCAGACCCTCCAGAGAGGACCAGAGCCTCTCACAGCCCTCAGAGGGGCACTCGTAGGGCCAAGCAGAACCTCGAGAGAAGCCCGTGGTTTCTCACAGCCTTTATAGGTGTACGTGTTGGGCCAAGCAGACCCTCCAGAGAAGGCCAGGGTTTCTGCAGAACCTCTCAGGGGCGCACACAGGGCCAAGCAGACCCTCCAGAAAAGCCCAGGGTTTCTGCAGAACCTGTCAAGGGCACACGTAGGGAGAAGCAGACCCTCCAGAAAAGGCCAGGGCCTCTCACAGCCCTCTCAGGGGCACGCATGGGGCCAAGCAGACCCTTCAGGGAAGCGGCAGAGTTTTCCAGAACCACTCATGGGCACACGTAGGGCCAAGCAGACCCTCCAGAGGAGCCCAGGGCCTCTCACAGCCCTAGCAGGGGCATGCGTGGGGCCAAGCAGACCCTCCAGAGAAGCTCTGCATTGCTCCAAGCCCTCTCGAGGTCGCGCATGGGGCCAAGCAGCCCTCCAGAGAAGCCCAGGGTTTCTGCAGAACCTGTCAAGGGCACACGTAGGGAGAAGCAGACCCTCCAGAAAAGGCCACAGGGCCTCTCACAACCCTCTCAGGGGCCCGCACGGGGCCAAGCAGACCCTCCAGAGAAGGCCAGGGTTTCTCAAATCCCTCGTAAGGGTACGAGTCAGGGCAAGCAGGCCCTCCAGAAAAGGCCAGGACCTCCCACAGCCCTTGTACGGGCACGTGTGGGGCCAAGCAGACCCTCCAGAAAAGCCCAGGGTTTCTCCAGAACCTCTCAGGGGCACTCGTAGGGCCAAGCAGACCCTCCAGAGAAGGCCAGGGTTTCTCACAGCCTTTATAGGTGTACGCGTGGGGCCAAGCAGACCCTCCAGAGAAGCCCGTGGTTTCTCACAGCCTTTATAGGTGGACATGTGGGGCCAAGCAGACCCTCGAGAGAAGCCCAAGGGTTCTCACAGACCTCGCAATGGCAAGTGTGGGGCCAAGCAGACCCTCCAGAGAAGCCTATGGTTTCTCCAAACCTACTCAGGGCTACACATAGGGCCAAGCAGACGCTCCAGAGAAGCCTGTGGTTTCTCACAGCCTTTATAGGTGTACATGTGGGGCCAAGCAGACCCTCCAGAGAAGCCTATGGTTTCTCCAAACCTACTCAGGGCTACACGTAGGGCCAAGCAGACCCTCCAGAGAAGGCCAGGGTTTCTCACAGCCTTTATAGGTGTACATGTGGGGCCAAGCAGACCCTCGAGAGAAGCCTGTGGTTTCTCACAGCCTTTATAGGTGTACGCGTGGGGCCAAGCAGACCCTCCAGAGAAGCCCGTGGTTTCTCACAGCCTTTATAGGTGGACATGTGGGGCCAAGCAGACCCTCGAGAGAAGCCCAAGGGTTCTCACAGCCCTCGCAATGGCACGCGTGGGGCCAAGCAGACCCTCCAGAGAAGCCTATGGTTTCTCCAAACCTACTCAGGGCTACACGTAGAGCCAAGCAGACCCTCGAGAGAAGGCCGTGGTTTCTCACAGCCTTTATAGGTGTACACGTAGGGCCAAGCAGACCCTCCAAAGAAGCCTGTGGTTTCTCACAGCCTTTATAGCTGTACGCGTGCGGTCAAGCAGACCCTCCAGAGAGGGCCAGGGCCTCTCACAGCCCTCGCAGCGATAAATCTTGAGCGAAGCAGATCCTCCAGAAGTCCCAGGGCCTGTGCAGCACCTCTCAGGGGCACGCGTGGGGCCAAGCAGACCCTCCAGAGATGACCTGCATTTCACCAAGCCCTGTCAAAGGCACACGTAGGGAGAAGCAGACCCTCCAGAAAAGGGCAGGGCCTCTCACAGCCCTTTCAGGGACATGCTTGGGGCCAAGCAGACCCTCCAGAGAAGCCAGCGCCTCTCACAGCCCTCGGAGGGGCACGCATGGGGCAAAGCAGACCCTCCAGAGAAACCCAGGGATTCTGCAGAACCTCTCACGGGCAGACATAGGGCCAAGCAGACCCTCCAAGAGAAGCTCAGGCCCTCTCCAAGACCTCAGAGGGGCACGCGTGGGGCCAAGGAGACCCTCCAAGAGAAGTTCAGGCCCTCTCCAAGACCTCAGAGGCGCATGCGTGGGGCCAAGCAGACGCTCCAGAGAAAGCCAGGGCCTCTCACAGCCCTGGCAGGGATAAATCTTGAGCGAAGCAGATCCTCCAAAAATCCCAGGGCCTGTGCAGCCCCTCTCAGGGGCATGCGTGGGGCCAAGCAGACCCTCGACAGAAGCCCAGGGTTTCTCCAGAACCTCTCAGGGGCACACACAGGGCCAAGCAGACCCTCCAGAGAAGGCCAGGGTTTCTCACAGCCTTTATAGGTGTACGCGTGGGGCCAAGCAGACCCTCCAGAGAAGCCCGTGGTTTCTCACAGCCTTTATAGGTGGACATGTGGGGCCAAGCAGACCCTCGAGAGAAGCCCAAGGGTTCTCACAGCCCTCGCAATGGCACGCGTGGGGCCAAGCAGACCCTCCAGAGAAGCCTATGGTTTCTCCAAACCTACTCAGGGCTACACGTAGGGTCAAGCAGACCCTCCAGAGAAGGCCAGGGTTTCTCACAGCCTTTATAGGTGTACATGTGGGGCCAAGCAGACCCTCGAGAGAAGCCCGTGGTTTCTCACAGCCTTTATAGCTGTACGCGTGGGGCCAAGCAGACCCTCCAGAGAAGGCCGTGGTTTCTCACAGCCTTTATAGGTGTACGCGTGCGGCCAAGCAGACCCTCCAGAGAAGCCCAAGGGTTCTCACAGCCCTCGCAGGGGCACGCGTGGGGGCAAGTAAAACCTCCAGAAAAGCCCATGATCTCTGCAAACCCTGTCAGGTGCACACGTAGGGAGAAGCAGACCCTCCAGAGAAGCCCAGGGTTTCTGCAGAACCTGTCCGGGGCAAACATAGGGCCAAGCAGACCCTCCAGAGAAGGCCAGGGTTTCTCACAGCCTTTATAGGTGTACATGTGCGGCCAAGCAGACCCTCCAGAGAAGCCCGTGGTTTCTCACAGCCTTTATAGGTGTACATGTGGGGCCAAGCAGACCCTCCAGAGAAGCCTATGGTTTCTCCAAACCTACTCAGGGCTACACGTAGGGCCAAGCAGACCCTCCAGAGAAGCCTGTGGTTTCTCACAGCCTTTATAGGTGTACGCGTGCGGCCAAGCAGACCCTCCAGAGAAGTCCAGAGCCTCTCACAGCCCTCGCAGCGATAAATCTTGAGCGAAGCAGATCCTCCAAAAGTCCCAGGGCCTGTGCAGCACCTCTCAGGGGCACGCGTGGGGCCAAGCAGACCCTCCAGAGATGCCCTGCATTTCACCAAGCCCTGTCAAAGGCACACGTAGGGAGAAGCAGACCCTCCAGAGAAGCCCAGGGTTTCTCCAGAACCTCTCCGGGGCAAACACAGGGCCAAGCAGACTCTCCAGAGAGGACCAGAGCCTCTCACAGCCCTCAGAGGGGCACTCGTAGGGCCAAGCAGAACCTCGAGGGAAGCCCGTGGTTTCTCACAGCCTTGATAGGTGTACGTGTTGGGCCAAGCAGACCCTCCAGAAAAGCCCAGGGTTTCTGCAGAACCTGTCAAGGGCACACGTAGGGAGAAGCAGACCCTCCAGAAAAGGCCAGGGCCTCTCACAGCCCTCTCAGGGGCACGCATGGGGCCAAGCAGACCCTTCAGGGAAGCGGCAGAGTTTTCCAGAACCACTCATGGGCACACGTAGGGCCAAGCAGACCCTCCAGAGGAGCCCAGGGCCTCTCACAGCCCTAGCAGGGGCATGCGTGGGGCCAAGCAGACCCTCCAGAGAAGCTCTGCATTGCTCCAAGCCCTCTCGAGGTCGCGCATGGGGCCAAGCAGCCCTCCAGAGAAGCCCAGGGTTTCTGCAGAACCTGTCAAGGGCACACGTAGGGAGAAGCAGACCCTCCAGAAAAGGCCACAGGGCCTCTCACAACCCTCTCAGGGGCCCGCACGGGGCCAAGCAGACCCTCCAGAGAAGGCCAGGGTTTCTCAAATCCCTCGTAAGGGTACGAGTCAGGGCAAGCAGGCCCTCCAGAAAAGGCCAGGACCTCCCACAGCCCTTGTACGGGCACGTGTGGGGCCAAGCAGACCCTCCAGAAAAGCCCAGGGTTTCTCCAGAACCTCTCAGGGGCACTCGTAGGGCCAAGCAGACCCTCCAGAGAAGGCCAGGGTTTCTCACAGCCTTTATAGGAGTACGCGTGGGGCCAAGCAGACCCTCGAGAGAAGCCCGTGGTTTCTCACAGCCTTTATAGGTGGACATGTGGGGCCAAGCAGACCCTCGAGAGAAGCCCAAGGGTTCTCACAGCCCTCGCAATGGCAAGTGTGGGGCCAAGCAGACCCTCCAGAGAAGCCTATGGTTTCTCCAAACCTACTCAGGGCTACACGTAGAGCCAAGCAGACCCTCGAGAGAAGGCCGTGGTTTCTCACAGCCTTTATAGGTGTACACGTAGGGCCAATCAGACCCTCCAAAGAAGCCTGTGGTTTCTCACAGCCTTTATAGCTGTACGCGTGCGGCCAAGCAGACCCTCCAGAGAGGGCCAGGGCCTCTCACAGCCCTCGCAGGGATAAATCTTGAGCGAAGCAGATCCTCCAAAAGTCCCAGGGCCTGTGCAGCACCTCTCAGGGGCACGCGTGGGGCCAAGCAGACCCTCCAGAGATGACCTGCATTTCACCAAGCCCTGTCAAAGGCACACGTAGGGAGAAGCAGACCCTCCAGAAAAGGGCAGGGCCTCTCACAGCCCTTTCAGGGACATGCTTGGGGCCAAGCAGACCCTCCAGAGAAGCCAGCGCCTCTCACAGCCCTCGGAGGGGCACGCATGGGGCAAAGTAGACCCTCCAGAGAAACCCAGGGATTCTGCAGAACCTCTCACGGGCAGACATAGGGCCAAGCAGACCCTCCAAGAGAAGCTCAGGCCCTCTCCAAGACCTCAGAGGGGCACGCGTGGGGCCAAGGAGACCCTCCAAGAGAAGTTCAGGCCCTCTCCAAGACCTCAGAGGGGCATGCGTGGGTCCAAGCAGACGCTCCAGAGAAAGCCAGGGCCTCTCACAGCCCTGGCAGGGATAAATCTTGAGCGAAGCAGATCCTCCAAAAATCCCAGGGCCTGTGCAGCCCCTCTCAGGGGCATGCGTGGGGCCAAGCAGACCCTCGACAGAAGCCCAGGGTTTCTCCAGAACATCTCAGGGGCACACACAGGGCCAAGCAGACCCTCCAGAGAAGGCCAGGGTTTCTCAAAGCCTTTATAGGTGTACGCGTGGGGCCAAGCAGACCCTCCAGAGAAGCCCGTGGTTTCTCACAGCCTTTATAGGTGGACATGTGGGGCCAAGCAGACCCTCGAGAGAAGCCCAAGGGTTCTCACAGCCCTCGCAATGGCAAGTGTGGGGCCAAGCAGACCCTCCAGAGAAGCCTATGGTTTCTCCAAACCTACTCAGGGCTACACGTAGAGCCAAGCAGACCCTCCAGAGAAGGCCAGGGTTTCTCACAGCCTTTATAGGTGTACACGTAGGGCCAAGCAGACCCTCCAAAGAAGCCTGTGGTTTCTCACAGCCTTTATAGCTGTACGCGTGCGGCCAAGCAGACCCTCCAGAGAGGGCCAGGGCCTCTCACAGCCCTCGCAGGGATAAATCTTGAGCGAAGCAGATCCTCCAAAAGTCCCAGGGCCTGTGCAGCACCTCTCAGGGGCACGCGTGGGGCCAAGCAGACCCTCCAGAGATGCTCTGCATTTCACCAAGCCCTGTCAAAGGCACACGTAGGGAGAAGCAGACCCTCCAGAGAAGCCCAGGGTTTCTCCAGAACCTCTCCGGGGCAAACATAGGGCCAAGCAGACCCTCCAGAGAGGACCAGAGCCTCTCACAGCCCTCAGAGGGGCACTCGTAGGGCCAAGCAGAACCTCGAGGGAAGCCCGTGGTTTCTCACAGCCTTTATAGGTGTACGTGTTGGGCCAAGCAGACCCTCCAGAGAAGGCCAGGGTTTCTGCAGAACCTCTCAGGGGCACACAAAGGGCCAAGCAGACCCTCCAGAAAAGCCCAGGGTTTCTGCAGAACCTGTCAAGGGCACACGTAGGGAGAAGCAGACCCTCCAGAAAAGGCCAGGGCCTCTCACAGCCCTCTCAGGGGCACGCATGGGGCCAAGCAGACCCTTCAGGGAAGCGGCAGAGTTTTCCAGAACCACTCATGGGCACACGTAGGGCCAAGCAGACCCTCCAGAGGAGCCCAGGGCCTCTCACAGCCCTAGCAGGGGCATGCGTGGGGCCAAGCAGACCCTCCAAGAGAAGCTCAGGCCCTCTCCAAGACCTCAGAGGGGCACGTGTGGGGCCAAGGAGACCCTCCAAGAGAAGTTCAGGCCCTCTCCAAGACCTCAGAGGGGCATGCGTGGGTCCAAGCAGACGCTCCAGAGAAAGCCAGGGCCTCTCACAGCCCTGGCAGGGATAAATCTTGAGCGAAGCAGATCCTCCAAAAATCCCAGGGCCTGTGCAGCCCCTCTCAGGGGCATGCGTGGGGCCAAGCAGACCCTCGACAGAAGACAAGGGTTTCTCCAGAACATCTCAGGGGCACACACAGGGCCAAGCAGACCCTCCAGAGAAGGCCAGGGTTTCTCACAGCCTTTATAGGTGTACGCGTGGGGCCAGTCAGACCCTCCAGAGAAGCCCGTGGTTTCTCACAGCCTTTAGAGGTGGACATGTGGGGCCAAGCAGACCCTCGAGAGAAGCCCAAGGGTTCTCACAGCCCTCGCAATGGCACGCGTGGGGCCAAGCAGACCCTCCAGAGAAGCCTATGCTTTCTCCAAACCTACTCAGGGCTACACGTAGGGCCAAGCAGACCCTCCAGAGGAGCCCAGGGCCTCTCACAGCCCTAGCAGGGGCATGCGTGGGGCCAAGCAGACCCTCCAGAGAAGCTCTGCATTGCTCCAAGCCCTCTCGAGGTCGCGCATGGGGCCAAGCAGCCCTCCAGAGAAGCCCAGGGTTTCTGCAGAACCTGTCAAGGGCACACGTAGGGAGAAGCAGACCCTCCAGAAAAGGCCACAGGGCCTCTCACAACCCTCTCAGGGGCCCGCACGGGGCCAAGCAGACCCTCCAGAGAAGGCCAGGGTTTCTCAAATCCCTCGTAAGGGTACGAGTCAGGGCAAGCAGGCCCTCCAGAAAAGGCCAGGACCTCCCACAGCCCTTGTACGGGCACGTGTGGGGCCAAGCAGACCCTCCAGAAAAGCCCAGGGTTTCTCCAGAACCTCTCAGGGGCACTCGTAGGGCCAAGCAGACCCTCCAGAGAAGGCCAGGGTTTCTCACAGCCTTTATAGGAGTACGCGTGGGGCCAAGCAGACCCTCGAGAGAAGCCCGTGGTTTCTCACAGCCTTTATAGGTGGACATGTGGGGCCAAGCAGACCCTCGAGAGAAGCCCAAGGGTTCTCACAGCCCTCGCAATGGCAAGTGTGGGGCCAAGCAGACCCTCCAGAGAAGCCTATGGTTTCTCCAAACCTACTCAGGGCTACACGTAGAGCCAAGCAGACCCTCCAGAGAAGGCCAGGGTTTCTCACAGCCTTTATAGGTGTACACGTAGGGCCAATCAGACCCTCCAAAGAAGCCTGTGGTTTCTCACAGCCTTTATAGCTGTACGCGTGCGGCCAAGCAGACCCTCCAGAGAGGGCCAGGGCCTCTCACAGCCCTCGCAGGGATAAATCTTGAGCGAAGCAGATCCTCCAAAAGTCCCAGGGCCTGTGCAGCACCTCTCAGGGGCACGCGTGATGCCAAGCAGACCCTCCAGAGATGACCTGCATTTCACCAAGCCCTGTCAAAGGCACACGTAGGGAGAAGCAGACCCTCCAGAAAAGGGCAGGGCCTCTCACAGCCCTTTCAGGGACATGCTTGGGGCCAAGCAGACCCTCCAGAGAAGCCAGCGCCTCTCACAGCCCTCGGAGGGGCACGCATGGGGCAAAGTAGACCCTCCAGAGAAACCCAGGGATTCTGCAGAACCTCTCACGGGCAGACATAGGGCCAAGCAGACCCTCCAAGAGAAGCTCAGGCCCTCTCCAAGACCTCAGAGGGGCACGCGTGGGGCCAAGGAGACCCTCCAAGAGAAGTTCAGGCCCTCTCCAAGACCTCAGAGGGGCATGCGTGGGTCCAAGCAGACGCTCCAGAGAAAGCCAGGGCCTCTCACAGCCCTGGCAGGGATAAATCTTGAGCGAAGCAGATCCTCCAAAAATCCCAGGGCCTGTGCAGCCCCTCTCAGGGGCATGCGTGGGGCCAAGCAGACCCTCGACAGAAGCCCAGGGTTTCTCCAGAACATCTCAGGGGCACACACAGGGCCAAGCAGACCCTCCAGAGAAGGCCAGGGTTTCTCAAAGCCTTTATAGGTGTACGCGTGGGGCCAAGCAGACCCTCCAGAGAAGCCCGTGGTTTCTCACAGCCTTTATAGGTGGACATGTGGGGCCAAGCAGACCCTCGAGAGAAGCCCAAGGGTTCTCACAGCCCTCGCAATGGCAAGTGTGGGGCCAAGCAGACCCTCCAGAGAAGCCTATGGTTTCTCCAAACCTACTCAGGGCTACACGTAGAGCCAAGCAGACCCTCCAGAGAAGGCCAGGGTTTCTCACAGCCTTTATAGGTGTACACGTAGGGCCAAGCAGACCCTCCAAAGAAGCCTGTGGTTTCTCACAGCCTTTATAGCTGTACGCGTGCGGCCAAGCAGACCCTCCAGAGAGGGCCAGGGCCTCTCACAGCCCTCGCAGGGATAAATCTTGAGCGAAGCAGATCCTCCAAAAGTCCCAGGGCCTGTGCAGCACCTCTCAGGGGCACGCGTGGGGCCAAGCAGACCCTCCAGAGATGCTCTGCATTTCACCAAGCCCTGTCAAAGGCACACGTAGGGAGAAGCAGACCCTCCAGAGAAGCCCAGGGTTTCTCCAGAACCTCTCCGGGGCAAACATAGGGCCAAGCAGACCCTCCAGAGAGGACCAGAGCCTCTCACAGCCCTCAGAGGGGCACTCGTAGGGCCAAGCAGAACCTCGAGGGAAGCCCGTGGTTTCTCACAGCCTTTATAGGTGTACGTGTTGGGCCAAGCAGACCCTCCAGAGAAGGCCAGGGTTTCTGCAGAACCTCTCAGGGGCACACACAGGGCCAAGCAGACCCTCCAGAAAAGCCCAGGGTTTCTGCAGAACCTGTCAAGGGCACACGTAGGGAGAAGCAGACCCTCCAGAAAAGGCCAGGGCCTCTCACAGCCCTCTCAGGGGCACGCATGGGGCCAAGCAGACCCTTCAGGGAAGCGGCAGAGTTTTCCAGAACCACTCATGGGCACACGTAGGGCCAAGCAGACCCTCCAGAGGAGCCCAGGGCCTCTCACAGCCCTAGCAGGGGCATGCGTGGGGCCAAGCAGACCCTCCAAGAGAAGCTCAGGCCCTCTCCAAGACCTCAGAGGGGCACGTGTGGGGCCAAGGAGACCCTCCAAGAGAAGTTCAGGCCCTCTCCAAGACCTCAGAGGGGCATGCGTGGGTCCAAGCAGACGCTCCAGAGAAAGCCAGGGCCTCTCACAGCCCTGGCAGGGATAAATCTTGAGCGAAGCAGATCCTCCAAAAATCCCAGGGCCTGTGCAGCCCCTCTCAGGGGCATGCGTGGGGCCAAGCAGACCCTCGACAGAAGCCCAGGGTTTCTCCAGAACCTCTCAGGGGCACACACAGGGCCAAGCAGACCCTCCAGAGAAGGCCAGGGTTTCTCACAGCCTTTATAGGTGTACGCGTGGGGCCAGTCAGACCCTCCAGAGAAGCCCGTGGTTTCTCACAGCCTTTAGAGGTGGACATGTGGGGCCAAGCAGACCCTCGAGAGAAGCCCAAGGGTTCTCACAGCCCTCGCAATGGCACGCGTGGGGCCAAGCAGACCCTCCAGAGAAGCCTATGCTTTCTCCAAACCTACTCAGGGCTACACGTAGGGCCAAGCAGACCCTCCAGAGGAGCCCAGGGCCTCTCACAGCCCTAGCAGGGGCATGCGTGGGGCCAAGCAGACCCTCCAGAGAAGCTCTGCATTGCTGCAAGCCCTCTCGAGGTCGCGCATGGGGCCAAGCAGCCCTCCAGAGAAGCCCAGGGTTTCTGCAGAACCTGTCAAGGGCACACGTAGGGAGAAGCAGACCCTCCAGAAAAGGCCACAGGGCCTCTCACAACCCTCTCAGGGGCCCGCACGGGGCCAAGCAGACCCTCCAGAGAAGGCCAGGGTTTCTCAAATCCCTCGTAAGGGTACGAGTCAGGGCAAACAGGCCCTCCAGAAAAGGCCAGGACCTCCCACAGCCCTTGTACGGGCACGTGTGGGGCCAAGCAGACCCTCCAGAAAAGCCCAGGGTTTCTCCAGAACCTCTCAGGGGCACTCGTAGGGCCAAGCAGACCCTCCAGAGAAGGCCAGGGTTTCTCACAGCCTTTATAGGTGTACGCGTGGGGCCAAGCAGACCCTCCAGAGAAGCCCGTGGTTTCTCACAGCCTTTATAGGTGGACATGTGGGGCCAAGCAGACCCTCGAGAGAAGCCCAAGGGTTCTCACAGCCCTCGCAATGGCAAGTGTGGGGCCAAGCAGACCCTCCAGAGAAGCCTATGGTTTCTCCAAACCTACTCAGGGCTACACGTAGAGCCAAGCAGACCCTCCAGAGAAGGCCAGGGTTTCTCACAGCCTTTATAGGTGTACACGTAGGGCCAAGCAGACCCTCCAAAGAAGCCTGTGGTTTCTCACAGCCTTTATAGCTGTACGCGTGCGGCCAAGCAGACCCTCCAGAGAGGGCCAGGGCCTCTCACAGCCCTCGCAGGGATAAATCTTGAGCGAAGCAGATCCTCCAAAAGTCCCAGGGCCTGTGCAGCACCTCTCAGGGGCACGCGTGGGGCCAAGCAGACCCTCCAGAGATGCTCTGCATTTCACCAAGCCCTGTCAAAGGCACACGTAGGGAGAAGCAGACCCTCCAGAGAAGCCCAGGGTTTCTCCAGAACCTCTCCGGGGCAAACATAGGGCCAAGCAGACCCTCCAGAGAGGACCAGAGCCTCTCACAGCCCTCAGAGGGGCACTCGTAGGGCCAAGCAGAACCTCGAGGGAAGCCCGTGGTTTCTCACAGCCTTTATAGGTGTACGTGTTGGGCCAAGCAGACCCTCCAGAGAAGGCCAGGGTTTCTGCAGAACCTCTCAGGGGCACACACAGGGCCAAGCAGACCCTCCAGAAAAGCCCTGGGTTTCTGCAGAACCTGTCAAGGGCACACGTAGGGAGAAGCAGACCCTCCAGAAAAGGCCAGGGCCTCTCACAGCCCTCTCAGGGGCACGCATGGGGCCAAGCAGACCCTTCAGGGAAGCGGCAGAGTTTTCCAGAACCACTCATGGGCACACGTAGGGCCAAGCAGACCCTCCAGAGGAGCCCAGGGCCTCTCACAGCCCTAGCAGGGGCATGCGTGGGGCCAAGCAGACCCTCCAGAGAAGCTCTGCATTGCTCCAAGCCCTCTCGAGGTCGCGCATGGGGCCAAGCAGCCCTCCAGAGAAGCCCAGGGTTTCTGCAGAACCTGTCAAGGGCACACGTAGGGAGAAGCAGACCCTCCAGAAAAGGCCACAGGGCCTCTCACAACCCTCTCAGGGGCCCGCACGGGGCCAAGCAGACCCTCCAGAGAAGGCCAGGGTTTCTCAAATCCCTCGTAAGGGTACGAGTCAGGGCAAGCACGCCCTCCAGAAAAGGCCAGGACCTCCCACAGCCCTTGTACGGGCACGTGTGGGGCCAAGCAGACCCTCCAGAAAAGCCCAG
Organism: Harpia harpyja; assembly: GCF_026419915.1. Taxonomy (NCBI): domain Eukaryota; kingdom Metazoa; phylum Chordata; class Aves; order Accipitriformes; family Accipitridae; genus Harpia; species Harpia harpyja. The sequence continues at coordinate 27,470,159 of NC_068969.1, forward strand.
GGTTTCTCCAGAACCTCTCAGGGGCACTCGTAGGGCCAAGCAGACCCTCCAGAGAAGGCCAGGGTTTCTCACAGCCTTTATAGGTGTACGCGTGGGGCCAAGCAGACCCTCCAGAGAAGCCCGTGGTTTCTCACAGCCTTTATAGGTGGACATGTGGGGCCAAGCAGACCCTCGAGAGAAGCCCAAGGGTTCTCACAGCCCTCGCAATGGCAAGTGTGGGGCCAAGCAGACCCTCCAGAGAAGCCTATGGTTTCTCCAAACCTACTCAGGGCTACACGTAGAGCCAAGCAGACCCTCCAGAGAAGGCCAGGGTTTCTCACAGCCTTTATAGGTGTACACGTAGGGCCAAGCAGACCCTCCAAAGAAGCCTGTGGTTTCTCACAGCCTTTATAGCTGTACGCGTGCGGCCAAGCAGACCCTCCAGAGAGGGCCAGGGCCTCTCACAGCCCTCGCAGGGATAAATCTTGAGCGAAGCAGATCCTCCAAAAGTCCCAGGGCCTGTGCAGCACCTCTCAGGGGCACGCGTGGGGCCAAGCAGACCCTCCAGAGATGCCCTGCATTTCACCAAGCCCTGTCAAAGGCACACGTAGGGAGAAGCAGACCCTCCAGAGAAGCCCAGGGTTTCTCCAGAACCTCTCCGGGGCAAACATAGGGCCAAGCAGACCCTCCAGAGAGGACCAGAGCCTCTCACAGCCCTCAGAGGGGCACTCGTAGGGCCAAGCAGAACCTCGAGGGAAGCCCGTGGTTTCTCACAGCCTTTATAGGTGTACGTGTTGGGCCAAGCAGACCCTCCAGAGAAGGCCAGGGTTTCTGCAGAACCTCTCAGGGGCACACACAGGGCCAAGCAGACCCTCCAGAAAAGCCCAGGGTTTCTGCAGAACCTGTCAAGGGCACACGTAGGGAGAAGCAGACCCTCCAGAAAAGGCCAGGGCCTCTCACAGCCCTCTCAGGGGCACGCATGGGGCCAAGCAGACCCTTCAGGGAAGCGGCAGAGTTTTCCAGAACCACTCATGGGCACACGTAGGGCCAAGCAGACCCTCCAGAGGAGCCCAGGGCCTCTCACAGCCCTAGCAGGGGCATGCGTGGGGCCAAGCAGACCCTCCAGAGAAGCTCTGCATTGCTGCAAGCCCTCTCGAGGTCGCGCATGGGGCCAAGCAGCCCTCCAGAGAAGCCCAGGGTTTCTGCAGAACCTGTCAAGGGCACACGTAGGGAGAAGCAGACCCTCCAGAAAAGGGCAGGGCCTCTCACAGCCCTTTCAGGGACATGCTTGGGGCCAAGCAGACCCTCCAGAGAAGCCAGCGCCTCTCACAGCCCTCGGAGGGGCACGCATGGGGCAAAGCAGACCCTCCAGAGAAGCCCAGGGATTCTGCAGAACCTCTCACGGGCAGACATAGGGCCAAGCAGACCCTCCAAGAGAAGCTCAGGCCCTCTCCAAGACCTCAGAGGGGCACGCATGGGGCCAAGGAGACCCTCCAAGAGAAGTTCAGGCCCTCTCCAAGACCTCAGAGGGGCATGCGTGGGGCCAAGCAGACGCTCCAGAGAAAGCCAGGGCCTCTCACAGCCCTGGCAGGGATAAATCTTGAGCGAAGCAGATCCTCCAAAAATCCCAGGGCCTGTGCAGCCCCTCTCAGGGGCATGCGTGGGGCCAAGCAGACCCTCGACAGAAGCCCAGGGTTTCTCCAGAACCTCTCAGGGGCACACACAGGGCCAAGCAGACCCTCCAGAGAAGGCCAGGGTTTCTCACAGCCTTTATAGGTGTACGCGTGGGGCCAGTCAGACCCTCCAGAGAAGCCCGTGGTTTCTCACAGCCTTTATAGGTGGACATGTGGGGCCAAGCAGACCCTCGAGAGAAGCCCGTGGTTTCTCACAGCCTTTATAGGTGTACGCGTGGGGCCAAGCAGACCCTCCAGAGAAGGCCAGGGTTTCTCACAGCCTTTATAGGTGTACGCGTGCGGCCAAGCAGACCCTCCAGAGAAGCCTATGGTTTCTCCAAACCTACTCAGGGCTACACGTAGAGCCAAGCAGACCCTCCAGAGAAGGCCAGGGTTTCTCACAGCCTTTATAGGTGTACACGTAGGGCCAAGCAGACCCTCCAAAGAAGCCTGTGGTTTCTCACAGCCTTTATAGCTGTACGCGTGCGGCCAAGCAGACCCTCCAGAGAGGGCCAGGGCCTCTCACAGCCCTCGCAGGGATAAATCTTGAGCGAAGCAGATCCTCCAAAAGTCCCAGGGCCTGTGCAGCACCTCTCAGGGGCACGCGTGGGGCCAAGCAGACCCTCCAGAGATGCCCTGCATTTCACCAAGCCCTGTCAAAGGCACACGTAGGGAGAAGCAGACCCTCCAGAGAAGCCCAGGGTTTCTCCAGAACCTCTCCGGGGCAAACATAGGGCCAAGCAGACCCTCCAGAGAGGACCAGAGCCTCTCACAGCCCTCAGAGGGGCACTCGTAGGGCCAAGCAGAACCTCGAGGGAAGCCCGTGGTTTCTCACAGCCTTTATAGGTGTACGTGTTGGGCCAAGCAGACCCTCCAGAGAAGGCCAGGGTTTCTGCAGAACCTCTCAGGGGCACACACAGGGCCAAGCAGACCCTCCAGAAAAGCCCAGGGTTTCTGCAGAACCTGTCAAGGGCACACGTAGGGAGAAGCAGACCCTCCAGAAAAGGCCAGGGCCTCTCACAGCCCTCTCAGGGGCACGCATGGGGCCAAGCAGACCCTTCAGGGAAGCGGCAGAGTTTTCCAGAACCACTCATGGGCACACGTAGGGCCAAGCAGACCCTCCAGAGGAGCCCAGGGCCTCTCACAGCCCTAGCAGGGGCATGCGTGGGGCCAAGCAGACCCTCCAGAGAAGCTCTGCATTGCTCCAAGCCCTCTCGAGGTCGCGCATGGGGCCAAGCAGCCCTCCAGAGAAGCCCAGGGTTTCTGCAGAACCTGTCAAGGGCACACGTAGGGAGAAGCAGACCCTCCAGAAAAGGCCACAGGGCCTCTCACAACCCTCTCAGGGGCCCGCACGGGGCCAAGCAGACCCTCCAGAGAAGGCCAGGGTTTCTCAAATCCCTCGTAAGGGTACGAGTCAGGGCAAGCAGGCCCTCCAGAAAAGGCCAGGACCTCCCACAGCCCTTGTACGGGCACGTGTGGGGCCAAGCAGACCCTCCAGAAAAGCCCAGGGTTTCTCCAGAACCTCTCAGGGGCACTCGTAGGGCCAAGCAGACCCTCCAGAGAAGGCCAGGGTTTCTCACAGCCTTTATAGGTGTACGCGTGGGGCCAAGCAGACCCTCCAGAGAAGCCCGTGGTTTCTCACAGCCTTTATAGGTGGACATGTGGGGCCAAGCAGACCCTCGAGAGAAGCCCAAGGGTTCTCACAGCCCTCGCAATGGCAAGTGTGGGGCCAAGCAGACCCTCCAGAGAAGCCTATGGTTTCTCCAAACCTACTCAGGGCTACACGTAGAGCCAAGCAGACCCTCCAGAGAAGGCCAGGGTTTCTCACAGCCTTTATAGGTGTACACGTAGGGCCAAGCAGACCCTCCAAAGAAGCCTGTGGTTTCTCACAGCCTTTATAGCTGTACGCGTGCGGCCAAGCAGACCCTCCAGAGAGGGCCAGGGCCTCTCACAGCCCTCGCAGGGGTAAATCTTGAGCGAAGCAGATCCTCCAAAAGTCCCAGGGCCTGTGCAGCACCTCTCAGGGGCACGCATGGGGCCAAGCAGACCCTCCAGAGATGCTCTGCATTTCACCAAGCCCTGTCAAAGGCACACGTAGGGAGAAGCAGACCCTCCAGAGAAGCCCAGGGTTTCTCCAGAACCTCTCCGGGGCAAACATAGGGCCAAGCAGACCCTCCAGAGAGGACCAGAGCCTCTCACAGCCCTCAGAGGGGCACTCGTAGGGCCAAGCAGAACCTCGAGGGAAGCCTGTGGTTTCTCACAGCCTTTATAGGTGTACGTGTTGGGCCAAGCAGACCCTCCAGAGAAGGCCAGGGTTTCTGCAGAACCTCTCAGGGGCACACACAGGGCCAAGCAGACCCTCCAGAAAAGCCCAGGGTTTCTGCAGAACCTGTCAAGGGCACACGTAGGGAGAAGCAGACCCTCCAGAAAAGGCCAGGGCCTCTCACAGCCCTCTCAGGGGCACGCATGGGGCCAAGCAGACCCTTCAGGGAAGCGGCAGAGTTTTCCAGAACCACTCATGGGCACACGTAGGGCCAAGCAGACCCTCCAGAGGAGCCCAGGGCCTCTCACAGCCCTAGCAGGGGCATGCGTGGGGCCAAGCAGACCCTCCAGAGAAGCTCTGCATTGCTGCAAGCCCTCTCGAGGTCGCGCATGGGGCCAAGCAGCCCTCCAGAGAAGCCCAGGGTTTCTGCAGAACCTGTCAAGGGCACACGTAGGGAGAAGCAGACCCTCCAGAAAAGGGCAGGGCCTCTCACAGCCCTTTCAGGGACATGCTTGGGGCCAAGCAGACCCTCCAGAGAAGCCAGCGCCTCTCACAGCCCTCGGAGGGGCACGCATGGGGCAAAGCAGACCCTCCAGAGAAGCCCAGGGATTCTGCAGAACCTCTCACGGGCAGACATATGGCCAAGCAGACCCTCCAAGAGAAGCTCAGGCCCTCTCCAAGACCTCAGAGGGGCACGCGTGGGGCCAAGGAGACCCTCCAAGAGAAGTTCAGGCCCTCTCCAAGACCTCAGAGGGGCATGCGTGGGTCCAAGCAGACGCTCCAGAGAAAGCCAGGGCCTCTCACAGCCCTGGCAGGGATAAATCTTGAGCGAAGCAGATCCTCCAAAAATCCCAGGGCCTGTGCAGCCCCTCTCAGGGGCATGCGTGGGGCCAAGCAGACCCTCGACAGAAGCCCAGGGTTTCTCCAGAACCTCTCAGGGGCACACACAGGGCCAAGCAGACCCTCCAGAGAAGGCCAGGGTTTCTCACAGCCTTTATAGGTGTACGCGTGGGGCCAGTCAGACCCTCCAGAGAAGCCCGTGGTTTCTCACAGCCTTTATAGGTGTACGTGTGGGGCCAAGCAGACCCTCCAGAGAAGCCCGTGGTTTCTCACAGCCTTTATAGGTGTACGTGTGGGGCCAAGCAGACCCTCGAGAGAAGCCCGTGGTTTCTCACAGCCTTTATAGGTGTACGCGTGGGGCCAAGCAGACCCTCCAGAGAAGGCCAGGGTTTCTCACAGCCTTTATAGGTGTACGCGTGCGGCCAAGCAGACCCTCCAGAGAAGCCTATGGTTTCTCCAAACCTACTCAGGGCTACACGTAGAGCCAAGCAGACCCTCCAGAGAAGGCCAGGGTTTCTCACAGCCTTTATAGGTGTACACGTAGGGCCAAGCAGACCCTCCAAAGAAGCCTGTGGTTTCTCACAGCCTTTATAGCTGTACGCGTGCGGCCAAGCAGACCCTCCAGAGAGGGCCAGGGCCTCTCACAGCCCTCGCAGGGATAAATCTTGAGCGAAGCAGATCCTCCAAAAGTCCCAGGGCCTGTGCAGCACCTCTCAGGGGCACGCGTGGGGCCAAGCAGACCCTCCAGAGATGCCCTGCATTTCACCAAGCCCTGTCAAAGGCACACGTAGGGAGAAGCAGACCCTCCAGAGAAGCCCAGGGTTTCTCCAGAACCTCTCCGGGGCAAACATAGGGCCAAGCAGACCCTCCAGAGAGGACCAGAGCCTCTCACAGCCCTCAGAGGGGCACTCGTAGGGCCAAGCAGAACCTCGAGGGAAGCCCGTGGTTTCTCACAGCCTTTATAGGTGTACGCGTGGGGCCAAGCAGACCCTCCAGAGAAGGCCAGGGTTTCTCACAGCCTTTATAGGTGTACGCGTGCGGCCAAGCAGACCCTCCAGAGAAGCCTATGGTTTCTCCAAACCTACTCAGGGCTACACGTAGAGCCAAGCAGACCCTCCAGAGAAGGCCAGGGTTTCTCACAGCCTTTATAGGTGTACACGTAGGGCCAAGCAGACCCTCCAAAGAAGCCTGTGGTTTCTCACAGCCTTTATAGCTGTACGCGTGCGGCCAAGCAGACCCTCCAGAGAGGGCCAGGGCCTCTCACAGCCCTCGCAGGGATAAATCTTGAGCGAAGCAGATCCTCCAAAAGTCCCAGGGTCTGTGCAGCACCTCTCAGGGGCACGCGTGGGGCCAAGCAGACCCTCCAGAGATGCCCTGCATTTCACCAAGCCCTGTCAAAGGCACACGTAGGGAGAAGCAGACCCTCCAGAGAAGCCCAGGGTTTCTCCAGAACCTCTCCGGGGCAAACATAGGGCCAAGCAGACCCTCCAGAGAGGACCAGAGCCTCTCACAGCCCTCAGAGGGGCACTCGTAGGGCCAAGCAGAACCTCGAGGGAAGCCCGTGGTTTCTCACAGCCTTTATAGGTGTACGTGTTGGGCCAAGCAGACCCTCCAGAGAAGGCCAGGGTTTCTGCAGAACCTCTCAGGGGCACACACAGGGCCAAGCAGACCCTCCAGAAAAGCCCAGGGTTTCTGCAGAACCTGTCAAGGGCACACGTAGGGAGAAGCAGACCCTCCAGAAAAGGCCAGGGCCTCTCACAGCCCTCTCAGGGGCACGCATGGGGCCAAGCAGACCCTTCAGGGAAGCGGCAGAGTTTTCCAGAACCACTCATGGGCACACGTAGGGCCAAGCAGACCCTCCAGAGGAGCCCAGGGCCTCTCACAGCCCTAGCAGGGGCATGCGTGGGGCCAAGCAGACCCTCCAAGAGAAGCCTAGGCCCTCTCCAAGACCTCAGAGGGGCACGCGTGGGGCCAAGGAGACCCTCCAAGAGAAGTTCAGGCCCTCTCCAAGACCTCAGAGGGGCATGCGTGGGTCCAAGCAGACGCTCCAGAGAAAGCCAGGGCCTCTCACAGCCCTGGCAGGGATAAATCTTGAGCGAAGCAGATCCTCCAAAAATCCCAGGGCCTGTGCAGCCCCTCTCAGGGGCATGCGTGGGGCCAAGCAGACCCTCGACAGAAGACAAGGGTTTCTCCAGAACATCTCAGGGGCACACACAGGGCCAAGCAGACCCTCCAGAGAAGGCCAGGGTTTCTCACAGCCTTTATAGGTGTACGCGTGGGGCCAGTCAGACCCTCCAGAGAAGCCCGTGGTTTCTCACAGCCTTTATAGGTGGACATGTGGGGCCAAGCAGACCCTCGAGAGAAGCCCAAGAGTTCTCACAGCCCTCGCAATGGCACGCGTGGGGCCAAGCAGACCCTCCAGAGAAGCCTATGCTTTCTCCAAACCTACTCAGGGCTACACGTAGGGCCAAGCAGACCCTCCAGAGGAGCCCAGGGCCTCTCACAGCCCTAGCAGGGGCATGCGTGGGGCCAAGCAGACCCTCCAGAGAAGCTCTGCATTGCTCCAAGCCCTCTCGAGGTCGCGCATGGGGGCAAGCAGCCCTCCAGAGAAGCCCAGGGTTTCTGCAGAACCTGTCAAGGGCACACGTAGGGAGAAGCAGACCCTCCAGAAAAGGCCACAGGGCCTCTCACAACCCTCTCAGGGGCCCGCACGGGGCCAAGCAGACCCTCCAGAGAAGGCCAGGGTTTCTCAAATCCCTCGTAAGGGTACGAGTCAGGGCAAGCAGGCCCTCCAGAAAAGGCCAGGACCTCCCACAGCCCTTGTACGGGCACGTGTGGGGCCAAGCAGACCCTCCAGAAAAGCCCAGGGTTTCTCCAGAACCTCTCAGGGGCACTCGTAGGGCCAAGCAGACCCTCCAGAGAAGGCCAGGGTTTCTCACAGCCTTTATAGGTGTACGCGTGGGGCCAAGCAGACCCTCCAGAGAAGCCCGTGGTTTCTCACAGCCTTTATAGGTGGACATGTGGGGCCAAGCAGACCCTCGAGAGAAGCCCAAGGGTTCTCACAGCCCTCGCAATGGCAAGTGTGGGGCCAAGCAGACCCTCCAGAGAAGCCTATGGTTTCTCCAAACCTACTCAGGGCTACACGTAGAGCCAAGCAGACCCTCCAGAGAAGGCCAGGGTTTCTCACAGCCTTTATAGGTGTACACGTAGGGCCAAGCAGACCCTCCAAAGAAGCCTGTGGTTTCTCACAGCCTTTATAGCTGTACGCGTGCGGCCAAGCAGACCCTCCAGAGAGGGCCAGGGCCTCTCACAGCCCTCGCAGGGATAAATCTTGAGCGAAGCAGATCCTCCAAAAGTCCCAGGGCCTGTGCAGCACCTCTCAGGGGCACGCGTGGGGCCAAGCAGACCCTCCAGAGATGCTCTGCATTTCACCAAGCCCTGTCAAAGGCACACGTAGGGAGAAGCAGACCCTCCAGAGAAGCCCAGGGTTTCTCCAGAACCTCTCCGGGGCAAACATAGGGCCAAGCAGACCCTCCAGAGAGGACCAGAGCCTCTCACAGCCCTCAGAGGGGCACTCGTAGGGCCAAGCAGAACCTCGAGGGAAGCCCGTGGTTTCTCACAGCCTTTATAGGTGTACGTGTTGGGCCAAGCAGACCCTCCAGAGAAGGCCAGGGTTTCTGCAGAACCTCTCAGGGGCACACACAGGGCCAAGCAGACCCTCCAGAAAAGCCCAGGGTTTCTGCAGAACCTGTCAAGGGCACACGTAGGGAGAAGCAGACCCTCCAGAAAAGGCCAGGGCCTCTCACAGCCCTCTCAGGGGCACGCATGGGGCCAAGCAGACCCTTCAGGGAAGCGGCAGAGTTTTCCAGAACCACTCATGGGCACACGTAGGGCCAAGCAGACCCTCCAGAGGAGCCCAGGGCCTCTCACAGCCCTAGCAGGGGCATGCGTGGGGCCAAGCAGACCCTCCAGAGAAGCTCTGCATTGCTCCAAGCCCTCTCGAGGTCGCGCATGGGGCCAAGCAGCCCTCCAGAGAAGCCCAGGGTTTCTGCAGAACCTGTCAAGGGCACACGTAGGGAGAAGCAGACCCTCCAGAAAAGGCCAGGGCCTCTCACAGCCCTTTCAGGGACATGCTTGGGGCCAAGCAGACCCTCCAGAGAAGCCAGCGCCTCTCACAGCCCTCGGAGGGGCACGCATGGGGCAAAGCAGACCCTCCAGAGAAGCCCAGGGATTCTGCAGAACCTCTCACGGGCAGACATAGGGCCAAGCAGACCCTCCAAGAGAAGCTCAGGCCCTCTCCAAGACCTCAGAGGGGCACGCGTGGGGCCAAGGAGACCCTCCAAGAGAAGTTCAGGCCCTCTCCAAGACCTCAGAGGGGCATGCGTGGGGCCAAGCAGACGCTCCAGAGAAAGCCAGGGCCTCTCACAGCCCTGGCAGGGATAAATCTTGAGCGAAGCAGATCCTCCAAAAATCCCAGGGCCTGTGCAGCCCCTCTCAGGGGCATGCGTGGGGCCAAGCAGACCCTCGACAGAAGCCCAGGGTTTCTCCAGAACCTCTCAGGGGCACACACAGGGCCAAGCAGACCCTCCAGAGAAGGCCAGGGTTTCTCACAGCCTTTATAGGTGTACGCGTGGGGCCAGTCAGACCCTCCAGAGAAGCCCGTGGTTTCTCACAGCCTTTATAGGTGTACGTGTGGGGCCAAGCAGACCCTCCAGAGAAGCCCGTGGTTTCTCACAGCCTTTATAGGTGTACGTGTGGGGCCAAGCAGACCCTCGAGAGAAGCCCGTGGTTTCTCACAGCCTTTATAGGTGTACGCGTGGGGCCAAGCAGACCCTCCAGAGAAGGCCAGGGTTTCTCACAGCCTTTATAGGTGTACGCGTGCGGCCAAGCAGACCCTCCAGAGAAGCCTATGGTTTCTCCAAACCTACTCAGGGCTACACGTAGAGCCAAGCAGACCCTCCAGAGAAGGCCAGGGTTTCTCACAGCCTTTATAGGTGTACACGTAGGGCCAAGCAGACCCTCCAAAGAAGCCTGTGGTTTCTCACAGCCTTTATAGCTGTACGCGTGCGGCCAAGCAGACCCTCCAGAGAGGGCCAGGGCCTCTCACAGCCCTCGCAGGGATAAATCTTGAGCGAAGCAGATCCTCCAAAAGTCCCAGGGCCTGTGCAGCACCTCTCAGGGGCACGCGTGGGGCCAAGCAGACCCTCCAGAGATGCCCTGCATTTCACCAAGCCCTGTCAAAGGCACACGTAGGGAGAAGCAGACCCTCCAGAGAAGCCCAGGGTTTCTCCAGAACCTCTCCGGGGCAAACATAGGGCCAAGCAGACCCTCCAGAGAGGACCAGAGCCTCTCACAGCCCTCAGAGGGGCACTCGTAGGGCCAAGCAGAACCTCGAGGGAAGCCCGTGGTTTCTCACAGCCTTTATAGGTGTACGTGTTGGGCCAAGCAGACCCTCCAGAGAAGGCCAGGGTTTCTGCAGAACCTCTCAGGGGCACACACAGGGCCAAGCAGACCCTCCAGAAAAGCCCAGGGTTTCTGCAGAACCTGTCAAGGGCACACGTAGGGAGAAGCAGACCCTCCAGAAAAGGCCAGGGCCTCTCACAGCCCTCTCAGGGGCACGCATGGGGCCAAGCAGACCCTTCAGGGAAGCGGCAGAGTTTTCCAGAACCACTCATGGGCACACGTAGGGCCAAGCAGACCCTCCAGAGGAGCCCAGGGCCTCTCACAGCCCTAGCAGGGGCATGCGTGGGGCCAAGCAGACCCTCCAGAGAAGCTCTGCATTGCTCCAAGCCCTCTCGAGGTCGCGCATGGGGGCAAGCAGCCCTCCAGAGAAGCCCAGGGTTTCTGCAGAACCTGTCAAGGGCACACGTAGGGAGAAGCAGACCCTCCAGAAAAGGCCACAGGGCCTCTCACAACCCTCTCAGGGGCCTGCACGGGGCCAAGCAGACCCTCCAGAGAAGGCCAGGGTTTCTCAAATCCCTCGTAAGGGTACGAGTCAGGGCAAGCAGGCCCTCCAGAAAAGGCCAGGACCTCCCACAGCCCTTGTACGGGCACGTGTGGGGCCAAGCAGACCCTGCAGAAAAGCCCAGGGTTTCTCCAGAACCTCTCAGGGGCACTCGTAGGGCCAAGCAGACCCTCCAGAGAAGGCCAGGGTTTCTCACAGCCTTTATAGGTGTACGCGTGGGGCCAAGCAGACCCTCCAGAGAAGCCTGTGGTTTCTCACAGCCTTTATAGGTGGACATGTGGGGCCAAGCAGACCCTCGAGAGAAGCCCAAGGGTTCTCACAGCCCTCGCAATGGCAAGTGTGGGGCCAAGCAGACCCTCCAGAGAAGCCTATGGTTTCTCCAAACCTACTCAGGGCTACACGTAGAGCCAAGCAGACCCTCCAGAGAAGGCCAGGGTTTCTCACAGCCTTTATAGGTGTACATGTGGGGCCAAGCAGACCCTCCAGAGAAGCCCGTGGTTTCTCACAGCCTTTATAGGTGTACGTGTTGGGCCAAGCAGACCCTCGTGAGAAGGCCGTGTTTTCTCACAGCCTTTATAGGTGTACGCGTGCGGCAAAGCAGACCCTCCAGAGAAGCCCAAGGGTTCTCACAGCCCTCGCATGGGCACACGTAGGGGCAAGTAAACCCTCCAGAAAAGCCCAGGAACTCTCCAAACCCTGTCAGGTGCACAAGTAGGGAGAAGCAGACCCTCCAGAGAAGCCCAGGGTTTCTGCAGAACCTCTCCGGGGCAAACATAGGGCCAAGCAGACCCTCCAGAGAAGGCCAGGGTTTCTCACAGCCTTTATAGGTGTACATGTGGGGCCAAGCAGACCCTCCAGAGAAGACCGTGGTTTCTCACAGCCTTTATAGGTGTACATGTGGGCCAAGCAGACCCTCAGAGAAGCCTATGGTTTCTCCAAACCTACTCAGGGCTACACGTAGGGCCAAGCAGACCCTCCAGAGAAGCCTGTGGTTTCTCACAGCCTTTATAGGTGTACGCGTGCGGCCAAGCAGACCCTCCAGAGAAGGCCAGGGCCTCTCACAGCCCTCGCAGCGATAAATCTTGAGCGAAGCAGATCCTCCAAAAGTCCCAGGGCCTGTGCAGCACCTCTCAGGGGCACGCGTGGGGCCAAGCAGACCCTCCAGAGATGCCCTGCATTTCACCAAGCCCTGTCAAAGGCACACGTAGGGAGAAGCAGACCCTCCAGAGAAGCCCAGGGTTTCTCCAGAACCTCTCCGGGGCAAACATAGGGCCAAGCAGACCCTCCAGAGAGGACCAGAGCCTCTCACAGCCCTCAGAGGGGCACTCGTAGGGCCAAGCAGACCCTCGAGAGAAGCCCGTGGATTCTCACAGCCTTTATAGGTGTACGTGTGGGGCCAAGCAGACCCTCGAGACAAGCCCGTGGTTTCTCACAGCCTTTATAGGTGTACGTGTTGGGCCAAGCAGACCCTCGAGAGGAGCCCGTGGTTTCTCACAGCCTTTATAGGTGTACGCGTGCGGCCAAGCAGACCCTCCAGAGAAGCCCAAGGGTTCTCACAGCCCTCACAGGGGCACGCGTGGGGGCAAGTAAACCCTCCAGAAAAACCCAGGATCTCTCCAAACCCTGTCAGGTGCACATGTAGGGAGAAGCAGACCCTCCAGAGAAGCCCAGGGTTTCTGCAGAACCTGTCCGGGGCAAACATAGGGCCAAGCAGACCCTCCAGAGAAGGCCAGGGTTTCTCACAGCCTTTATAGGTGTACATGTGGGGCCAAGCAGACCCTCCAGAGAAGCCCGTGGTTTCTCACAGCCTTTATAGGTGTACATGTGGGGCCAAGCAGACCGTCCAGAGAAGCCTATGGTTTCTCCAAACCTACTCAGGGCTACACGTAGGGCCAAGCAGACACTCCAGAGAAGCCTGTGGTTTCTCACAGCCTTTATAGGTGTACGCGTGCGGCCAAGCAGACCCTCCAGAGAGGGCCAGGGCCTCTCAGAGCCCTCGCAGGGATAAATCTTGAGCGAAGCAGATCCTCCAAAAGTCCCAGGGCCTGTGCAGCACCTCTCAGGGGCACGTGTGGGGCCAAGCAGACCCTCCAGAGATGCCCTGCATTTCACCAAGCCCTGTCAAAGGCACACGTAGGGAGAAGCAGACCCTCCAGAGAAGCCCAGGGTTTCTCCAGAACCTCTCCGGGGCAAACATAGGGCCAAGCAGACCCTCCAGAGAGGACCAGAGCCTCTCACAGCCCTCAGAGGGGCACTCGTAGGGCCAAGCAGACCCTCGAGAGAAGCCCTTGGATTCTCACAGCCTTCATAGGTGTACATGTGGGGCCAACAGACCCTCGAGAGAAGCCCGTGGTTTCTCACAGCCTTTATAGGTGTACATGTGGGGCCAAGCAGACCCTCCAGAGAAGCCCGTGGTTTCTCACAGCCTTTATAGGTGTACGCGTGCGGCCAAGCAGACCCTCCAGAGAAGCCCAAGGGTTCTCACAGCCCTCGCAGGGGCACACGTGGGGGCAAGTAAACCCTCCAGAAAAGCCCAGGATCTCTCCAAACCCTGTCAGGTGCACACGTAGGGAGAAGCAGACCCTCCAGAGAAGCCCAGGGTTTCTGCAGAACCTCTCACGGGCACACGCAGGGCAAAGCAGACCCTCCAAGAGAAGCTCAGGCCCGCTCCAAGACCTCGGAGGAGCACGCCTGGGGCCAAGCAGACCCTCCAGAGAAGGCCAGGGTTTCTGCAGAACCTCTCCGGGGCACACACAGGGCCAAGCAGACCCTCCAGAAAAGCCCAGGGTTTCTGCAGAACCTGTCAAGGGCACACGTAGGGAGAAGCAGACCCTCCAGAAAAGGCCAGGGCCTCTCACAGCCCTCTCAGGGGCACGCATGGGGCCAAGCAGACCCTTCAGGGAAGCGGCAGAGTTTTCCAGAACCACTCATGGGCACACGTAGGGCCAAGCAGACCCTCCAGAGGAGCCCAGGGCCTCTCACAGCCCTAGCAGGGGCATGCGTGGGGCCAAGCAGACCCTCCAGAGAAGCTCTGCATTGCTCCAAGCCCTCTCGAGGTCGCGCATGGGGCCAAGCAGCCCTCCAGAGAAGCCCAGGGTTTCTGCAGAACCTGTCAAGGGCACACGTAGGGAGAAGCAGACCCTCCAGAAAAGGCCACAGGGCCTCTCACAACCCTCTCAGGGGCCTGCACGGGGCCAAGCAGACCCTCCAGAGAAGGCCAGGGTTTCTCAAATCCCTCGTAAGGGTACGAGTCAGGGCAAGCAGGCCCTCCAGAAAAGGCCAGGACCTCCCACAGCCCTTGTACGGGCACGTGTGGGGCCAAGCAGACCCTGCAGAAAAGCCCAGGGTTTCTCCAGAACCTCTCAGGGGCACTCGTAGGGCCAAGCAGACCCTCCAGAGAAGGCCAGGGTTTCTCACAGCCTTTATAGGTGTACGCGTGGGGCCAAGCAGACCCTCCAGAGAAGCCCGTGGTTTCTCACAGCCTTTATAGGTGTACGTGTGGGGCCAAGCAGACCCTCGAGAGAAGCCCAAGGGTTCTCACAGCCCTCGCAATGGGAAGTGTGGGGCCAAGCAGACCCTCCAGAGAAACCTATGGTTTCTCCAAACCTACTCAGGGCTACACATAGGGCCAAGCAGACCCTCCAGAGAAGCATGTGGTTTCTCACAGCCTTTATAGGTGTATGCGTGCGGCCAAGCAGACCCTTCAGAGAAGCCCAGGGTTTCTCAAATCCCTTGTATGGGTACGCCTGGGGCCAAGCAGACGTTCCAGAGAAGCTCAGGGTCTCTCCCTGCACTTGCAGGGCACACTTGAGGCCAAGGAGATCCTCCAGAGGGGCCCAGGATCTCTCCCAGCCCTCGGAGGGGCACTCATGAGGACAAGCAGAGCCTCCAGAGAAGGCCAGGGTTTCACAAATCCCTCAGAGGCACATGAGGGGCCAAGGAGACCCTACAAGAGAAGACCAGGGCCTCTCACAGCCCTCTCAAGTGCACGCTTGGGCCAAGAACCCTCCAGAGAAGGCCAGGGTTTCTCACAGCCCTCGCAGGGTCACACGTAGGGCCAAGCAGACGTTCCAAAGAAGCCCAGGGCCTCTCACAGCCCTCGCAGGTGCACGCGTGGGGCCAAGCAGACCCTCCAGAGAAGCCCAGGGTCTCTCGCAGCCCTCACAGGGCACTCACAGGGCCAAGCAGACCCTCCAGGGAAGCCCACGGCCGCTCCCAGCCCTCGCAGGTCCCCTGCAAGGTGCTATAGGGACGCCGCAAGGGTCTGGGGAGAAGCCTGGCTCCACAGGGCCATGTGCGGGCCCTGCTGGGGCTCCTGTGGGGGCCTGGGGGACAGCAGGGCTCCCCAGGGGTGCAAGTGGGACCCAGTGCAGTCCCTCCATCTGTCTGGGTGGCAGCAGGGCTCCACGGCTCCTCGTGCGGGGCTGGCGGAGTAGGTCTCCTACGGGTGCCTGGGGGGTGACAGGGACGTGGCGGTACGGCGGAGAAGAGCTCAAACAGCACATGAAGTTCCACAGTCTCTTTATCAATGGTGGGGAGACACGCAGGCCGGCTGCGCTCGGGGCTCTGCTTGCGCCCTGCAGGATGCGCGTTTCCTTCCTGGGTCGCAGTCCAAAGCGCCGCCGCACGTGGCTGCTGCTTGCGGCTTCACAGCCAGCACGCCCACGGGAGCCGCAGGCCGTGGCCCTCCTGTCCCCTTCCCCATGAAACGGGAGTGCTGGGGAGTGCGGGCGGCCATCCAGGCCGGGATCTGGAGAGGGCTGGGCAACGCAGGGTGCGGTGGTGTGTCCTGCACGGCCCTGGGCTGCTGGCAAGCGGGCAGCTCCAGCTGCTCAGGTGGAGCCAGCGTGCAGAGCACCCCGGGCTCAGCTCTGCACACAGCTCCGGCAGCACAGCCAGCCGTCTCCCAGGGCGCGGGTCGTCCTCCTCCATGCCCTCCGGAACCGGTAGCGCAGCGCTCGCAGGCTGAATCCGGAGGGAGGCTCTTCCACCGCAGTGCCCAGCATCTGCAGGGTTTGAAGTGCCAGGGAAGAGACCGAGGGGCTGCTGTCGTTCGCCTTGCCTTGAAGGGCTGGGACGGAAAGGAACGGAGCCGAGGTCAGAGCCCGGATCTGCGGGGACCTAAGGAGCCCCTCCAGCCAGGGCCACCCCCGCCCCCGCAGCTCTTGCCAAGACCAGCAGGGAGGCAAGGGCACCGGCATCGGCCAGGGCCAGCAGGGAGGCAGGGGCACCGGCATCGGCCAGAAGGGGCTGCCCACCGCTGCCCCACGTGCCCCTGCAATCTCCCCCAGCTATGTCCACGCCACCCCTCACCCGCGCAGGGAGCAGAGCCCTCCCCGGCCGGGGCAGGGATTTGAGCTCCCTACCCAGGGTCTTTCCTCCTCCCTGCCAGCCCCCACTCACCCTCGTAGATGACCTGCAGCTTCTCCTGGTGCCCATCCCTCAGCCGCTGCCCAGCGAGCCCTAGGCACACGCAGCCCATCACAGATCCCGCTGGCCTGCCCGCCCCACCGGCCCAGCTCCCCCCCACCGGCCCCACAGGCCTGGCCACGCGCCCTCCTCCCCTTGGGCAAGGCTGACCCCAGGGCGGTCCCCTGAGCGTGGAGCCCAGGAAGGCTGCCAGGGACCCGACGAGGCTCCCGCCAGCCCCCCCTGTGTGGGCAGGAGTGGGAGAGGGCGGCAGGAAGCCCCGTGGACGCCCAGCCCCGCATCGGGCAGCCGGGGCTCTGCAGCCGCCCGGCGGATTCGTCAGCAGCCGTGGCTGGAGCTAAGCCACCGGCGGGCAGGGAGGGACCCTCGGCTCACCAAGGAACCTGACGGCTGCCTCGCGCAAGGGTTCCTGTGGGCTCTGCAGGTACGGCAGGCTCTGGTCCAGGTACTCCTCCGCTCTGCTGCTGTTCTCTGCCGGCTGGTGAGAGCACCAGGGGACAGGGTTGGCGCAGAGCCTCCCCTGAGGCCCAGGCTGGCCTCCCCGACCTTCCCGTGCCCGGACACCCACGACGTCCAGCCAGCAGCGGGCTGGTGCTGGGCTTTGGAGGGAGCAGAGGACAGGGTGCTCCCCAGGGTGCTGCGGTGCCACCCTGCTGCCAAGGCCCAGCGGGGCACCCCTGGGCTCCGGGGGGGGAAAGGGAGCCTGTGTGCGGTGCAGGCAAGCGGCGCAGGGGCACGGCTGCCAGCAGCGCAGGGGCACGGCTGCCAGCCCCACGCGCTGGGCACCGGGGGAGAGGGGCTTCTCCAGGCTGGCTGTGGGGCTTCGGGGCCGTCCTTACCAGGCACTCAGCAACCCTCCAGGTCTGCTCCGTCTCCAGCAGCTTCCGGAGCTGCCTCCGCTTCAGGAGCTTGGCAGCTCCAAGGAGGGCTTCCCGAGAGGCCTGCAGAGCACCAGAGACTGGGAGATGGCACCGCCGCCCAGGGGCCAGGACCTGGCGGTCCCTGGGCAGAGCGAGAGCCGGGGGCTGGCAAGGGGTGGGGGTCCACACCCTGGCCTTAGACACCTGCAGCACGCTGGGAAGCCCACAGGGGCTCCGGGGCGTAGGTCTTTGTGGCTGCGCACTGCTGCCAAGCTCTGCTGCGTCAGGCAGGGCAGGGGTAGGAAGAGCCCCTGCCCGCCTTCTCAGCTGCTGCCAGCTCTGCGGCCGCAGGCAGGGAGGGGCTCTGAGCCCTCCCCAGGGACTCCGGAGGTTGGGCCCCGACTGAGGCACATTCCAAGCGCTTGGAAATGCCCACCTGAGCTACGCTGTGGTCCTCGTCGTGCAGGTGGAAGAACAGGGGCATCAGGCTCCTCCGCACCTCCTTGCTCATCTGCTTCGCGTGGGTGCCGACTGCGACCTCCACCGCATCTCTGCAGAGGAGGATGGAGTGCTCGCGCACGGAGCTGGACTCCTAGGAGGAGAGAAGGAGGAGGGGAGGACCTCAGTCCTGGCTCCTCCAAGCCCACGGTGAGGAGACGAACGCTTGTGGCCCTCCCTCTGCGGCGAGGAGAGGAACTCGCAGGCCGGCGGGCACGTGCGGAGAGGGACGCACCGGCCCCGGGCCGCGCACGCGAGCCCCCCCCCGCAGGCATGCTAACTGAGCCTCTGTTCTCCCGCCGCCTTACATTTTCAAAGAGCGGCAGGAGCGCCGCCAGCAGCTGCGGAGCGATGGGGACAGCCGTCTGCCTGTCCACCAGGCCGAGCGTGTTCCTGAGGACAGTCAGGGCCGCCGTCCTGATGCCGCAGTCATCGTCCTGCAGTCGCTGCGTGACCTCTGGCAGCAGGCCTTGCAGAGTCGCTGCCTACGCCAAACAGGCGATCTCATTTTGTGGCCGCAAAATGAAACCGCGCTGGCAAACCCGCTCTGTGTGTAGAGGGTGCGGCGCCGGTCGGGCAGACGTCCGTGTGCGGCACAGCCCGGGACCTGGCCTGAAGCGCTCGGGGGCCGCCCGACGGGGGACGGGGGACGGGGGACGAGGGGGCAGCGGTCACCCTTCCTGCCGCTCCCACCGCTCCCACCGCTCCCGCCGCTCCCGCTTCCCGGCACAGCCCGAGCAAGCTGCTGCACACACCACCACCCGCAGCCCAGCCCCAGGCGGAGACCCTCGCTGTGCCCGGCTGCCCCTGCTCACCTTCTCGGGTCTCCCAGACAGCATGGCGAGGCCCGTGACTGCCATCCTGCGCAGCACCAAGCTCTCGCTCCGCAGGTGGAACTGGAGGATGTGCAGGGCGTCGCCATCGACACGCTCAAAGTCGTCGTCGTCCAGGAGCTGAAACGCACCAGGCAGCGGAGTGAGAGCCTGGCACGGCCAGCAGCAGAGCTCCCGGGTGGCTTGGGGCAAGGCCCTCACCGCCTCGCCTCTGCCCTCTGCCTCATGCCCGCAGCCCAGCTTTCCCCCGCCTGCCCTCAGAGAGGCAGCGCTCGCCACCAGGCCCACCTCGATGAAGACGGCCATGGTGCCGATGTCCTGGCAGGCCCAGAGGCCTCGGAGCACCTGTGCGGACAGGGAGGCGCAGCAGGCCAGTGCTTCATGCCGCAGCACCCTGGCCGGGGGGAAGAAAGGCATTGGCGGCAGCCAGCTGGACAGGCAAACCTCTCTGGGACTGTGCCGCCAGCCCCAGCCATTCACCCCCAGGCCAGGCCAGGCCAGGCCAGGCCAGGCCAGGCCAGACGGGGCAAGGCTGCCTTCGTGCCTTGCCTTGGCTGCTTGTGCCCCACCGCCCGTGAGGAAGGCGATTGTTGCGGGGGGGTCCTTCAGCCCGAGGGTAGAAACGCCGGGGGAGACGAGGACAACTGAGAAGGCTCTCACCTGGTCAGCACGGCGATACCGCTGGAGTAGGTCTCGGGGCTCAGGAGCGCGTCCCAGGCGCCCTGCCTCCCGACGTCTTCGGCCAGGGAGGCGCCGCCCAGGCAGTGGAACAGGGCTCGCATGGTGCTCACCGTGCTCCTGCACGCAGAGCAAACCACGGTCACCCGTGGAGCCCCGGCCCCAGCTCTGGGCCCGGGGCAGAGACCAGGGAGCGGGGACAGAGCACCTGATGGGGCGGACTGGAGGATGGCTGGCCTCCCTGCTCCGGCTGCCAGCGGTGCAGCAGCCCCGCCCCGGGCTCTTCAAGCTGAGGGAGGTCTGGAGGACCACGGCCATGAAGAGCTCGTCGACAAGTGCACGCACGCAGTCTCGGCTGGAGGGCACCAGGAAGATCTCGTGCATGGCACCAGCTACCTACGGAAAACAACCAGGGAGCGCTCTCGCCGCAGAGATGTCCCGCGGCACTGCCTGGGGCTGGGGGCCTCAGGCGCTGCCCTGAGCTGAAGGAGATAGATGCCAGGGCAGAGCCCGGAGGCCAGCCGTGGGGGGCTCTCGGGGCTCGGCTCCCTTTCGTAGCGCAGGCACGCAAGCCGAGCCTTCGTGCTCCAGAGGGAAGGGCCCAGACGGCCCCACGGGCCCTGCTGGCTGCCCGGGGCTCGCCCTCCCCAGCGCCACAGCCTGCTCTACCCGGGCAGCCCCCCCGCCCCGGGCTTCCCGGCGGCCGAGCAGGCAGGTGGCGGCGGCGAGGAGGGAGGAGAGCTGCCGAGGGCAGCAGAGGCAGGGGCAGGCTGCCTGCCCGTGTGCTGCGGGGCCGAGCAGCACGTGCTGCCCTGCCCGGCTGTGGCCCCGAGGACCCTGGCCCAGGCGCCCCTGGGGAGGTCCGGGTTTGGGGGCAGGCAGAGAGGGGGGGACAGGCTGGAGAGGGGCACGCAGCCCCGGGCGGGGGGAGCAGGCCTCATCCAGACACTCACAGCCAGGAAAGGCCAGCGGCTGCATTCTTCCGTGTGGCCGCGCTGGCTGGCGTCTTCCTGCTGGAGCAGCAGCCTCCTCAGCACGCTCTCCACCAGGCAGGGCTCAGAGGCCAACATCCTCCACATGGCCCTGGCAGTGCTGCAGAGACCGAGCGTGCCGTCAGGGGGGCCGCCTCAGCCACCTGCCCTTCTGCCCGGGCAGGCCCCAGAGGTCCTGAGCTGCCCCCGAGGCTGACGGGCCACCTACCTGTCACAGTGCGGGGAAGCCCGCAGCAGGCCGGCGGTCACCTTCCAAGGGTTCAGGTGGGCCACCTGGACGAGGGTCGTCCTCAGGATGTCCTGGAGCGGCTTCTCGCTGAGGTGCACCAGCTGCACGTGGATGGTCTGCGTGATCTCTTCCACCTGGCGGAGGCAGTGGGGTGCAGCGGGGTGGAGCGCAGCCACGGGCCCAGCTGCCACCGAGAACCGCTTCCCTCCCGTCGCTCCTTGCTGGCCGCAGAGGCCGCTCGCCCGCCCGCCCGCCCACCCGCCCGCCCGTCGGGCGCTCCCGAGCCCGGGACTTGGGGCGGGGGAAACGGCCCCCGCAGGGCACGTGCACAGGGCGACCCGGCCGCACGCTGCCTACCTCCACCAGCTCCGAGCACGAGTGTCTCAAGACCACCTCCAGCACGTTGGCAACCGTCTGGGTGTCAGAGACCCTGGGGTGCCCCATGTTGCTCAAGACCGTCAGGAGGAAGTCGCTCCTCTCCTTCGGGAGGAGGAAGCTCCCAAACACCTGAGGGAGGGAGGGAGGGAGGGAGGGAGGGAGGGAAGAGGTGTCGCAGTGAGTGCCCTGCTGGCGGGGCACGGCTGAGCAGCAGGGGTGGCTGTGGAGCGAGGAAGCGGGGGCGGCGCTGGCCTCCTGCCCCAGGACAAGGGCCAGCAGCAGGAGCTGCTCCGGAGGGATTGCAGCCATGGGGTGTGTGGAGAGGAGAGGGAGCTGCCCTGTGGGCCGAAGGAGGGGCACGGGGGGGCGAGGTCACGGTGCGCTAGCTCTGCTGGCCACCAGAGCTCGCGGTGGCCAGGGCAGCTGGAGCTGCTGCACTGATGCTGGGTTAAAGCCTCAGGAAAGCTCCTCCCTGCGGAGAGGCGGTGGGACCCCGCAGCCCGATCGGCGGGAGGCCGTGCCGTTCCCCGCGACGGCTGACGCAGCGGTTCGCCCGAGCAAGGAGAGAAGCGCGGGAGAAGCTCGTTACCGTCGTCTCATCAGCGGGCTCCTTGGGCCAAAAAGTGCTAGCGCTTTCCCGCTGCATCGGTAGCTCTCGATCCTCCCGTGCTGCCTGGCAGCCTGGGCAGGAGGGGAAACACACAGTGAGCTGGAGGCAGCAGGCGAGGGTGCGAGGGAGAGCTCTGCGCCTGGCTCTCCGTTCCGTGGGGAGCCAGACACGTGGCAGTGCGCCCGCTTCCAGGGGGAGGAGGGGAAACCCTCCCTCTTAGGCTGCAGAAGGGCACGAGAGCTGGGTCTGGCTGCCTGCTCGGGAGGAGGAGAGAAGCCCGAGAGGCTGCTGCCGCAGGGTCTCCAGCCCAAGGGTTCTCGGGACGGGCCCCAAGCCGCCCGTCCGAGGCGGGCTGCCTAGGCCCTGGGCTTGGCGCAGCATGGCTGCTCCCCTGCTCCAGCCTCGCAGGAGTTTGCCGCTCCTTCCTCTAGCAGAGGAGGGGGGCTGAGGCGGTGCGGCGCCTCGCCTGGGCCCGTGTGGCTGGAAGGCCCCAGCATCTCTCACCCTGTCGCAGCAGAATGAAGCTGTGCAAGGCACCGAGCGCCTCCGCAGCCGCGCAGCTGATCTCCTGGTCCTCCTCGGCACAGCACAGAGTGACGTGCCCCATCAGCTGCCCCAGGATTTCCACAGGCTCCTCTTTGAAGAGGAAGAAGTCGCTTTTTCTGAAGGGCACGGCCTGTGGGAGAGAGGAAGGAGCGGTAGCAGGGCCAAGCTGCAGCCGATGGGACGAAAGCCCTCACCCCCGTGAGCGGGCCCCGGGCCGAGTGCCGCGTGAGCCAGAGCTCTGGAGGGCTCTGCCCTGCGCTGCGCCCCGCGGAGGCACGGCCTGCGGCAGCTGTGGCAGGGCAAGGAGCGTGCTGCCTCCCCACGCAGGGAGCCCTGGAAGGGTTTTGCCTTCCCTCCCCGTGAGCCCGTGGGACTGGGGTGCCTGCTGGAGACTTGAGACCCTGGCTCTGCTGGTCCTCCACACCCCCATTCAGCTGCGGGAGCCCTCCTTCCCCACCTGCGGGACTGCCCACCTCCGCAAAAGTGTGCAGCCACGCACCCTCTCCTCCTGCCGGGTCCTTCTGGCAGGCTGTCTCAAGGCCTGGCACCGTCCTTCCCGGGAAGGGAAGGGGAGGCGAAGCGAGGCAAGGCAAGGCAAGGGAAGGCAAGGCAAGGCGAGGCGAGGCGAGGCAAGGCAAGGGAAGGCAAGGCAAGGCAAGGCAAGGCAAGGGAGCACCTGCGGGGCTGCAGCAGGAGCCCCGGGGCCAGGGGGCCGGGAGCGGGCAGTGGCAGTGGGGAGGGGAAGGGCCTGAGCGCCCCGCAGGCCTTCCACGCTGAAGCAGCTGGGCAGCAGCCCAGGGGAAGGAGGGCTGCCGGAGCTGGGCCTGCAAAACGCTCCCACGGCCCGGGACGGAGCTGGCTCCCGAGAGAAAAGGCACGGGAGAGAGCAGCTCCCAGGGAGAGGGGCAAAGAGGCTGGCACACGGCTGAGCCTTACCGAATGCCCTGCCCTGCGGCCAGGCTTCCCTCGCAGGCAGCCCAGAGCTACCGGCTACTCTGGGGCACCGGGGAGGGGCGAGGGGTGCCAAGAGGTGGCCTGCGCCACAGGCCCCTTACCTCCAGCATCAAAGAGGACATCCAGATCTGGCTCAGGCGGACAACCCTCCCCACAGCCCTCTGGCGCCTAGCCACTTCCTGGGACGCCATGAAGGGCAGCAGGACCTGAGAAGGGAAAAGCTGTTGGCCTTGGGAAACGACGGCGGCTCCTGGAGCGGTGGCTCTGCCAAGCACCTGGCGGGGCTTCGGCAATGTGCTGCCAAGGCTTCCCCCGGGCAGGAGGAAGGCCTGGAACGCGGCGCGGCCGCCCCGCCACCTCAGGGACCGCTGCCGACCGTTGGTGACCTGCTGCGCTCAGGGAGGCAGCCGGATCCCCAGCCGCCTCTGTCCCCTTCCACGCGCTACCCCAAAAATAGCCGCGTGTCCCTTCTCCAGGAGGACGGGAACCTGCAGGGGGGCCTGCGCCAGGGAGGCCGGGCCACGGCCCCTGGGGAGGCCAGAAGAAGAGAGCTTCAGGGCCGGGCTCCCCTTGCACCGCGGCCACGTCCTGGCAGACCTCCGGCCTGCTGCTGTCTGGGGAGGAGAGCGTGAAGGGGGTGGGCAGCAAGGGCAGTGGCTCGGCGGTGCCAGCTGCCGGAGCAGGGGGCCTGGGAAGGACGCTCAAGACTCTTTCCGCTGCTTTGGCTCGGGGCTGGGGCACGCACGCTCCAGAAGGTCGCGTCGCTGCAGGGTAAGGCAAGCGAGAGAGCCCGCGAGCTCTGCTCTCGGCAAGCGCCTGACCTGCAGGATCCTCTCCGCTGTCACCTCGCTGGAGCTCAGCCAAGCGCCGTACGTCAGCACCTCCAGCACGCTGTCCAGAGTTCTCAGGATCTGTGAGGGGGCACAGCGGGTGAGGTGCTTGCACCGGCCCTTCTTCCTTGCAGGAAGCTGGCTCGAGTTGCTTGCATCTGAAGCGGGCCTCAGCCCAGGACAGGCCTCCGGGTCTCCCTGCTCTTCCTTCTTCTCCTGTCGTCTTCCAGCAGCCAAAGCCAACTCGGAAGACGAGCACAGGGACTGACCGGCGGGCTCTCCGTAGCTCAGCCCACGCTCACCTCAGCATCGAGCGAAGCATGTTCGCTGTCCATCTGCTGCGCTGGAGGAAGATGGCAGATGCTGTGGATGCAGGGGCCGAGGTGCTGTGCCAGCAGGCCTTCCGTCTCTTTGCTGCAAGGAGAGAAGGTGCCGGGTGGACGCCGAGGCTTCCACGTCCGGCAAGGTGGCCGCAGCCATCGGGGCTGGCAGTCCCCAGGGTGGTACCCATACGAGGCGGTGAAGGGACGCGTGGAGGCAATCTCCTCCCTCCCCTCTGCCGCTAAGCCGGGGACAGAGGGCAGTCCCGGCCGGCGGAGCCCGAACGCAGCCTCTCAAGCCGAGAGGCACCAGGGAGCCCCGGAGCACCCTCCGCCCTCCCACCTGGCCCACCGACAGGCCGAGCGCAAGGGAGAGCGCCGGCCCCAAGACAGTGCCGCCGGGGTCCTGCCAGGAGAGGGGATGCCTGGTGCCATCGGGCCCACGCCGTGGGGAGGCCCTGGCCCGGCCAGAGTCTGGGGTAGGTACCTCACGGCAGCGACGGCAAGCCCGGCTTGCTGCCACATCACGGCGTCTGTGCTGCGAGGGGCCTCCTTTCGCCGTAGCACCTGGGGAGGGAGAGCACGGCCGGGATGGGGCACGGGAGCTGCCGGTGCCCGGCCCCAGTCCGCAGCCGGCACCGGCACCCGGAGCGGTGGCCCCGTGGCAGGCAGGGCTGTCGCCACGGAGGCCTGTCTCGCCCTCTCCCTGTGCCCAGATGCCCGAGTGCTGGCTGCCCTTAGCGCCGGGCCGGTGCTCGGCCAGCTTTGCCCCCCTCCCTCAGCCCCACGGGGCGCTCCCTCACCTCTATTTTCTCCAGCAGCTCACGTGCTGCCGAGGAACTGGGCCGGTACCTGCCCTGCAGCCAGGCTCCGCAGAGCGTGCGGATGGCGGCCAGAAACCTCCGCTTCGAGGCCTCTTCCTGACAGCGAGGGAGAAGAGAGACAGAGAGGGAGGGTGAGGGGGCAGAAGCACGGCCAGCAGGAGCAGGGGCTCAAGGGGCTGCAGGGATGGCGGCGGGGGCCGGCAGGGGAGCAGCTCTGCCCGGCCAGCAGCCCTCCGAGAGCCCGCGCGCAGGCAGCAGGCACGGCAGCACCCAGCTGGGAGCTGCCGGCAGAGCCTCGCTGCTGACAAAGTCTGCAGTTACCCTGCCGGTGCTGTGGAGAAAGGCCAAGAAGCAGTCGAGGGCTTCCTTCTCCTCGCCCTCCAGCTGGCAGCAGGAGGCGGTAGCAGCTGCACCTGATGAAGAACAAGAGCGGGGAGAGCTGTAGGCAGGGGCAGGAGGCAGAGGGAAGAGAGCGGCTCTCTCTCCGGCCCTGCGCCCGCTGCCCGGCACGCAGCGAGACTCGGGCCAGGGTGCCGATGCCCCTGGCGTCTCCCCCAGGACGCCGCTAGCAGCAGGGCAGGAAAGTTCCCAGCCCTGCAGCTGCGCTGCCTCCTGCCAGCCTGGCTGCCTCTCCCTGCCCTGCTCTGGGTCCTGAGGCAGGAGTTGGTCCCCCGGGGTCCTGTCGATGCTCACTTGTGGCGGGGATGCTGGAGCTCTCGTCCTCCTCCGCACGTGCGGCAGGGCTAGTGGAGCCCAAGTCCTCGCTGTGCAGCTCACGCTGCCCAGGCCTTTCTGACCGCCGCCGCTCCTCTGCGGCCACCCTAGCCCTTTCACCCTCTGCCGCCCTGGGTGCACGGCTCCTGCGGGGGGAACGTCTGTGGGGAGACGGAGGAAGGGGCTGAGGGTGGGGAGGGGGCAGCCCACGGCGAGCGGCCCCATCCCAGCGCTGCCTGGCTGGAGCAGGCAGGTGGTGGGGCGGAGGAGCCGGGCAGGGACGGGGGGGATCTCCTGCAGCATGCCGTCTGCCAGCAGGCACCACCCCAGCCCTGGCGCCAGCTCTCCTGCCCCCAGCCCCTTCTGGAAGGGCCTCCCTGCTGGGCCCCAGCCCCTTGGGGTCCCTGTGGCGCTGGCCCCGCCCCAGCCCTGCATTCTTACCTGGTGGAGACGGCGGAACCTTGGGGAAACCCCCGGTGCGCCAGGGGCCGAAGGGAACCACGTGCTCTGTGCATAGAGCCTCTCGCACGAGCTGCGGGACTCATGTCCTGTCCTCGGCAGAGTCCCGGACGCTGTGGGGCTGCCGCGCCGGCGCTGGGCATCACTAGCTGCCGCAAGAGGAGGTCACAAAGGGCCCTATTACCCGCCAACCGGGGCAGGGCGTCCCCCCCGTGACACGGGCTCTCCCAGGGGAGTTGACCCGCCGCTGTCTCCGGCCGCAGCCTCCGGTCCCTCTGCGCGCCTCCCCTGCCACAGGCGGGACTCCCCAGCGCTGGCGCTCCCCCTTTGGATGGAGGCCTTGTGACGGTCTGACAAATTAGAGTCAATGTCTCAAACGTTCGTTCAAGAGCTTTGGTGGAGAAGGCGGTCTCTGTAAAAACGCCGGAGGTTTGGCAACAGGACAATGTGGCCGGAGGAGAGGGCCCTGCGGACCGCGCTTCTCCCGAGCCGCAATTCCTTGTCTTAAGGGACCAGGAGAAGGAGCACAGCATATGCGCCTGGAGGAGGGGGCCCCACGGAGGATGGGACTGTGCTTCTAGCTTAAGCGGTCATGCCAGCAGGGAAAGAGAGGCAACGCCCCAATGAACCCCCCGCAAAGCTCACCGACTAATTCCAGAGAACGACAGGAACGGGAACTGCGCGTGTCGAGACCACCGACTAACACCCTATAAAAGAAGGGAGAACGAGTTCTCAGTGCGCTCCCTCGGGAACTGGATCTCTACGCTGGCTGGACCAGCGCTGGACCTGGGACTGGTGAAACCCTTTTCTTCTCTTTCTTTCTTCCTTCCTTCCTTCCTTTCTTCCCTTCTCTCTTTCTCTCTCTCCTTCTTTTTCTTCTCTCTTTTCCACAGTCCCTACGCCTCATCCTTTCAAACATAAACCGTTGACCGAGTCTGAGACTAGGAGCGGATCCAGCCGCCCCTGGGCTCCTCTTTGAGAAGGAGGCCAGAAAGCAAGGCGGTCTGCTCTGAACCTCGTGACTCAACGGGAGGGCTCTCCTTCTGACACAGTTTCACGTTCCTTTGTCCACTTCTTTTTCTACACCTCCCTTCTCTTTTCAAACAGCGGCTTAATGACATGATGCAAGGTTCATGTTGATGAGTTCACTTGTACTTGGGCAAGGCTAGCTCGGCTGAATCAATGTTGATTGTTGTTTGAACTCCCCTGGTGTTGTTTCACCTTAATTCTGACAAAGGAAATCCACAAACCTGAGACGCTCCAACTTTGGGACGCAACATCTTAGTTGGCGTCACGGACAGGATTTCCCTTGTTGGAAGGGAGTTTCTAACGGGATAGCAGACCTCCACCCGGAGAACGGGTGGGGAGGATCTGGGAAGGATCTCTCAACAATAAGTCGGGAGGGATGCGAGCAGTGGCAGGCATAGAGACCCGGGAAACATCTGTGTCTGACCGTTCCCCTGCTTTAGACAGCCTAACTGGGCCGTGTCCCTCAGAGTGTTCCCAGCGCTGCCAGGGAGTCTCTGAAGGCAGCGGTGGATCTCCGAGCTGCAAGTGTGCCCAGCTGGAAGAACTCTCCAAACAAGTAGCTCTGTCACAAGAGGAGCTCAACAGGCAGCGCAGCCTCTGGAAACGTGAGCGGGAGATCGATCCGTGGTATCGCGCGCTGTCCCAAGCTGAGCGACAGCCCTGCCTCGGGGCTTTACAAGGGGAAGGTTAGCCTGAATTCAGCCTCGAGCTGACTGACCCAACGTGTATGGAAGGGTTAAAAGATGGAATTTTGGTCCGTGGATGAACACCGAGTAAGAAATAGATACCTAAAGACGCAGTCAGCACAGGGAACAGATAGTTTATTGCCTATTGTTTGAAATGCTGACCATAGGGATAAGAAAGTAGAGCAAGGTTAGGGGAGGTAGTACGTGCAATAATGGAGGAATACAAGGCACCACACGTAATTTTGCTTCCCTTGCAAAAGCCCTGCTATTGGTTAGAGCATAGTGGACGTGACTGATGGATTATGGTATTTTGCCACGTGCACAGAGCCCATGAACCAATAGAAGGGATGACTATGGCACGTGCAGCGTGCCTGGCCAGCGGGCGCATGTGCCATAGGCTTCCTATGTTGCAATCGAGGCATGTTTCAACACTCATTGGCCGCGAGTGTCGACACCCGTTCCTCTGCAAATGTATAAAATACCGGAGTTTTCCAAAGAGCAGTGGGCTGGTGTATGGCAGGGTCACCATTGCCTCCGTGGGGACACCCACGTAAAGCTGGCACCTACGGACTGCTGGACTGGGCTCGCGGCGCAAGGCGGCACAAGAATGTACGGAATGTACGGATGGTTCATCTTCTTCTTCACAGTCCTTGGGTCGGTATGTTAATAGTTTTTTCGCTTTGTAAAACACCCGTAGCATAACACACGTGCGTAGTTAATAAAAAGCTTGCTTTTTCCCTTATAGTCAGTATGTGTGTATTACCTTCTTGGGAATCCTCAAAACCACCCTAAAACACCCAAGTAACTCACAAGGCAAAGGAGACTGGACCCTTCCTTGTCTCTGCTGCGAGCAGAGGGAAGAACCTTCCCCTGAAGTGCCCCTGCGTAATAGATTCAGTGCTCTTGGGGCGGAGGATGAAGACCGCACGAGTAAGAGACAGGATCCAGGAGAAGCCGACCACACAGAGCTGATCCACCCATCCAGCCGCACGAGAACCCCTGCCACCAGAAAAGCACATCAAGTACGAGTAACTGGAGATTCCTTACCGAGGGGCACTCGGCAAGCACCCGCTTGCCGTCCAGACAACTTCTCCCGAGGGCTTTGCTGCCTAGCAGGGGCTCGCATTCGCAATGTCACCGAGGGGCTGCCGAGCCTGGTGAACCCCACGGATTGTCATCCGCTCCTACTTTTCCAGGTAGGGTGCAGCAACGCTGCGACGAGGCAACTTGGAACAAAACAAGACTGTATGTGCCTTGGAGCAATGTGAAAGTGAGCTGGAGCACAGGTGGTGTTTTCACCTGTCCTCCCAGTGAAAGGAATGGGTTTAGGAAGGAAGAGATGAAGCGAAAAGGTGAATGCCTGGCTGTGTGGCTGATGCCATACTCAAGGTTTTGGCTTCTATGACAATGGATCTGCCTTTGAGAAGCTGGGTCTGTTGGGAGCTGATGGGATTCACCTGACCGAGTGGGGCAAGAGGGTCTTTGCCAACAAGCTGGCCAGACTGATAAGGAGAGCTTTAAACTAGAGTTAGCAGGGGAAGGGGATGGAGTTTTGAGCGACAGAGGAGCCGGGTGCTGCTGATGGATTAGGAGGCAGCAGGGGAACACCTGTGAGGCGCCTCCGAGGAATTAGGGCACGCTCCTCTAGGAAGGTGACATGGTCAACAGCCCATCAGAAGTGCCTCTGCACTGACGCACGCAGCACGGGTAACAAACAGGAGGAGCTGGAAGCCGTGCTGCAGATAACAAGCTACAATCTAGTCGCCGTCACTGAAACGTGCTGAGAGGAATCACACGACTGGAGCATTGCAGACGATGGCTATAAAGTGTTCAGAAGGGACGGGCAAGGAAGGAGAGGTGGGAGAGTTGCCCTCGATATAAAAAGTGGATTGACTACACAGAGCTGCCAAGCAGCGTGGGGCCAAGCACATCCTCCAGAGAAGGCCAGGGCCTCTCCAAGACCTCTCAGGGGCACACGTGGGCAAAGCAGGCCCACCGGAGAAGCCCAGAGCCTCTCACAGCACTCGGAAGGGCACTCATGGGGCCAAGCAGACCTTCCAAGGAAGGCCAGTGCCTGTCCAGGTCGTCGCAGAGGCACACGTGGGGCCAAGTAGCCCCTGCCGAAAAGCCCAGGGCCTCTCACAGCCCTAGCAGGAGCAGGTGTGGGGCGAAGCAGACCCTGCAGAGAAGCCCAGGGTTTCTCAAATCCCTCATAAGGGCACGCATGGGGCTAAGCAGACCCTCCAGAAAAGCCCAGGATTTCTCCAAACCCTGTCAGGGGCACACGTAGGGAGAAGCAAACCCTCCACAGAAGGCCAGGGCCTTCCACAGCCCTCGGAGGGGCACGCGTGGGGCCAAGCAGACCCTCCAGAAAAGCCCAGGGTCCCTCCAAACCCTGTCAGGGGCACACGCAGGGAGGAGCAGACCCTCCACAGAAGCCCAGGGCCTCTCACAGCCCTCACAGGCATAAACCTTGAGCGAAGCAGATCCTCCAAAAATTTCAGGGCCTCTCCAACCCCTCTCAGGGGCACACGTGGGGCCAAGCAGACCCTCCAGAGTAGCCCAGGGTTTCTCAAATCCCTCGTCAGGGTACGAGTCAGGGCAAGTAGACCCTCCAGAGAAGCCCAGGGTCTCTCGCAGCCCTTGGAGGTGCACTCATGGGGCCAGGCAGACCCTCTAGAGAAGCTTGGCGGTGCCAGGGGCGGCAGCAGGCCTTTGCCCTGGGACGCAGTGAGTCTTCCCCGAGCACGTCGTCCCGCTGCGTTACCTCCTCCTCGTCCATGCAAAGCTCACCACCCCGGCCTTCGCCGGGACCACCACCGCAGCGGTTCCAGCTGTGCGGCACAGCCAGGGCCCGCGCATCAGCCAGGCTGCCGTCCAGGCTGGGAGCGCCTGCGCGGCGCGGCAGGCGTCGGGAATGAAGCAGCAGCCCTTGGAGCAGGTGGCCTTCCTCGGCGGGCACTGCTGCGGTCTCGGCATCCAGCACCTGGCAGAGTTCTGGGATGGAGCGCTCGCGTAATCCTTGACACGCAAAAGTTTTTGGGAGTACCTCTGGTTATTTCGTAGGTGGGAAACGGCTCTGTTTTCACACCTCGGGGGAGCGAGCACTGCACCTACAAAGGTCTGTGACTGAAACCCTTTGTTTTTCCCCTGCTTAGAGTGCTTGCAGCAACACAGTTGAGCCGACAGCTGCACGAATGGCCTTCCCGTTGTGACGGAAAAGGACTTAACTGCAAGGTTCAAGCAAACGACTTGAACTTCACTCACAGACTTAACTGCAAGGTTCAAACAAACAACTTATTTGAACTTCACTTACAGACTTAACACGCCACTATTACAGGTTTATACAGATACAATGGAGGAATGCACTACTGCAATTTTTTAAGGCAGGAGTAGTACATTATTACAACCACAAGCAATTCACAACCACAAACGCATTTACAAACTTAAAGCATGAACAATATTCACTTACCCCTGCAGGTAACGGCTCTCAATCCCAGGGAAGTTACCTTGACCGGCGTCCCGATCAAGGGGGTGGGAGGGGGGGGTGTATGTGTGTTTCCTTCGCAAGCCAACTGCATAGTTGGAGAAGTGACTCCCCCCATTTCCAACCTGAATCTTAGAGTTTTAATCCCCCGACTTGTGGAATGGTGTGTATAACCATGTCTGAGTGGATTATGATAGATGCCTAAATGGATTATGTGTATCTGAGTGGAGTTTCCCCTTTCCTTCATTGGTCTGTGATTGTTTGAATACACAAGGTTGTCATTTGAAACTGAAGCTGAAACCCTCCGGTACTGGGGGTTTTTTGCCTTGCTTCCTCAGCAACTGAATAGTGGTTGGATTGAGACTCAGGGCATACTGTTTGTTAAGGGATTTCAAGGCTCAGTTCAGGTTTTGGTTCTTTGAATGGTGCGGCCACTGCCCTGTTTACTTTAGGGTTTATCAGACAACCCAGGGCTAAGCTGTCTACACAGCTCCCCGTGAGTCGTCTCTGCAGAGAGACAGGGCCTCAAGGCAACCCAAGGCTGGGTCGCTTTTGTAACCCCCCCGCCCCCCATGAGTCGCCTGTGTGCACTAGACATGGTGAAACTCGTTTGTGAACTATGAGCTGGACAATCCACACCCCCATGTTTCGACGAACCAGCCTTCCAAGCCAGGTTTTCAATTAAGGTGAGGAGGGAACCAAAGCACCTCGCACTGTCCAATACCCCAGTTGTAGGTGGATACTTTTAATGGTGTGCTGTTGATTGATGACCATTGAAAGGAGAAAGCAAAAGGAGAACGGAATATCCAGGCAGTTGCTGTTAATGGGAATGGTGATCTGAACGTTACCGCAGGTCTTTTATGGGAGTGTGTGGTGCTGCTGCTGGTGGTCTTGGCACAAGGTTGAAAAGGAATGAATAAAATAATGCGTGTGGCTTCCTGCTTCTCAGCAGAGGTGCAAGAATGATCAGCACAATGTGTGTCTATAATCTTTATTTTACTCACAAAATGCTTTCCATGTTGATCTTATATTTTAAGATTAATGATGAAATACATATGAATAAGTACACGATTCATGTGTATTAACTTACTTGTCAGATAAGCAGGAGTGTCTCTGTGAAAAAAAAAACCAAACTTTGGAGCTCAACAAAAATCTCGGCACGAAAGTGCCATATATGTAATAGCAACAAATATTGTTTGCCATTATAAATATGTATGCATATAGAGGGTGAACTACATTTTGTACATTTGATCTTACTTTGGGTGTAAGAGATTCTTCATAATTTCTTCTGTACTACTAGTTGCTAGTTTGCAAGGAAACTAAGCCTTATAGCTGAGGGAACAGCACCACCACCACCCCCGCCCGGTACTTTTCAGATATGAAACACTTTGAAAGTTGGTATAAGAAATCAATTCTTTTGTAGAGAAATGGATAAAATAATGAATAAGGAGTGGGTGCCAGTGTTACAGTTCAGTGTGGCTAAACAGGTTCCAGGTCTAAGTTAGTTAGCTAAGGCCCTCTGTAACCAAGAGGCGAAAATGGATACCTCCACCACACGACCCATTTTATGCTTAACTAGATATCTGCGGTACCTGATTCACGATCTGGAGAAGTTCACTTCTCTCGTGTAAGAACGTCTGCTGAGATTTATACCGCTTCTACTCAGCTGAAGTTGTGTGAGATTAATTCAGTCAGTGCGCTGGCAGACACTGAGGATAACTGAAGCAGTGAACAGTATTTTTGTTTTTCTAGTTTTGCCAATGTAGAACTAAGTAATGCTTACGAATGAAACTGCCTGTATATACACATGTGTATTGGCTTTGTGTGGCAAGGTTTTGCTAGCAGGGGCGGTTACAGGGGTGGATTCTGTAAGAAGCTGCTGGAAGCTTCCCCTATGTCCGACAGAGCCAACACCAGCCGGCTCTAAGATGGACCCACTGCCAGCCAAGGCCGAGCCCATCAGCGGTAGTGGTAATGCCTCTGTGATAACATTTTTAAGAAGGAAAAAAAGGTTGCGGGACAGACACAGAAACGGCAACCAGAGAGAGAGTGAGAACATGTAAGAGAAACAGCCCCGCAGACGCCCAGGTCAGTGCAGAAGGAGGGGGAGGAGATGCTCCAGGCGCCGGAGCAGAGATTCCCCTGTAGCCCGTGGGGAAGACCATGGTGAGGCAGGTTGTCCCCCTGCAGCCCATGGAGGTCCACGCTGGAGCAGATCTCCACCTGCAGCCCATGGAGGACCCCACACTGGAGCAGGTGGGTGCCCGAAGGAGGCTGTGACCCCGTGGGAAGCACGCGCTGGAGCAGGCTCCTGGCAGGACCTGCGGATCTGTGGAGAGAGGAGCCCACGGAGCAGGTTTTTTGGCAGGACTTGTGACCCCTGTGGGGGACCCACGCTGGAGCAGTGTGCTCCTGAAGGACTGCACGCCGTGGAAAAGACCCATGCTGGAGCGGTTTGTGAAGAACTGCAGCCCGTGGGAAGGACCCACGTTGGAGAAGTTCATGGAGGACTGTCTCCCATGTGAGGGACCCCACGCTGGAGCAGGGGAAGAGTGTGATGAGTCCTGCCCCTGAGGAGGATGAAGCGGCAGAAAATAACGTGTGATGAACTGACCGTAAACCCCATTCCCCGTCCCCCTGCGCCGCTGGGGGGTTTGGTAGAGAATCCGGGAGTGAAGCTGTGCCCAGGAAGAAGGGAGGGGTGGAGGGAAGGTGTTCTGAGATTTGGTTTTATTTCTCATTACCCTACTCTGGTTGCTTGGTAAGAAATTGAGTTAATTTTCCCCAAGCTGAGTCTGTTTTGCCCGTGACGGTAATCGGTGAGTGATCTCTCCTGTCCTTATCTCGACCCACAAGCCCTTTGTTATATTTTCTCTCCCCTGTCCAGCTGAGGAGGGGGGAGTGGTAGAAGAGCTTTGGTGGGCACCTGGTGTTCAGCCAGGGTCAACCCGCCACAACATGTGTGTGTTTTTGTTCTCTGTGTGGGGAAGAATAGCCACGGGGATGACTCATTTCCAATGTATCTTTGAAATGTAATGTAGTCTCTTTAAAATGTAGTCTCTTTAAAAGGTAGTCCCTTTAAACTGAGGAGAAACACAACAATTGGTGGCGCCAAGGTCCTCACAGGTGGTGCTACTGGGTGATGAGCTGTGCCTGTTCTTTAGGTGAAGTCTGTGAATATAATGCCCCGGCTTGTTAAGGACCATTTTGATACCACCGTCAAGATGACTACGTACCTTGTGGCCTTTATTGTTTCAGATTTTAAATCCATCAGCAAAATAACCGGTCATGGAGCTAAGGTAACTGTGTCTCATTTTGTAAGAGCTTTTTTGTGTTTAAGTCTGTGTGAATACATAATGGTTTCCTTTTCAGTTAAATCATTGGATTTATGTATCTCGATGTTTTACAGGAATGAAAGGAGAGAATTAAATTGGTTTTGTAATTGGATGATGAGTTTGCACACTGAGCTTTGTTAGTTGCAGAAGATTTTGGTAACGGGCTTGCTTTTTGTATCGTTATATGCATTGGTAACATAGTTTGTTTCATGTAAGATTATATAATCAAGGGCAAATGAAATACAGTTTTCATGGAGAATCAGCACTAAAATAAACCTGTGTCAGTTGAACGACTCTAACGTGGTAGGGGTGGAAATTGTAGAAGTCTTTGTAGGGGCATAGTGGTTCTGGTGGGCAAGTTTTAAAACTTGTGTTCCTAATTCTGATAATATTTTTATGCAAATGTTTTAGTAACTGGTGTATGAGAACTGTTAAGTGTGTGCTCTAGGGTCCCTTTTTGTGGTCATTTAAGTAACTGGGATGAAGAACAACTTCTGTCAGCTTTTGATGCTGGTATTGGAAGCGCTGCCTTCTTGTCTGCTGTAGATTTCCATGTCCACGGTGCCAGACAAGATCAACCAAGCTGACTATGCGTTGGATGCGGCAGTGAAACTTTTAGACTTGTACGAGGATTACTTCAGCATTCCATATCCTCTACCTAAGCAAGATAAGTGTTAAATAACTTAATGTATTTGAGAACATTATTAAGCATAGAGAGTAAAATAGCAGTAAAAATCAGTAATTTAGAGTGTTAAGACTGGGCAAAGTTTGGCTCACAGACTTTTAAACTGGCTGCTTCACAGAACTTAAGGACAGATTGAAAAGCTTCACTGAGAACTTCAAATCCTTGTGCTCTGTCTGGAGATTTTTTTAAAGTATGCTTTTGTGATTACATTTAAGAGAGCCCTTAGAAGTGTGTGTGATACATGTGCCTGTGTGGGAGCAATCAGGAAGTGGGATGAGCGAGCTCTTTATGGATTAAAATGATACTAGTACTATTTTAATGTTTTTTCTAGGTTTAGCAGCTATTCCTGACTGTCGGTCTGGTGCTATGGAAAACTGGGGATGGCCCACATACCAGGAATCTGTGTTGTTGTACAACCCTGAAAAGTCCTCAGCATCTTCTAAACTTTGGATTAGTAGTATGGTAATAGCCCATGAGCTGGTTCGTCAGGCGGGATCTGGGGAAGAATAAGGAGTTTGAATGGGCATGAGGAGGGGTCAGGGACGATGGATTCTGTGTGGGTAGGGGGATCTTGGAGCTATAAGCTGAAAATAGTTGCTTTGGCTTGAAGGTGCTCTTCTGTGAATCATGAGGACTGTTTCTGGTGAAGGAGTCCCGGCAGGCTGCATAGACGCGGAGGGCTGTAAACGTAAATGTGTTCAGTTCAGCGGCTGCAATGCTGCGGGGCCTTTGCACCACTGTCAGCCCTTGAAATTAATTGCAGGCCACCAAAATAGGCACATAAAAGTTTGGAAAGGTTAGCTGTTTCGTATGTGGCTCTCCTGCCAAAAGTGGTTTCTTTACAAGGTTTCTTGGAACGTGAGTGGAAGCCAGTGTTTTAGCGTATTACCATTAAAATGAGAAATGCAGTGGGAAGACGCCAGAGCAAGCTGTATCACTACAAAAAGTTCCTTAGAGGTCAATAGCATACTATAAATGCAGTTTCTTACAGGTCAGTAGCAGCTTTTAGGATAAATTGTGTATTTAATTTCAGAAGCTCTTCCCCCCTCCCTCCCGCAGGGGTTTGGCAACCTCGTTACCACGGAGCGGTGGCATGATCTGTGGTTAAATGTAGGGTTTGCAAAGTTTATGGAGTTCGTGTCAGTCAGCATTACCCATTGAGAACTGAGAGTTGTAAGCAGCAGTTATGGTATTTTTATTTTGTAACTGCCTTCTAAATCCACTAGTTAAGGATAAAGACCAAGCAGATTTTTGCTGTGAACTACTTTTAAATTTCTGTTTGTGAGGATTATCTGATGTTAACTCTGAAGAGTAGGGATGTTGATTTGCCTACATGTACATGTTTTCAGGAACTTATGATGGAATTTAATGATTGCAGTGAAAGTGTATTCTTTTTTCAAAGACATTTAGACTTCCAAAAGTGTAACGAAATTATTTTATCTTATTTCATCAAATAGGGTGAGAGTTGAAAAGACGAAAATCCTTCCACTAGCTTTATCAGAGGTCCGATACATGAAATTTTCTACCAAAGTGAGAAGAACAATGCATCTGGGCAGAATTTTGCCATAGCACTGCAGTGGCATGATAATAGGGAAATTCACCATTTGGGGGGGGGGGGGGGGGGGGGGGGGGAGTAATTTGTTTTGTGGTTACTGACCACTCTGTCGGAATGTGCAGGTGTCTTTAAGTCTCACTAGCTCAACTAATTTTAGAATCACAGAATGATAGAATGGAATCACAGAATGGTTTGGGTTGGAAGGGACCTTTAAAGGTCATCTTGTCCAATGCCCCTCCGCAATGAGCAGGGACATCTTCAACTAGATCAGCTATTTAAGTTAGTTTAGAACACTGGGACTTATTTGGCTGTATTATTGTTGGGGGGGGGATTATGCTCTGGAATAAAAGAAAGATATGGTTTGCTTTCTTTGTATGATTTAAAGATCACGTGGAATGGACTGAAAAGTGAATGAATAGGGGTTCAGTGGTCACTGAGCAAAATGTAGTAGTAATATTTGGTTTTGCCTCCTATTAGGAAGACTATTTCTTAAGGAGATGTTTTTATGCCATGGCAGTGGATGCATTAAATTCCTCACAACCTCTGTCTACTCCTGTGGAAGGTCCAGCTCAAATTTTAGAGATGTTTGATAATGTTTCTTATGAGAAGGTAAAATACAAAACTGTTACTGATTTCAGTTGTACTGCTTGTACTATACAGTTGTATTTTACTGATTTCGACCCTACATAGAATACCTGGCACACGGTATTAATGGGTTTATGACTTGAATAGTTCCTTGTCCAAAACACCTGGGTGGATTCAAATGGCAGTTGCCTTTTCGATTTCTAAATGAGGAAGCCTTTACTTCTTCTATCTGTTCTGTAACAACTTAGTCTTAAACCATTCTGGGGGGCTCTTAACCCAAGGAGCATTTTTCACTGGAGCATTATACGGTGCTGGCTTGTATAGTAATTAGAAAAATAATAGCGTAACTTACTCAATCAGTGATATTTTTAAGAGTGACGATCACACAAACCCAAAGAAGTACTGTTTCAATATACATAAAACCCAATTACTTTTTAATCAGAGACACATACAAAAGTGTACCGTTATGCAGATGAGTGGCACGCTGAAATTCTTCTGAAGCAAGCCTCTTGCTAGCGAAGGAGTAGTTTCGTAAACACTTTGTCACTCTTTTTCTCAGGGATCTTGTATATTAAATATGCTGAGGGACTACCTGACTGCTGATGTGTTTAAAGCTGGACTTGTGCAGTACCTGCAGAAATACAGCTATTGAAATACAAAAAATGAAGATCTGTGGAACAGCATGATGAATGCAAGTATTCTTCATTTTCTTATTTGTGTTTTTAGATTTCATCACTTCTCGTGAATGATGTGTCTCTCTAATATATTCCTGAAGACTGCGACCAGTACTTACGATTATGACATCAAAGAAAGATGACCAAAACTTTTTTTTCCCTTTCAGATTTGCCCTACAGGAGGTACTAACAAAAATGAACCACAAGGTGATGGCTGTTGCAGAAGAAGCCAACAGTCATCTTCATATGCAGTAAGCATCTAGTTTTTTATCCGTCAGTATTTAGGAATTTGACACGTATCTGTGCCCTCACGTTTATTCTGTGCTGTGGCATTGATACATGCACCTTCCAAAAGCATTCTTTGCCACTTAAGCATGGTTCTGGGGAGAGTGTAAGTTTCTTCAGTTCCATTGGAAATCTGTATTTTTCTGTGATTGGACAGAAATTCTGCTCCTGTGCCCAGGGCTGACTGAAAAACAGCAGTACTTCAGGAGTTGCCATTAACTCCATGAAAGTGTGCACAAGAAAACCAGATGGAGACGTCATGATATCCAGTCCAAACATACCTCTATAGAGCTTACAAATACCCAGCAGCTTGTACAGAGTTCTTACACACCCATTTCTGAGGCAAGGGGAGTCAAAAGAATCTCAGTAGACATAATAAGGGGGGGATGAAGGATGATGTTTAGCGCTTACATTGTCGAAATTAGCTGAGGCAAAGACAGTCTTTGATAAGAAGAGCTAGTCCCAAGGACCAGCCAATGAGGTAAAGACAGCTCCCGATAAGAAGCAGGAGCAGGCCCCAAGAGCCAGCTAAGACTGGTCTTGCGGCTTGGGTGAATAGCAAGAAATGGCTGAGCCTGCGCAAGAAAAAAGGTTACTAGCGGTGACGAAGAGGAGTCATCTATCTCATCTCTGCGACCACCAGACGACCACCATAAAGAGGCACTGCGTGAGCGCAGTTGAGAGGAGACTATGGAAATGACCTCTCGGAGCTAATTTAATAGAAGCGGGGATAGGTCATGCATATGTATAGGCGTATTGTGAATATGTAACACTTGACTGTATAAACTTGAGACAAACTGCCGAGTCGGGCGCGCACGACTTGGGTGGGACTACCCCCCGTGCGGCCCAACGCTGAATGAACATACCTACTTTACGATCTCACTGATTGCGGAGTCTGTTTTCTGCACGTCATTTCTGTTTCACTGTCAGTGTACTCCGTCTTCCACTTCTTACTTGTCTGCTTTTTCCCTTGCTACTAAAAACAAGCACTGGACTAAAGGAGAAACTCTTGATGTGAGGGCAACGATGGGCACTTGGACACTGCAGAAAGGTTTTCCCCTGCTAACTCTCACAGTGAGAGGGAAGAATGTCCACCTGCAGCAAGAGTACTACGTGACAGGGGTAGATTCTCCTTCATCCACAGGGTAAACAAAATGGGGAATCTCAGCACGCAAACGGAAGTACTCTCGAATGGCAGACAGTGATGTATGCTAAGAGCTTTTACTGTTGTTTCTTAAGGAACGCTCCCTGAGCTGTTTGGTTGTGAGTCTGTCCCTGTGTAGCTCAGGATCAGCAGCACTCGTAGGCGTCGTTGGACCCTGCGTGCCCTGGCCGAGGTGCCAGCAGCTGCAGAGCTGCAGTGCCTGGGCTTCTGGGTGAGCTGGGTGAGCCTGTGCTGGAGACGTGCTAGTGGAACTAGGCTGGAAAGTTCATATTGTGGCAGCTTCAGTGTCAGCGATCTGCCAGGCAAACTAAATGAAAGGTAGCGAGATGCACCTGGCACTGCACTGAAGTCAGAAGTGCGAGCGCAGCCTGTTGCTGCTACTGTGTGGGCAAAAGATTTACTCGGTGGTTAGACTGGGACAAGTTGGAGAAACTTTTGCAAAGTTCTTCCTTTAAACAAAGCACTTCTGTTTTGCAGTAGGTACCTGTGGCACATTCCACTAACCTCCACTACCAGTAAATCTGACACTGTTCAGAGATTTTTGATGACAACTAAAGCAGGTAATTTCTTTGACTAATTAGGCGATTAATTTATTCAAAGTTTGTTTGCAAGCCTTTTAGTTTTGCAGGTTTTTTTTTCAGAATGCGGAACTGGAACAACTAGTCCCAGAGAAGCAAATACTTGTCAGCTCAATAATATCACTATAACGATCTCTTAATATTTTCAGAAACCGTGCTGCTGTGTTCTTTAAATCACTGAAATGAGAGTAACAGTATTACTGGGTATAGTACTAGGATGTGTTTGAATCACTAAGAAAAAAAGGAGTTACCCTTTTGTTTCCAGACGTTATTATCCTTCCGGAAGAGGTGGAGTGGGTTAAATTCAAGGGGGGACATGAATGGGAATGGTGCACTATGAAGATGATGGGTGGGATCATCTGATCAACCTTTTGAAAGAGAACTATACAGTGATTAGCAGCAAAGACAGAGCAAGTCTCATTAACAGTGTATCCAGGTCGTGAGGTAAGGCCTTCTGTCCAAGTCTGAAAAACATACTAATTCTGTATTTGTGAGTATATACCACTGAAGAAGGAAGTGTTGATAATGTATATAGTATTCATTAAATCTGTTAAATAGACTGAGAGCATATTCTTTTCTTGCTTACAGCAGTGTAAACCCAGGATTTCTCTTGGTTACAGTGGACTTATCTAAGCCGGCTAAGTGAAACGTGTCGTCTTCAGTAAAGACATGTTAATGGAAGGATGCCAGTGTGAAGTGATGGACTAGGATAATGTTTTTGCACCTGGAAAGGTGCTGCTGCCGTTTCTCAGTTAGAAACAAGGCTATTACAGTCATAAAGATGTGACGCAATGGTGATTAGAGCTCAGCGCAACGACATGCTTTGTTGCCCATAATCTCACGGTCACAGTGGAGTACGTAGCACGCACAGCGTGCGGCGTCTGCGCTGGAGGAAGAAGCGATCGCTGCTACCAACTCCCAACTACGTTTTCAGAGCTCTGCCCCCCGAAATACACACTTGAAGCGTGACCTGTAGATTCTGCAATAACAGTTAATCCACACTCGCGTAAACACTAGAGCGGTTAGACAGACCGCACGCACCCGTTTGCGTTCACAGACCAAGCCTACCTGTTCCAATTGTTTCGTGCAATTCGTAGTACTTGAGAATTTCCCCATAGTCACCTGCAGACATTCCGAGAGGAACAGGGATCTGGCGATTCTTCTCAGCACCTGCAAGGAGAAAGCGGGAGCAGGCGTTCGCGCGTTTCCACTCCCAGCATGAGCGGCGGAACGCGCCTGGGGCAGCTCCGGTGGCCCGGGGAGGTGCCGCTTGCTACAACCCCAGCAGCAAACTCACTAAACGAACAACTCGGAAGGCCCAGAGGCCGAAGGCACGAAACGCCAGCGCCGTTCACCGGAGCTCCGCGGCGGGGGCCCTCCGGCGGCCGGGGCGGCCCGGCGAGACGCGTAGAGCGGGCACTGCCTGTCAGGGCACCGGCGAGAGGCCGCTGCTGCCGAGGAGGAGCGGGCACCGGGGGAGAGCAGCGCTCACCAGCTGGGCGGCCGCCGCCTGCGCGGCCGTTAGCGTTCAAATCTCCCCGCTTCCGGCCGGGGCCCCCCCCGCGGGGCCAATCAGCGCTCAGCGCTTGACCGGAGCTAGGCGGGGGCGCGGCGTGCATGACGGGAGGGAGGTCGAGACGGAGGGGA
The DNA here is from genome assembly GCF_026419915.1 of Harpia harpyja. Lineage (NCBI taxonomy): Eukaryota > Metazoa > Chordata > Aves > Accipitriformes > Accipitridae > Harpia > Harpia harpyja. The sequence continues at coordinate 27,511,745 of NC_068969.1, forward strand.
GGTGGTGTGAGCGCCGCCATGGCGGGAGGGTCTCCGCTGCCATCTCGTTGCCGACGGGGACGGCCTCGGCCGCGCCCGGCCCCGACAGAGACGGGGAGCAGCGCCCGCTCCCATCGGGAAGCCCGCTCCCCCGTACCGACGGCGGGGACTGGCGTGGGCTCCGCGCCGCCGGGTCTGCTGCCACGCACAGGATGGCCGCCCGGCCCGCCGCCCCGGGGAGACTACGTCTCCCAGCATGCTCCGCGGGTCCGGCCTTCCGTGACGGGAGGGCCCTTCCGCCGCCAGGCCCGGCCCGGCCCCCGGCCGCGCTGCAGGCCCCGCTCCGCCTCGGAGCAGCCCGGGGCAGGTGAAGGAAGCGAACAGAAACACGGGGTTTGCTCTCTTCAGGCAGGGGCTGGCGGTCTGCCTTTGCTGCGGCCGGCCGTTCCCCTGCCAGGCCGTTCGCCTCACAGCATACCAGAGGCCTCGGCCTACAGCCACAAGCAAAACCAGGAAAACGGGGCGGGGGGGGAAGGTTGGTGAACGTCTTAGTTCTGTAACCTGTCTCTCCTTTGGAATCCTCCCAGACAGGTTAAACCTTTCCTGAATGAAGACCCTGTCCTGCTTTCAGCTGGGGTAGAGTTAATTGTCTTCCTAGTAGCTGGTACAGTGCTATGTTTTCGCGCTAGGTATGAGAAGAATGCTGATAACACACTGATCTCTCCACTTGTTGCTAAGTCATGTTTAGTCTGAAGTCAGGGATTTTTCAGCTTCTGATGCCCAGCCAGCAAGAAGGCTGGAGGGGCACGAGAAGTTGGGGGGGGCCACAGCCAGGGCACCTGACCCAAACTGGCCACAGGGCTATTCCAGACCATGTGACCTCATGCCCAGTACATAAACTGGGGGGAGTGGGGGGTGGGGGGATCGCCACTCAGGGTCTAACTGGGTGTCTGTTAGCGGGTGGTGAGCAATTGCATTGTGCATCACTTGTGTATTCCAGCCCTTTTAGGATTACTGTTGTCATTTTATTAGTGTTATCATTATCATTATTGTTTCTTCTTTTCTGTTCTATTAAACTGTTCTTATCTCAACCCACGAATTTTACTTTTTTTTTTCCAATTCTTTCCCCCATCTCACTGGGGGGGGGGGGAAGTGAGTGAGCGGCTGCGTGGTCCTTAGTTGCTGGCTGGGGTTAAACCACGACAGACCCTCATTTTTGAGAGTAAGGTTTGATTCTCTCCTGAATAAAAAAGAGGAAGAAGGATGTTTTGGGGAGAGAGAATGGAGCCCTTCCTTGCGGGCAAGACAAGTGGTGTCTTTTCTAGATGGGGTGTCACCTTCTGTTCTTCATCAGCCAATTAACGGTTCCTTGCGTCCCCATTCATACAGTCACCCACATCAAAAACCATTGACTAATTTCACTCCTGTATTTTCCGTCATCTCCTACATGGCTATCGCAGGTGGAAGACACTGAACGGGAGAGGTGAGTGTGGCTCATTACCGGTGTTGACTGACAGAAGGCAGAAGACCTTGGTGCTGAGGGTTAACCCCGGCAGGCTGCGAAGCTCCAGGCAGCAGCTGGCTTGGATTGGGGGAAGAGGAAAGGGAGGGTAAAAGCAAGCAGCCTGGTGAGTCAGGATGAAAACAGTTTCACAAGCAAAGGAGAAGTGGAAGAAGAGAGAAAGAAAAGAAAACAAAGCAAGTAATGCAAAGGCAAGAGGCAAGCACCTACCACCACCCGTGGGGTAGACCTGTGCCCAACCACTTGCCAAGCAAAAGCTGGCTAACCTCCCGAAAACCCCTCCCCTCCCTTTTGACTGCTGAGGGCGGCGTGATGTGGCACGGAATATCTCTTTGGGTAGCTGGGGTCGTCTGCCCGGTTGTGTGCCGTCCCCACCTATTCACTGGGGCGGCAGAGCGAGGTGTGGAGAAGTCCTTGAGGCCGTGCAAGCACTGCTCGGCGGCAGCCAAACCATCAGTGCGTTATCAGCGCTGTTATGGTCACAAGTCTAAACCACAGCGACACGGGAGCTGCTGCAAAGAAAATGACCTCGATCCCGTGCACTTGGGAAAACAGGCGACGACCTTTGAACATCTCACTTCTGCCGTACACCCCAGAGATGTGTGTGAACATTGTCTAGTTGTCCGGGCGGTAACGCTTCTGGGGTGTAGCCACAGGCTCAACGCCTGTCAAGTGCTCATCGTGTTTGAGTATTACTAGTCTTAACGGACATGCCGAAACATGGCAATGAAAAGAACGAAACCACGTTGCTCTGAGCTTCCGGCACTGAGCATTTCCGAAACACTGATAAAACTGAACTTCGCAGTAATTGTAAAAAGAACTGAAAATGTAAGCATTTTAAGCGGATGAGAATGTCTGGCGATAGTGATGGAGCAGCTGGGCCTGCACCTGCCATTGAAGCGTTGTGGGCAATTGCTAGCCTGCTGGCAGTCGCCAGCTCTGCTTGACGTGCCTTCTCGAGAAGGTGTTTTGGGAACAGTTGGCTTTCTCTGAGCTGCAGCTCCTGAGAACTCATGGTGTCTAGCTGTGGTCTGACCCTGCAGGGTCCCGTCCCTGTCCCCCTGAGGGTCCAGATCCCATCCCCCTGGGGGGCCCTGTCCCGTCCCAGGGACAATGGACAGCGAGGTATTGTCTGACATCGAGAGGCTGCTGTCATGGCGGGCCACAGGCATGGCTGACTATGGCTCCATTTCGTATTGGGGGCCTCCACCCCTGCCCACACTCCCACTGGTGGGGCCCACTCTCCACACGTCGAGCACCCCATGGGTGCCTGGGGAAGCAATGCCGCTCAGGTGAGAAGAAGGTGGAGAAGCAACGGGCACCAACATGCACAATTTCCTACATGTACAGAGCTAGCGGGCTTGCCCGGGACCTGGTCAGGGACCTGCTGCCGAACACAGAAGCCCAGGGCATCTCACAGCCCTAGCAGGGGCACGCGTGGGGCCAAGCACACCCTCCAGAGAAGCCCAGGGTTTCTCCAGAACCTCTCAGGGGCACTCGTAGAGCCAAGCAGACCCTCCAGAGAAGGCCAGGGTTTCTCCAGAACCTCTCAGGGGCACTCGTAGGGCCTAGCAGACCATCCAGAGAAGCTCTGCATTGCTCCAAGCCCTCTCAGGGGCAAGCGTGGGGCCAAGCAGACCCTCCAGAAAAGCCCAGGGTTTCTGCAGAACCTGTCAAGGGCACACGTAGGGAGAAGCAGACCCTCCAGAAAAGGCCAGGGCCTCTCACAGCCCTCTCAGGGGCACGCATGGGGCCAAGCAGACCCGTCAGGGAAGCGGCAGAGTTTTCCAGAACCACTCATGGGCACACGTAGGGCCAAGCAGACCCTCCAGAGAAGCTCTGCATTGCTCCAAGCCCTCTCGAGGTCGCGCATGGGGCCAAGCAGCCCTCCAGAGAAGCCCAGGGTTTCTGCAGAACCTGTCAAGGGCACACGTAGGGAGAAGCAGACCCTCCAGAAAAGGCCACAGGGCCTCTCACAACCCTCTGAGGGGCCCGCACGGGGCCAAGCAGACCCTCCAGAGAAGGCCAGGGTTTCTCAAATCCCTCGTAAGGGTACGAGTCAGGGCAAGCAAGCCCTCCAGAAAAGGCCAGGACCTCCCACACCCCTTGTACGGGCACGTGTGGGGCCAAGCAGACCCTCCAGAAAAGGCCAGGGTTTCTCCAGAACCTCTCAGGAGCACTCGTAGGGCCAAGCAGACCCTCCAGAGAAGCCCAAGGGCTCTCACATCCCTCGCAATGACACGCGTGGGGCCAAGCAGACCCTCCAGAGAAGCCTGTGGTTTCTCACAGCCTTTATAGGTGTACGCGTGCGGCCAAGCAGACCCTCCAGAGAGGGCCAGGGCCTCTCACAGCCCTCGCAGGGATAAAGCCTGAGCGAAGCAGATCCTCCAAAAGTCCCAGGGCCTGTGCAGCACCTCTCAGGGACACGCGTGGGGCCAAGCAGACCCTCCAGAGAAGCCTGTGGTTTCTCACAGCCTTTATAGGTGTACATGTTGGGCCAAGCAGACCCTCCAGAGAAGCCCGTGGTTTCTCACAGCCTTTATAGGTGTACACGTGGGGCCAAGCAGACCCTCGAGAGAAGCCCAAGGGTTCTCACAGCCCTCGCAATGGCACACGTGGGGCCAAGCAGATCCTCCAGAGAAGCCTAGGGTTTCTCCAAACCTACTCAGGGCTACACGTAGGGCCAAGCAGACCCTCCAGAGAAGGCCAGGGTTTCTCACAGCCTTTATAGTTGTACCTGTGGGGCCAAGCAGACCCTGCAGAGAGGACCAGAGCCTCTCACAGCCCTCAGAGGGGCAGTCGTAGGGCCAAGCAGACCCTCCAGAGAAGCCCGTGGTTTCTCACAGCCTTTATAGGTGTACGTGTTGGGCCAAGCAGACCCTCCAGAGAAGGCCAGGGTTTCTGCAGAACCTCTCAGGGGCACACACAGGGCCAAGCAGACCCTCCAGAAAAGCCCAGGGTTTCTGCAGAACCTGTCAAGGGCACACGTAGGGAGAAGCAGACCCTCCAGAAAAGGCCAGGGCCTCTCACAGCCCTCTCAGGGGCACGCATGGGGCCAAGCAGACCCTTCAGGGAAGCGGCAGAGTTTTCCAGAACCACTCATGGGCACACGTAGGGCCAAGCAGACCCTCCAGAGGAGCCCAGGGCCTCTCACAGCCCTAGCAGGGGCATGCGTGGGGCCAAGCAGACCCTCCAGAGAAGCTCTGCATTGCTCCAAGCCCTCTCGACGTCGCGCATGGGGCCAAGCAGCCCTCCAGAGAAGCCCAGGGTTTCTGCAGAACCTGTCAAGGGCACACGTAGGGAGAAGCAGACCCTCCAGAAAAGGCCACAGGGCCTCTCACAACCCTCTCAGGGGCCCGCACGGGGCCAAGCAGACCCTCCAGAGAAGCCCGTGATTTCTCACAGCCTTTATAGGTGTACATGTGGGGCCAAGCAGACCCTCCAGAGAAGCCCGTGGTTTCTCACAGCCCTCGCAGGGGCACGCGTGGGGGCAAGTAAATCCTCCAGAGAAGTCCATGGTCTCTCACAGCCCTCATAGTGGCAAGCATGGGGCCAAGCAGACCCTCCAGAAAAGCCCAGGATCTCTCCAAACCCTGTCAGGTGCACACATAGGGCCAAGCAGACCCTCCAGAGAAGACCAGGGTTTCACAAATCCCTCGCAGGGGCACACGTAGGGCCAAGCAGACGTTCCAAAGAAGCTCAGGGCCTCTCACAGCCCTCGCAGGTCACCTGCAAGGTTCTATAGGGACGCCGCAAGGGTCTGGGGAGAAGCCTGGCTCCACAGGGCCATGTGCGGGCCCTGCTGGGGCTCTTGTGGGGGCCTGGGGTACAGCAGGGCTCCCCAGGGGTGCAAGTGGGATCCAATGCGGTCCCTCCATCCGTCTGGGTGGCAGCAGGGCTCCACGGCTCCTCGTGCGGGGCTGGCGGAGTAGGTCCCCTACGGGTGCCTGAAGGGTGACAGGGAGGTGGCGGTACGGCGGAGAAGAGCTCAAACAGCACGTGAAGTTCCACAGTCTCTTTATCAATGGCGGGGAGACACGCGGGCCGGCTGCGCTCGGGGCTCTACTTGCGCCCTGCAGGATGCGCGTTTCCTTCCTGGGCCGCAGTCCAAAGCGCCACCGCACGTGGCTGCTGCTTGCGGCTTCACAGCCAGCACGCCCACGGGAGCCGCGGGCCGTGGCCCTCCCGTCCGCTTCCCCATGAAACGGGAGTGCTGGGGAGTGCGGGCGCCCATCCAGGCCGGGATCTGGAGAGGGCTGGGCAACGCAGGGTGCGGTGGTGTGTCCTGCACGGCCCTGGGCTGCTGGCAAGCGGGCAGCTCCAGCTGCTCAGGTGGAGCCAGCGTGCAGAGCACCCCGGGCTCAGCTCTGCACACAGCTCCGGCAGCACAGCCAGCCATCTCCCAGGGCACGGGTCATCCTCCTCCATGCGCTCCGGAACCGGTAGCGCAGCGCTCGCAGGCTGAATCCGGAGGGAGGCTCTTCCACCGCAGTGCCCAGCATCCGCAGGGTTTGAAGCGCCAGGGAAGAGACCGAGGGGCTGCTGTCGTTCGCCTTGCCTTGAAGGGCTGGGACGGAAAGGAACGGAGCCGAGGTCAGAGCCCGGATCTGCGGGGACCTAAGGAGCCCCTCCAGCCAGGGCCACCCCCGCCCCCGCAGCTCTTGCCAAGACCAGCAGGGAGGCAAGGGCACCGGCATCGGCCAGGGCCAGCAGGGAGGCAGGGGCACCGGCATCGGCCAGAAGGGGCTGCCCACCGCTGCCCCACGTGCCCCTGCAATCTCCCCCGGCTCTGTCCACGCCACCCCTCACCCGCGCAGGGAGCAGAGCCCTCCCCGGCCGGGGCAGGGATTTGAGCTCCCTACCCAGGGTCTTTCCTCCTCCCTGCCAGCCCCCACTCACCCTCGTAGATGACCTGCAGCTTCTCCTGGTGCCCATCCCTCAGCCGCTGCCCAGCGAGCCCTAGGCACACGCAGCCCATCACAGATCCCGCTGGCCTGCCCGCCCCAGTGGCCCAGCTCCCCCCCACTGGCCCCACAGGCCTGGCCACGCGCCCTCCTCCCCTTGGGCAAGGCTGACCCCAGGGCGGTCCCCTGAGCGTGGAGCCCAGGAAGGCTGCCAGGGACCCGATGAGGCTCCCGCCAGCCCCCCCTGCGTGGGCAGGAGTGGGAGAGGGCGGCAGGAAGCCCCGTGGACGCCCAGCCCCGCATCGGGCAGCCGGGGCTCTGCAGCCGCCCGGCGGATTCGTCAGCAGCCGTGGCTGGGGCTAAGCCACCGGCGGGCAGGGAGGGACCCTCGGCAGGCTCGTGGCTCACCAAGGAACCTGACGGCTGCCTCGCGCAAGGGTTCCTGTGGGCTCTGCAGGTACGGCAGGCTCTGGTCCAGGTACTCCTCCGCTCTGCTGCTGTTCTCCGCCGGCTGGTGAGAGCACCAGGGGACAGGGTTGGCGCAGAGCCTCCCCTGAGGCCCAGGCTGGCCTCCCCGACCTTCCCGTGCCCGGACACCCACGATGTCCGCCAGCAGTGGGCTGGTGCTGGGCTTTGGAGGGAGCAGAGGACAGGGTGCTCCCCAGGGTGCTGCGGTGCCACCCTGCCGCCAAGGCCCAGCGGGGCACCCCTGGGCTCCGGGGGGGGAAAGGGAGCCTGTGTGCGGTGCAGGCAAGCGGCGCAGGGGCACGGCTGCCAGCAGCGCAGGGGCACGGCTGCCAGCCCCACGCGCTGGGCACCGGGGGAGAGGGGCTTCTCCAGGCTGGCTGTGGGGCTTCGGGGCCGTCCTTACCAGGCACTCAGCAACCCTCCAGGTCTGCTCCGTCTCCAGCAGCTTCCGGAGCTGCCTCCGCTTCAGGAGCTTGGCAGCTCCAAGGAGGGCTTCCCGAGAGGCCTGCAGAGCACCAGAGACTGGGAGATGGCACTGCCGCCCAGGGGCCAGGACCTGGCGGTCCCTGGGCAGAGCGAGAGCGGGGGGCTGGCAAGGGGTGGGGGTCCACACCCTGGCCTTAGACACCTGCAGCACGCTGGGAAGCCCACAGGGGCTCCGGGGCGTAGGTCTTTGTGGCTGCGCACTGCTGCCAAGCTCTGCTGCGTCAGGCAGGGCAGGGGTAGGAAGAGCCCCTGCCCGCCTTCTCAGCTGCTGCCAGCTCTGCGGCCGCAGGCAGGGAGGGGCTCTGAGCCCTCCCCAGGGACTCCGGAGGTTGGGCCCCGACTGAGGCACATTCCAAGCGCTTGGAAATGCCCACCTGAGCTACGCTGTGGTCCTCGTCGTGCAGGTGGAAGAACAGGGGCGTCAGGCTCCTCCGCACCTCCTTGCTCATCTGCTTCGCGTGGGTGCCGACTGCGACCTCCACCGCATCTCTGCAGAGGAGGATGGAGTGCTCGCGCACGGAGCTGGACTCCTAGGAGGAGAGAAGGAGGAGGGGAGGACCTCAGTCCTGGCTCCTCCAAGCCCACGGTGAGGAGACGAACGCTTGTGGCCCTCCCTCTGCGGCGAGGAGAGGAACTCGCAGGCCGGCGGGCACGTGCGGAGAGGGACGCACCGGCCCCGGGCCGCGCACACGAGCCCCCCTCCCCGCAGGCATGCTAACCGAGCCTCTGTTCTCCCGCCGCCTTACATTTTCAAAGAGCGGCAGGAGCGCCGCCAGCAGCTGCAGAGCGATGGGGACAGCCGTCTGCCTGTCCACCAGGCCGAGCGTGTTCCTGAGGACAGTCAGGGCCGCCGTCCTGATGCCGCAGTCGTCGTCCTGCAGTCGCTGCGTGACCTCTGGCAGCAGGCCTTGCAGAGTCGTCGCCTACGCCAAACAGGCGATCTCATTTTGTGGCCGCAAAATGAAACCGCGCTGGCAAACCCGCTCTGCGTGTAGAGGGTGCGGCGCCGGTCGGGCAGACGTCCGTGTACGGCGCAGCCCGGGGCCTGGCCTGAAGCGCTCGGGGGCCGCCCGACGGGGGACGGGGGACGGGGGACGAGGGGGCAGCGGCCACCCTTCCTGCCGCTCCCACCGCTCCCGCCGCTCCCGCTTCCCGGCACAGCCCGAGCAAGCTGCTGCACACACCACCACCCGCAGCCCAGCCCCAGGCGGAGACCCTCGCTGTGCCCGGCTGCCCCTGCTCACCTTCTCGGGTCTCCCAGACAGCATGGCGAGGCCCGTGACTGCCATCCTGCGCAGCACCAAGCTCTCGCTCCGCAGGTGGAACTGGAGGATGTGCAGGGTGTCGCCATCGACGCGCTCAAAGTCGTCGTCGTCCAGGAGCTGAAACGCACCAGGCAGCGGAGTGAGAGCCTGGCACGGCCAGCATCAGAGCTCCCGGGTGGCTTGGGGCAAGGCACCAGGGCTAGTCACAGCCCAGACGGGAGGCAGGAGGGCCCGCAGAGAGCCCTCACCGCCTTGCCTCCGCCCTCTGCCTCATGCCCGCAGCCCAGCTTCCCCCCGCCTGCCCTCAGAGAGGCAGCGCTCGCCACCAGGCCCACCTCGATGAAGACGGCCATGGTGCCGATGTCCTGGCAGGCCCAGAGGCCTCGGAGCACCTGTGCGGACAGGGAGGCGCAGCAGGCCAGTGCTTCATGCCGCAGCACCCTGGCCGGGGGGAAGAAAGGCATTGGCGGCAGCCAGCTGGGCAGGCAAACCTCTCTGGGGCTGTGCCGCCAGCCCCAGCCATTCCCCCCCAGGCCAGGCCAGGCCAGGCCAGGCCAGACGGGGCAAGGCTGCCTTCGTGCCTTGCCTTGGCTGCTTGTGCCCCACCGCCCGAGAGGAGGGCGATTGTTGCGGGGGGGTCCTTCAGCCTGAGGGTAGAAATGCCGGGGGAGATGAGGACAACCGAGAAGGCTCTCACCTGGTCAGCACGGCGATACCAGTGGGGTAGGTCTCAGGGCTCAGGAGCGCGTCCCAGGCGCCCTGCCTCCCGACGTCTTCGGCCAGGGAGGCGCCGCCCAGGCAGTGGAACAGGGCTCGCATGGTGCTCACCGTGCTCCTGCACGCAGAGCAAACCACGGTCACCCGTGGAGCCTCGGCCCCAGCTCTGGGCCCGGAGCAGAGACCAGGGAGCGGGGACAGAGCACCTGATGGGGCGGACTGGAGGATGGCTGGCCTCCCTGCTCCGGCTGCCAGCGGTGCAGCAGCCCCGCCCCGGGCTCTTCAAGCTGAGGGAGGTCTGGAGGACCACGGCCATGAAGAGCTCGTCGACAAGTGCACGCACGCAGTCTCGGCTGGAGGGCACCAGGAAGATCTCGTGCATGGCACCAGCTACCTACGGAAAACAACCAGGGAGCGCTCTCGCCGCAGAGATGTCCCGCAGCACTGCCTGGGGCTGGGGCCCTCAGGCGCTGCCCTGAGCTGAGGGAGATGGATGCCAGGGCAGAGCCCGGAGGCCAGCCGTGGGGGGCTCTCGGGGCTCGGCTCCCTTTTGTAGCGCGGGCACGCAAGCCGAGCCTTCATGCTCCATAGGGAAGGGCCCAGACGGCCCCACGGGCCCTGCTGGCTGCCCGGGGCTCCCCCTCCCCAGCGCCACAGCCTGCTCTGCCCAGGCAGCCCCCCCGCCCCGGGCTTCCCGGCGGCCGAGCAGGCAGGTGGCGGCGGCGAGGAGGGAGGAGAGCCGCCGAGGGCAGCAGAGGCAGGGGCAGGCTGCCTCCCCGTGCGCTGCGGGGCCGAGCAGCACGTGCTGCCCTGCCCGGCTGTGGCCCCGAGGACCCTGGCCCAGGCGCCCCTGGGGAGGTCCGGGTTTGGGGGCAGGTGGAGAGAGGGGGACAGGCTGGAGAGGGGCACGCAGCCCCGGGCGGGGGGAGCAGGCCTCATCCAGACACTCACAGCCAGGAAAGGCCAGCGGCTGCATTCTCCCGTGTGGCCGCGCTGGCTGGCGTCTTCCTGCTGGAGCAGCAGCCTCCTCAGCACGCTCTCCACCAGGCAGGGCTCAGAGGCCAACATCCTCCACATGGCCCTGGCAGTGCTGCAGAGACCGAGCGCGCCGTCAGGGGGGCCGCCTCGGCCACCTGCCCTTCTGCCCGGGCAGGCCCCAGAGGTCCTGAGCTGCCCCCGAGGCTGACGGGCCACCTACCTGTCACAGTGCGGGGAAGCCCGCAGCAGGCCGGCGGTCACCTTCCAAGGGTTCAGGTGGGCCACCTGGACGAGGGTCGTCCTCAGGATGTCCTGGAGCGGCTTCTCGCTGAGGTGCACCAGCTGCACGTGGATGGTCTGCGTGATCTCTTCCACCTGGCGGAGGCAGTGGGGTGCAGCAGGGTGGCGCGCAGCCATGGGCCCAGCTGCCACCCAGAACCGCTTCCCTCCCGTCGCTCCTTGCTGGCCGCAGAGGCCGCCCGCCCGCCTGCCCGCCCGCCCGTCAGGCGCTCCCGAGCCCGGGACTTGGGGCGGGGGAAACGGCCCCCGCAGGGCACGCGCACAGGGCGACCCGGCCGCACGCTGCCTACCTCCACCAGCTCCGAGCACGAGTGTCTCAAGACCACCTCCAGCACGTTGGCAACCGTCTGGGTGTCAGAGACCCTGGGGTGCCCCAAGTTGCTCAAGACCGTCAGGAGGAAGTCGCTCCTCTCCTTCGGGAGGAGGAAGCTCCCAAACACCTGAGGGAGGGAGGGAGGGAGGGAGGGAGGGAAGAGGTGTCGCAGTGAGTGCCCTGCTGGCGGGGCACGGCTGAGCAGCGGGGGTGGCTGTGGAGCGAGGAAGCGGGGGCGGCGCTGGCCTCCTGCCCCAGGACAAGGGCCAGCAGCAGGGGCTGCTCCGGAGGGATTGCAGCCATGGGGTGTGTGGAGAGGAGAGGGAGCTGCCCTGTGGGCCGAAGGAGGGGCACAGGGGGGCGAGGTCACGGTGCGCTAGCTCTGCTGGCCACCAGAGCTCGCGGTGGCCGGGGCAGCTGGAGCTGCTGCACTGATGCTGGGTTAAAGCCTCAGGAAAGCTCCTCCCTGCGGAGAGGCGGTGGGACCCCGCAGCCCGATCGGCGGGAGGCCGTGCCGTTCCCCGTGACGGCTGACGCAGCGGTTCGCCCGAGCAAGGAGAGAAGCGCGGGAGAAGCTCGTTACCGTCGTCTCGTCAGCGGGCTCCTTGGGCCAAAAAGTGCTAGCGCTTTCCCACTGCATCAGTAGCTCTCGATCCTCCCGTGCTGCCTGGCAGCCTGGGCAGGAGGGGAAACGCACAGTGAGCTGGAGGCAGCAGGCGAGGGTGCGAGGGAGAGCTCTGCGCCTGGCTCTCCGTTCCGTGGGGAGCCAGACACGTGGCAGTGTGCCCGCTTCCAGGGGGAGGAGGGGAAACCCTCCCTCTTAGGCTGCAGAAGGGCACGAGAGCTGGGTCTGGCTGCCTGCTCGGGAGGAGGAGAGAAGCCCGGGAGGCTGCTGCCGCAGGCTCTCCAGCCCAAGGGTTCTCGGGACGGGCCCCAAGCCGCCCCTCCGAGGTGGGCTGCCTGGGCCCTGGGCTTGGCGCAGCACGGCTGCTCCCCTGCTCCAGCCTCACAGGAGTTTGCCGCTCCTTCCTCTAGCAGAGGAGGGGGGCTGAGGCGGTGCGGCGCCTCGCCTGGGCCCGTGTGGCTGGAAGGCCCCAGCATCTCTCACCCTGTTGCAGCAGAATGAAGCTGTGCAAGGCACCGAGCGCCTCCGCAGCCACGCAGCTGATCTCCTGGTCCTCCTCGGTACAGCACAGAGTGACGTGCCCCATCAGCTGCCCCAGGATTTCCACAGGCTCCTCTTTGAAAAGGAAGAAGTCGCTTTTTCTGAAGGGCACGGCCTGTGGGAGAGAGGAAGGAGCGGTAGCAGGGCCAAGCTGCGGCCGATGGGACGAAAGCCCTCGCCTCCGTGAGCGGGCCCCGGGCCGAGTGCCGTGTGAGCCAGAGCTCTGGAGGCCTCTGCCCTGCGCTGCGCCCCGCGGAGGCACGGCCTGCAGCAGCTGCGGCAGGGCAAGGAGCGTGCTGCCTCCCCACGCAGGGAGCCCTGGAAGGGTTTTGCCTTCCCTCCCCGTGAGCCCGTGGGACTGGGGTGCCTGCTGGAGGCTTGAGACTCTGGCTCTGATGGTCCTCCACACCCCCATTCAGCTGCGGGAGCCCTCCTTCCCCACCTGCGGGACTCCCCACCTCCGCAAAAGTGTGCAGCCACGCACCCTCTCCTCCTGCCGGGTCCTTCTGGCAGGCTGTCTCAAGGCCTGGCACCATCCTTCCCAGGAAGGGAAGGGGAGGCAAGGCGAGGCAAGGCAAGGCAAGGGAAGGCAAGGCAAGGGAAGGGAACACAAGGGAACGCAAGGCAAGAGAAGGCAAGGGAAGGGAAGGCAAGGGAAGGGAAGGCAAGGGAAGGGAAGGCAAGGCAAGGCAAGGCAAGACAAGGCAAGGGAGCGCCTGCGGGGCTGCAGCAGGAGCCCCGGGGCCAGGGGGCCGGGAGCGGGCAGTGGCAGTGGGGAGGGGAAGGGCCTGAGCGCCCCGCAGGCCTTCCACGCTGAAGCAGCTGGGCAGCAGCCCAGGGGAAGGAGGGCTGCCGGAGCTGGGCCTGCAAAACGCTCCCACGGCCCGGGACGGAGCTGGCTCCCGAGAGAAAAGGCACGGGAGAGAGCAGCTCCCAGGGAGAGGGGCAAAGAGGCTGGCACACGGCTGAGCCTTACCGAATGCCCTGCCCTGCGGCCAGGCTTCCCTCGCAGGCAGCCCAGAGCTACCGGCTACTCTGGGGCACCGGGGAGGGGCGAGGGGTGCCAAGAGGTGGCCTGCGCCACAGGCCCCTTACCTCCAGCATCAAAGAGGACATCCAGATCTGGCTCAGGCGGACAACCCTCCTCACAGCCCTCTGGCGCCTAGCCACTTCCTGGGACGCCATGAAGGGCAGTAGGACCTGAGAAGGGAAAAGCTGTTGGCCTTGGGAAACGATGGCGGCTCCTGGAGCGGTGGCTCTGCCAAGCACCTGGCGGGGCTTCGGCAACGTGCTGCCAAGGCTTCCCCCGGGCAGGAGGAAGGCCTGGAACGTGGCCCAGCCGCCTCGCCACCTCAGGGACCGCTGCCGACCGTTGGTGACCTGCTGCGCTCAGGGAGGCAGCCGGATCCCCAGCCGCCTCTGTCCCCTTCCACGCGCTACCCCAAAAATAGCCGCGTGTCCCTTCTCCGGGAGGACGGGAACCTGCAGGGGGGCCTGCGCCAGGGAGGCCGGGCCACGGCCCCTGGGGAGGCCAGAAGAAGAGAGCTTCGGGGCCGGGCTCCCCTTGCACCGCGGCCACGTCCCAGCAGACCTCCGGCCTGCTGCCGTCTGGGGAGGAGAGCGTGAAGGGGGTGGGCAGCAAGGGCAGTGGCTCGGCGGTGCCAGCTGCCGGAGCAGGGGGCCTGGGAAGGACGCTCAAGACTCTTTCCGCTGCTTTGGCTCGGGGCTGGGGCACGCACGCTCCAGAAGGTCGCGTCGCTGCAGGGTAAGGCAAGCGAGAGAGCCCGCGAGCTCTGCTCTCGGCAAGCGCCTGACCTGCAGGATCCTCTCCGCTGTCACCTCGCTGGAGCTCAGCCAAGCGCCGTACGTCAGCACCTCCAGCACGCTGTCCAGAGTTCTCAGGATCTGTGAGGGGGCACAGCGGGTGAGGTGCTTGCACTGGCCCTTCTTCCTTGCAGGAAGCTGGCTCGAGTTGCTTGCAGCTGAAGCGGGCCTCAGCTGCCCGCCCTCTGATGCCCGGGAGAGGCCTCTGGGTCTCCCTGCTCTTCCTTCTTCTCCTGTCGTCTTCCAGCAGCCAAAGCCAACTCGGAAGACGAGCACAGGGACTGACCGGCGGGCTCTCCGTAGCTCAGCCCACGCTCACCTCAGCATCGAGCGAAGCACGTTCGCTGTCCGTCTGCTGCGCTGGAGGAAGATGGCAGATGCTGTGGATGCAGGGGCCGAGGTGCTGTGCCAGCAGGCCTTCCGTCTCTTCGCTGCAAGGAGAGAAGGTGCCGGGTGGACGCCGAGGCTTCCACGTCCGGCAAGGTGGCCGCAGCCATCGGGGCTGGCAGTCCCCAGGGTGGTACCCGTACGAGGCGGGGAAGGGACGTGTGGAGGCAATCTCCTCCCTCCCCTCTGCCGCTAAGCCGGGGACAGAGGGCAGTCCCGGCCGGCGGAGCCCGAACGCAGCCTCTCAAGCCGAGAGGCACCAGGGAGCCCCGGAGCACCCTCCGCCCTCCCACCTGGCCCACCGACGGGCCGAGCGCGAGGGAGAGCGCCGGCCCCAAGACAGTGCCGCCGGGGTCCTGCCAGGAGAGGGGATGCCTGGTGCCATCGGGCCCACGCCGTGGGGAGGCCCTGGCCCGGCCAGAGTCTGGGGTAGGTACCTCACGGCAGCGACGGCAAGCCCGGCTTGCTGCCACATCACGGCGTCTGTGCTGCGAGGGGCCTCCTTTCGCCGTAGCACCTGGGGAGGGAGAGCACGGCCGGGATGGGGCACGGGAGCTGCCGGTGCCCGGCCCCAGTCCGCAGCCGGCACCGGCACCCGGAGCGGTGGCCCCGTGGCAGGCAGGGCTGTCGCCACGGAGGCCTGTCTCGCCCTCTCCCTGTGCCCAGATGCCCGAGTGCTGGCTGCCCTTAGCGCCGGGCCGGTGCTCGGCCAGCTTTGCCCCCCTCCCTCAGCCCCACGGGGCGCTCCCTCACCTCTATTTTCTCCAGCAGCTCACGTGCTGCCGAGGAACTGGGCCGGTACCTGCCCTGCAGCCAGGCTCCGCAGAGCGTGCGGATGGCGGCCAGAAACCTCCGCTTCGAGGCCTCTTCCTGACAGCGAGGGAGAAGAGAGACAGAGAGGGAGGGTGAGGGGGCAGAAGCACGGCCAGCAGGAGCAGGGGCTCAAGGGGCTGCAGGGATGGCGGCGGGGGCCGGCAGGGGAGCAGCTCTGCCCGGCCAGCAGCCCTCCGAGAGCCCGCGCGCAGGCAGCAGGCACGGCAGCACCCAGCTGGGAGCTGCCGGCAGAGCCTCGCTGCTGACAAAGTCTGCAGTTACCCTGCCGGTGCTGTGGAGAAAGGCCAAGAAGCAGTCGAGGGCTTCCTTCTCCTCGCCCTCCAGCTGGCAGCAGGAGGCGGTAGCAGCTGCACCTGATGAAGAACAAGAGCGGGGAGAGCTGTAGGCAGGGGCAGGAGGCAGAGGGAAGAGAGCGGCTCTCTCTCCGGCCCTGCGCCCGCTGCCCTGCACGCAGCGAGACTCGGGCCAGGGTGCCGATGCCCCTGGCATCTGCCCCAGGAGAAGAGTACACTCATCCAAGCCATGAGACGCCAGCTTCTCAAGGAGTATGCCATGAGAGACAGTGTCAAAGGCTTTACTAAAGTCCAGGTAGACAACATCCACAGCCTTTCCCTCGTCCACTAGGCGGGTCACCTGGTCATAGAAGGAGATCAGGTTGGTCAGGCAGGACCTGCCTTTCGTAAACCCATGCTGACTGGGCCTGATCCCCTTCTTATCCTGGACTTGCCATGGGAGGGCTCTCAAGACAAACCATCCCATAATCTTCCCCGGCACCGAGGTCAGGCTGACAGGCCTGTAGTTCCCCGGATCCTCCCTCCGACCCTTCTTGTAAATGGCAAGCCTCCAGTCCTCTGGGACCTCCCCCGTTGACCAGGATCGCCGATAGATGATAGAGAGTGGCTTGGCAAGGACCTCCGCCAGTTCCCTCAGTACTCTTGGATGGATCCCATCGGGTCCCATAGATTTGTGAGTGTCCAGATGGCGTAGCAGGTCACTAACCGTTTCCTCCTGGATTAAGGGGGGTATGTTCTGCTCTTCATCCTTACCTTCCAGCTCAGGGGGTGGAGTGCCCTGGGGATAACTGGTCTCCCTATTAAAGGCTGAGGCAAAGAAGGCATTAAGTACCTCGGCCTTTTCCTCATCTCTGGTGGCTACATTCCCTTCTGTGTCCATTAAAGGAAAGATATTCTCCTTGGGATTCTTTTTACTGTTAACATATTTGTAAAAACATTTTTTGTTGTCCCTTACAATAGTGGCCAGACTTAGTTCTAGCTGAGCTTTTGCCTTTCTAATTTTCTCTCTGTATGATCTAACAAGATCCCTGTACTCCTCCCGAGTTGCCCGCCCTTTCCTCCAGAGATGATAAACTCTCCTCTTTTTCCTGACTCCTAGCACAAGCTCCCCGTTCAGCCAGGCCGGTCGTTTTCCTCGGCGGTTCGACTTGCGGCGCATGGGAATAGCCTGGTCCCGAGCCATTAAGATTTCCTTCTTAAAGAATGTCCATCCCTCCTGGACCCCTTTGCCCTTCAGGACCGTCTCCCAAGGGACTCTCTCAACCAGTGCCTCGAAGAGGCCAAAGTTTGCCCTCCGGAAGTCCATAGTGGTGGTTTTGCTGACCACCTTCCTTGCCTCACCAAGAATTGAAAATTCTATCATTTCATGGTCGCTAAGCCCAAGACGGCCTCCGACCATCACACCTCCCACCAGTCCTTCCCTGTTCGTAAACAAGAGATCTAGCAAGGCTCCTCCCCTGGTTGGCTCACCTACCAGCTGTGTCAGGAAGTTATCTTCCACACACTCCAGGAACCTCCTGGATTGTTTACTCACTGCTGTGTTGTATTTCCAGCAGATGTCTGGAAAGTTAAAGTCCCCCACGAGGACAAGGGCACGCGATTCTGAGACTACTGCCAGCCGCTTGTAGAACGATTCATCGGTCTCTTCCACCTGGTCAGGTGGTCTATAACAGACTCCCAGCACAATATCGGCCTTATTGGCTTTCCCTCTCATCCTCACCCATAAGCACTCCACCTTGTC
This sequence comes from Harpia harpyja, assembly GCF_026419915.1. NCBI lineage: Eukaryota > Metazoa > Chordata > Aves > Accipitriformes > Accipitridae > Harpia > Harpia harpyja. The sequence continues at coordinate 27,528,921 of NC_068969.1, forward strand.
ATCAGAATCGTGTAGCTCTGTACAGTCAAAACATTCCCTAACATAGAGAGCCACCCCACCACCTCTTCTACCTTGCCTATCCCTTCTGAAGAGCTTGTAGCCATCCATTGCAGCACTCCAGTCATGGGAGTCGTCCCACCATGTTTCCGTGATGGCGACCAAGTCATATCTATCCTGCTGCACGATGGCTTCCAGCTCCTCCTGTTTATTGCCCATGCTGCGTGCGTTGGCATAGATGCATTTGAGCTGGGTTATCGAATCCACCCCTAACATCGGCACGCTGCCCCCAGGCTCATCTCTGGTGCACCTCGTTTTATCCCTTCCCCCCTTCGAACCTAGTTGAAAGTCCTCTCTGTGAGCCCTGCCATCTCACGAGCGAGGATTCTTTTACCCCTTTGAGACAGCTGGAAACCATCTGTCGCTAGCAAGCCCGGTGCCGTGTAAACCTCCCCATGATCAAAAAACCCCAAATTCCACCGATGGCACCAGCCTCTGAGCCACATATTAACCGGGTGTGTTTTCCTGTTCCTTTCAGTGTATTTCCCCGCCCCTGAAGGGACTGAGGAAAACACCCCCTGTGCTCCCGATCCTTCCACTAATCGTCCCAGTGCCCTGAAGTCCCTTTTGATTGCCTTTGGATTTCTCTCTGCAGTCTCATCACTGCCAACCTGCACAACCAGCAATGGGCAATAATCAGAGGTCCGAACCAGACCTGGGAGTTCCCTGGTAATGTCTTTTGCCCGGGCCCCAGGGAGGCAGCAGACTTCCCTGTGGGACGGGTCAGGTCTGCATATTGGGCCCTCTGTCCCCCTCAGAAGGGAGTCGCCTATGACAATTACCCTCCTTTTTCTTTTTTCAGAGGATGTGAGAATGCGTGGGGCTGCCCGACTGGGCCTAGGCACCTCCCTAGAGAGGCCTTCATCTACACCCTGATCTTCACTGGCCTGGTCCTCGAGTTCCAGAGCCCCATACCTGTTGTGCAGGGGCAACTGGGAAGGTGAGGGAGACCGGGAGGAGATTCGCCGGCCTCCCCGAGCAGGGACCTGGCTCCATCCCCCTCCATCTCTCAGGTCCCCTCCTGCCTGGTGGCAGGAGGGCAGGGGAACCTCCGCTTCTTGCGGAGCCTCCATCTGCTGCCTCTGCCTCAGGGATGGTAGGGTGTGGGCCCACCAATCTATCTCCCTCTCACGCTCCCTGATACTCCTCAACCTTTCCACTTCCTCCTTCAGCTCTGCCACCAGGCTGAGCAGATCGTTCACCCGGTCACACCTCACACGAGAGGCGTCCCCGCTGCCCTCCGTCAGCAGTGACAGACTCAGGCACTCCCTGCAGCCAGAGACCTGGACAGCTGCGTGTTGACACGGGACCTCTGTCTGCGTCGCCACATTTTTCCTCCCAATGGCTTTCCCCCGAGTGGCAACCATACCTGGGTCTCCCTCCGGGCCGACGCCCACCACTTGAGTAGCCTGCTCGAGCTGGGACGAGGAAGACGGGGGCTGCGCCCGGCCTGCGCCAACGGCCTGCGCCAACGGCCTGCGCCACAACCTGGTCGCCGGCGCTCCTCAGGGCCGTTCAAGTCTCCCGCGGTTGCCGCTGGCAACGCCCACGCCGCCTCAGCCTCTCTCGCAGAGAGCCGCCGGCTGCGGCCGGGTCCCTCCGCTCTTCCCCGGCGCTCCTGGGCCTCGGGAACCGCCCAGCCCGCCTCCGTCTAGCGCTTAGCCGCTGAATTACCGTTGCCTCTGCTGGCCTCGCCGCTGACTCTCACAGCCTCGGAGGGGCACGCGTGGGGCCAAGCAGACCCTCCAGAGAAGGCCAGGGCCTCTCACAGCCCTCGCAGGGATAAAGCTTGAGCGAAGCAGATCCTCCAAAAAGCCCAGGGCCGGTGCAGCCCCTCTCAGGGGCACGCGTGGGGCCAGCAGACCCTCCAGAGATGCCCTGCATTTCACCAAGCCCTGTCAAAGGCACACGTAGGGAGAAGCAGACCCTCCAGAAAAGGGCAGGGCCTCTCACAGCCCTTTCAGGGACATGCTTGGGGCCAAGCAGACCCTCCAGAGAAGCCAGCGCCTCTCACAGCCCTCGGAGGGGCACGCATGGGGCAAAGCAGACCCTCCAGAGAAGCCCAGGGATTCTGCAGAACCTCTCACGGGCAGACATAGGGCCAAGCAGACCCTCCAAGAGAAGCTCAGGCCCTCTCCAAGACCTCAGAGGGGCACGCGTGGGGCCAAGGAGACCCTCCAGAGAAGCGCAGGGTTTCTCAAATCCCTCACAGAGGCACACGTAGGACCAAGCAGACCGTCCAGAGAAGCTCTGCATTGCTTCAGGCCCTCTCAGGGGCACGCATGGGGCCAAGCAGACCCTCCAGAGAAGCCCAGGGCCTCTCACAGCCCTCACAGGGGCACACGATGGGGCCAAGGAGACCCTCCAGAGAAGCGCAGGGTTTCTCATATCTCTCGCAGAGGCACACGTGGGGAAAAGCAGACCCTCCACAGAAGGCCAGGGCCTCTCACAGGCCTCGGAGGGGCACATGTGGGGCCAAGCAGACCCTCCAGAGAAGCCCAGGATCTCTCAAAACCCTGTCAGGGGCACACGTAGGGAGAAGCAGACCCTCCAAGAGAAGCTCAGGCCCTGTCCAAGACCTCGAAGGGGCACACGTGGTGCCAAGCAGACACTCCACGGAAGCGCAGGTCCTTTCCAAGACCTCTCAAGGGCAAACGTGGTTCCAAGCAGACCCTCCAGAGAAGCCCAGGATTTCTCCTAACCCTGTCAGGGGCACAAGTAGGGAAAAGGAGACCCTTCACAGAAGGCCAGGGCCCCTCACAGCCCTCGGAGGGGCACGCGTGCGGCAAAGCAGACCCTCCAGAGAAGCCCAGGATCTCTCAAAACCCTGTCAGGGGCACACGTAGACAGAAGCAGACCCTCCAGAAAAGGCCGGGGCCTCTCACAGCCCTCGGAGGGGTACACATTGGGCAAAGCAGACCCTCCAGAGAAGCCCAGGGCCTCTCACAGCCCTTGCACGAGCACATGTGGGGCCAAGCAGACACTCCAGGGAAGCCCAGGGTTTCTCACAGCCCTCTCAGGGGCACGCATGGGGCCAAGCAGACCCTCCAGAGAAGGCCATGTTTTCTGAAATCCCTCGCTCAGTCACGCATGGGGCCAAGCAGACCCTACAAGAGAAGTCCAGGGCCTGTTACAGCCCTCTCAACTGCACGCATGGGGCCAAGTAGACCCTCCAGAGAAGCCCAGGGCCTCTCAAATCCCTCACAGAGGCATACGTGGGGCCAAGTAGACCCTCCAGAGAAGCCCAGGGTTCTCAAATCCCTCGTATGGGTACGCCTGGGACCAAACAGACGTTCCAGAGAAGCTCAGGGCCTCTCCCTGCCCTTGCAGGGGCACACATGGGGCCAAGCAGACCCTCCAGAGGAGCCCAGGGCCTCTCAAAGCCCTCGCAGGGATAAATCTTGAGCGAAGCAGATCCTCCAAAAACCCAGGGCCTGTGCAGCCCCACTCAGGGGCACGCATGGGGCCAAGCAGACCCTCCAGAGAAGCCCAGGGTTTCTGCAGAACCTGTCAAGGGCACACGTAGGGAGAAGCAGACGCTCCAGAAAAGGGCAGGGCCTCTCACAGCCCTTTCAGGGACATGCTTGGGGCCAAGCAGACCCTCCAGAGAATCCCAGGGCCTCTCACAGCCCTCGCAGGGGCACTCGTAGGGCCAAGCAGACCCTCCAGAGAAGCCCAGGGATTCTGCAGAACCTCTCATGGGCAGACATAGGGCCAAGCAGACCCTCCAAGAGAAGTTCAGGCCCTCTCCAAGACCTCAGAGGGGCATGCGTGGGGCCAAGCAGACCCTCCAGAGAAAGCCAGGGCCTCTCACAGCCCTGGCAGGGATAAATCTTGAGCGAAGCAGACCCTCCAAAAATCCCAGGGCCTGTGCAGCCCCTCTCAGGGGCATGCGTGGGGCCAAGCAGACCCTCGACAGAAGCCCAGGGTTTCTCCAGAACCTCTCAGGGGCACACATAGGGCCAAGCAGGCCTTCCAGGAAAGCCCAGGGTTTCTGCAGAACCTGTCAAGGGCACATGTAGGGAGAAGCATACCCTCCACAGAAGGCCAGGGCCTCTCACAGGCCTCGGAGGGGCACATGTGGGGCAAAGCAGACCCTCCAGAGAAGCCCAAGGTTTCTCACAGCCCTCTCAGGGGCCCGCATGGGGCCAAGCAGACCCTCCAGAGAGGACCAGAGCCTCTCACAGCCCTCAGAGGGGCACTCGTAGGGCCAAGCAGACACTCGAGAGAAGCCCGTGGTTTCTCACAGCCTTTATAGGTGTACGTGTTGGGCCAAGCAGACCATTGAGAGAAGCCCGTGGTTTCTCACAGCCTTTATAGGTGTACGTGTTGGGCCAAGCAGACCCTCGAGAGAAGCCCGTGGTTTCTCACAGCCTTTATAGGTGTACGTGTGGGGCCAAGCAGACCCTCCAGAGAAGCCCATGGTTTCTCACAGCCTTTATAGGTGTACGCGTGGGGCCAAGCAGACCCTCCAGAAAAGCCCAGGGTTTCTCACAGCCTTTATAGGTGTACGCATGGGGCCAAGCAGACCCTCGAGAGAAGCCCGTGGTTTCTCACAGCCTTTATAGGTGCACATGTGGGCCAAGCAGACCCTCCAGAGAAGCCCGTGGTTTCTCACAGCCTTTATAGGTGTACGTGTGGGGCCAAGCAGACCCTCCAGAGCAGCCTATGGTTTCTCCAAACCTACTCAGGGCTACACATAGGGCCAAGCAGACCCTCCAGAGAAGTCTGTGGTTTCTCACAGCCTTTACAGGTGTACGCGTGCGGCCAAGCAGACCCTCCAGAAAGGGCCAGAGCCTCTCACAGCCCTTGCAGGGATAAATCTTGAGCAAAGCAGATCCTCCAAAAGTCCCAGGGCCTGTGCAGCACCTCTCAGGGGCACGCGTGGCGCCAAGCAGACCCTCCAGAAAAGTCCAGGGTTTCTCCAGAACTTCTCAGGGGCACTCGTAGGGACAAGCAGACCCTCCAGAGAATGCCAGGGTTTCTCACAGCCTTTATAGGTGTACGCGTGGGGCCAAGCAGACCCTCGAGAGAAGCCCGTGGTTTCTCACAGCCTTTATAGGTGTACGTGTGGGGCCAAGCAGACCCTCGAGAGAAGCCCGTGGTTTCTCACAGCCTTTATAGGTGTACGTGTGGGGCCAAGCAGACCCTCGAGAGAAGCCCGTGGTTTCTCATAGCCTTTATAGGTGTATGCGTGGGGCCAAGCAGACCCTCGAGCGAAGCTCAAGTGTTCTCACAGCCCTCGCAGGGGCACGCGTTGGGGCAAGTAAGCCCTCCAGAAAAGCCCAGGATCTCTCCAAACCCTGTCAGATGCACACGTAGGGAGAAGCAGAGCCTCCAGAGAAGCCCAGGGGTTCTGCAGAACCTCTCACGGGCACACGCAGGGCAAAGCAGACCCTCCAAGAGAAGCTCAGGCCCTCTCCAAGACCTCGGAGGAGCACGCCTGGGGCCAAGCAGACCCTCCAGAGAAGGCCAGGGTTTCTGCAGAACCTGTCAAGGGCACACGTAGGGAGAAGCAGACCCTCCAGAAAAGGCCGGGGCCTCTCACAGCCCTCGGAGGGGTACACATTGGGCAAAGCAGACCCTCCAGAGAAGCCCATGGTTTCTCACAGCCCTCTCAGGGGCAAGCATGGGGCCAAGCAGACCCTTCAGGGAAGCGGCAGGGTTTTCCAGAACCACTCATGGGCACACGTAGGGCCATGCAGACCCTCCAGAGGAGCCCAGGGCCTCTCACAGCACTAGCAGGGGCATGCGTGGGGCCAAGCAGACCCTCCAGAGAAGCCTGTGGTTTCTCAAAGCCTTTATAGGTGTACATGTGGGGCCAAGCAGACCATCGAGAGAAGCCCGTGGTTTCTCACAGCCTTTATAGGTGTACATGTGGGGCCAAGCAGACCCTCGAGAGAAGCCCAAGGGTTCTCACAGCCCTCGCAATGGCACGCGTGGGGCCAAGCAGATCCTCCAGAGAAGCCTAGGGTTTCTCCAAACCTACTCAGGGCTACACGTAGGGCCAAGCAGACCCTCCAGAGAAGGCCAGGGTTTCTCACAGCCTTTATAGTTGTACATGTGGGGCCAAGCAGACCCTCCAGAGAAGCCCGTGGTTTCTCACAGCCTTTATAGGTGTACATGTGGGGCCAAGCAGACCCTCCAGAGAAGCCTGTGGTTTCTCACAGCCTTTAAAGGTGTACATGTGGGGCCAAGCAGACTCTCCAGAGAAGCCTATGGTTTCTCCAAACCTACTCAGGGCTACACGTAGGGCCAAGCAGACAGTCCAAAGAAGCCTGTGGTTTCTCACAGCCTTTATAGGTGTACGCGTGGGGCCAAGCAGACCCTCCAGGGAAGGCCGTGGTTTCTCACAGCCTTTATAGGTGTACGCGTGCGGCCAAGCAGACCCTCCAGAGAAGCCCAAGGGTTCTCACAGCCCTCACAGGGGCACGTGTGGGGGCAAGTAAACCCTCCAGAAAAACCCAGGATCTCTCCAAACCCTGTCAGGTGCACATGTAGGGAGAAGCAGACCCTCCAGAGAAGCCCAGGGTTTCTGCAGAACCTCTCCGGGGCAAACATAGGGCCAAGCAGACCCTCCAGAGAAGGCCAGGGTTTCTCACAGCCTTTATAGGTGTACATGTGGGGCCAAGCAGACCCTCCAGAGAAGCCCGTGGTTTCTCACAGCCTTTATAGGTGTACATGTGGGGCCAAGCAGACCGTCCAGAGAAGCCTATGGTTTCTCCAAACCTACTCAGGGCTACACGTAGGGCCAAGCAGACCCTCCAGAGAAGCCTGTGGTTTCTCACAGCCTTTATACGTGTACGCGTGCGGCCAAGCAGACCCTCCAGAGAGGGCCAGGGCCTCTCACAGCCCTCGCAGGGATAAATCTTGAGCGAAGCAGATCCTCCAAAAGTCCCAGGGCCTGTGCAGCACCTCTCAGGGGCACGTGTGGGGCCAAGCAGACCCTCCAGAGATGCCCTGTATTTCACCAAGCCCTGTCAAAGGCACACGTAGGGAGAAGCAGACCCTCCAGAGAAGCCCAGGGTTTCTCCAGAACCTCTCCGGGGCAAACATAGGGCCAAGCAGACCCTCCAGAGAGGACCAGAGCCTCTCACAGCCCTCAGAGGGGCACTCGTAGGGCCAAGCAGACCCTTGAGAGAAGCCCTTGGATTCTCACAGCCTTTACAGGTGTACGTGTTGGGCCAAGCAGACCCTCGAGAGAAGCCCGTGGTTTCTCACAGCCTTCATAGGTGTACATGTGGGGCCAAGCAGACCCTCGAGAGAAGCCCGTGGTTTCTCACAGCCTTTATAGGTGTACATGTGGGGCCAAGCAGACCCTCGAGAGAAGCCCAAGGGTTCTCACAGCCCTCGCAATGGCACGCGTGGGGCCAAGCAGATCCTCCAGAGAAGCCTAGGGTTTCTCCAAACCTACTCAGGGCTACACGTAGGGCCAAGCAGACCCTCCAGAGAAGGCCAGGGTTTCTCACAGCCTTTATAGTTGTACATGTGGGGCCAAGCAGACCCTTCAGAGAAGCCCAGGGTTTCTCAAATCCCTTGTATGGGTACGCCTGGGGCCAAGCAGACGTTCCAGAGGAGCTCAGGGTCTCTCCCTGCACTTGCAGGGCACACTTGAGGCCAAGGAGATCCTCCAGAGGGGCCCAGGATCTCTCCCAGCCCTCGGAGGGGCACTCATGAGGACAAGCAGAGCCTCCAGAGAAGGCCAGGGTTTCACAAATCCCTCAGAGGCACATGAGGGGCCAAGGAGACCCTACAAGAGAAGACCAGGGCCTCTCACAGCCCTCTCAAGTGCACGCTTGGGCCAAGAACCCTCCAGAGAAGGCCAGGGTTTCTCACAGCCCTCGCAGGGTCACACGTAGGGCCAAGCAGACGTTCCAAAGAAGCTCAGGGCCTCTCACAGCCCTCGCAGGTGCACGCGTGGGGCCAAGCAGACCCTCCAGAGAAGCCCAGGGTCTCTCGCAGCCCTCACAGGGCACTCACAGGGCCAAGCAGACCCTCCAGGGAAGCCCACGGCCGCTCCCAGCCCTCGCAGGTCCCCTGCAAGGTGCTATAGGGACGCCGCAAGGGTCTGGGGAGAAGCCTGGCTCCACAGGGCCATGTGCGGGCCCTGCTGGGGCTCCTGTGGGGGCCTGGGGGACAGCAGGGCTCCCCAGGGGTGCAAGTGGGACCCAGTGCAGTCCCTCCATCTGTCTGGGTGGCAGCAGGGCTCCACGGGTCCTCGTGCGGGGCTGGCGGAGTAGGTCTCCTACGGGTGCCTGGGGGGTGACAGGGACGTGGCGGTACGGCGGAGAAGAGCTCAAACAGCACATGAAGTTCCACAGTCTCTTTATCAATGGTGGGGAGACACGCAGGCCGGCTGCGCTCGGGGCTCTGCTTGCGCCCTGCAGGATGCGCGTTTCCTTCCTGGGTCGCAGTCCAAAGCGCCGCCGCACGTGGCTGCTGCTTGCGGCTTCACAGCCAGCACGCCCACGGGAGCCGCAGGCCGTGGCCCTCCTGTCCCCTTCCCCATGAAACGGGAGTGCTGGGGAGTGCGGGCGGCCATCCAGGCCGGGATCTGGAGAGGGCTGGGCAACGCAGGGTGCGGTGGTGTGTCCTGCACGGCCCTGGGCTGCTGGCAAGCGGGCAGCTCCAGCTGCTCAGGTGGAGCCAGCGTGCAGAGCACCCCGGGCTCAGCTCTGCACACAGCTCCGGCAGCACAGCCAGCCGTCTCCCAGGGCGCGGGTCGTCCTCCTCCATGCCCTCCGGAACCGGTAGCGCAGCGCTCGCAGGCTGAATCCGGAGGGAGGCTCTTCCACCGCAGTGCCCAGCATCTGCAGGGTTTGAAGTGCCAGGGAAGAGACCGAGGGGCTGCTGTCGTTCGCCTTGCCTTGAAGGGCTGGGACGAAAAGGAACGGAGCCGAGGTCAGAGCCCGGATCTGCGGGGACCTAAGGAGCCCCTCCAGCCAGGGCCACCCCCGCCCCCGCAGCTCTTGCCAAGACCAGCAGGGAGGCAAGGGCACCGGCATCGGCCAGGGCCAGCAGGGAGGCAGGGGCACCGGCATCGGCCAGAAGGGGCTGCCCACCGCTGCCCCACGTGCCCCTGCAATCTCCCCCAGCTATGTCCACGCCACCCCTCACCCGCGCAGGGAGCAGAGCCCTCCCCGGCCGGGGCAGGGATTTGAGCTCCCTACCCAGGGTTTTTCCTCCTCCCTGCCAGCCCCCACTCACCCTCGTAGATGACCTGCAGCTTCTCCTGGTGCCCATCCCTCAGCCGCTGCCCAGCGAGCCCTAGGCACACGCAGCCCATCACAGATCCCGCTGGCCTGCCCGCCCCACCGGCCCAGCTCCCCCCCACCGGCCCCACAGGCCTGGCCACGCGCCCTCCTCCCCTTGGGCAAGGCTGACCCCAGGGCGGTCCCCTGAGCGTGGAGCCCAGGAAGGCTGCCAGGGACCCGACGAGGCTCCCACCAGCCCCCCCTGCGTGGGCAGGAGTGGGAGAGGGCGGCAGGAAGCCCCGTGGACGCCCAGCCCCGCATCGGGCAGCCGGGGCTCTGCAGCCGCCCGGCGGATTCGTCAGCAGCCGTGGCTGGAGCTAAGCCACCGGCGGGCAGGGAGGGACCCTCGGCTCACCAAGGAACCTGACGGCTGCCTCGCGCAAGGGTTCCTGTGGGCTCTGCAGGTACGGCAGGCTCTGGTCCAGGTACTCCTCCGCTCTGCTGCTGTTCTCTGCCGGCTGGTGAGAGCACCAGGGGACAGGGTTGGCGCAGAGCCTCCCCTGAGGCCCAGGCTGGCCTCCCTGACCTTCCCGTGCCCGGACACCCACGACGTCCAGCCAGCAGCGGGCTGGTGCTGGGCTTTGGAGGGAGCAGAGGACAGGGTGCTCCCCAGGGTGCTGCGGTGCCACCCTGCTGCCAAGGCCCAGCGGGGCACCCCTGGGCTCCGGGGGGGGAAAGGGAGCCTGTGTGCGGTGCAGGCAAGCGGCGCAGGGGCACGGCTGCCAGCAGCGCAGGGGCACGGCTGCCAGCCCCACGCGCTGGGCACCGGGGGAGAGGGGCTTCTCCAGGCTGGCTGTGGGGCTTCGGGGCCGTCCTTACCAGGCACTCAGCAACCCTCCAGGTCTGCTCCGTCTCCAGCAGCTTCCGGAGCTGCCTCCGCTTCAGGAGCTTGGCAGCTCCAAGGAGGGCTTCCCGAGAGGCCTGCAGAGCACCAGAGACTGGGAGATGGCACTGCCGCCCAGGGGCCAGGACCTGGCGGTCCCTGGGCAGAGCGAGAGCGGGGGGCTGGCAAGGGGTGGGGGTCCACACCCTGGCCTTAGACACCTGCAGCACGCTGGGAAGCCCACAGGGGCTCCGGGGCGTAGGTCTTTGTGGCTGCGCACTGCTGCCAAGCTCTGCTGCGTCAGGCAGGGCAGGGGTAGGAAGAGCCCCTGCCCGCCTTCTCAGCTGCTGCCAGCTCTGCGGCCGCAGGCAGGGAGGGGCTCTGAGCCCTCCCCAGGGACTCCGGAGGTTGGGCCCCGACTGAGGCACATTCCAAGCGCTTGGAAATGCCCACCTGAGCTACGCTGTGGTCCTCGTCGTGCAGGTGGAAGAACAGGGGCATCAGGCTCCTCCGCACCTCCTTGCTCATCTGCTTCGCGTGGGTGCCGACTGCGACCTCCACCGCATCTCTGCAGAGGAGGATGGAGTGCTCGCGCACGGAGCTGGACTCCTAGGAGGAGAGAAGGAGGAGGGGAGGACCTCAGTCCTGGCTCCTCCAAGCCCACGGTGAGGAGACGAACGCTTGTGGCCCTCCCTCTGCGGCGAGGAGAGGAACTCGCAGGCCGGCGGGCACGTGCGGAGAGGGACGCACCGGCCCCGGGCCGCGCACGCGAGCCCCCCCCCGCAGGCATGCTAACCGAGCCTCTGTTCTCCCGCCGCCTTACATTTTCAAAGAGCGGCAGGAGCGCCGCCAGCAGCTGCGGAGCGATGGGGACAGCCGTCTGCCTGTCCACCAGGCCGAGCGTGTTCCTGAGGACAGTCAGGGCCGCCGTCCTGATGCCGCAGTCATCGTCCTGCAGTCGCTGCGTGACCTCTGGCAGCAGGCCTTGCAGAGTCGCTGCCTACGCCAAACAGGCGATCTCATTTTGTGGCCGCAAAATGAAACCGCGCTGGCAAACCCGCTCTGTGTGTAGAGGGTGCGGCGCCGGTCGGGCAGACGTCCGTGTGCGGCACAGCCCGGGACCTGGCCTGAAGCGCTCGGGGGCCGCCCGACGGGGGACGGGGGACGGGGGACGAGGGGGCAGCGGTCACCCTTCCTGCCGCTCCCACCGCTCCCACCGCTCCCGCCGCTCCCGCTTCCCGGCACAGCCCGAGCAAGCTGCTGCACACACCACCACCCGCAGCCCAGCCCCAGGCGGAGACCCTCGCTGTGCCCGGCTGCCCCTGCTCACCTTCTCGGGTCTCCCAGACAGCATGGCGAGGCCCGTGACTGCCATCCTGCGCAGCACCAAGCTCTCGCTCCGCAGGTGGAACTGGAGGATGTGCAGGGCGTCGCCATCGACACGCTCAAAGTCGTCGTCGTCCAGGAGCTGAAACGCACCAGGCAGCGGAGTGAGAGCCTGGCACGGCCAGCAGCAGAGCTCCCGGGTGGCTTGGGGCAAGGCCCTCACCGCCTCGCCTCTGCCCTCTGCCTCATGCCCGCAGCCCAGCTTTCCCCTGCCTGCCCTCAGAGAGGCAGCACTCGCCACCAGGCCCACCTCGATGAAGACGGCCATGGTGCCGATGTCCTGGCAGGCCCAGAGGCCTCGGAGCACCTGTGCGGACAGGGAGGCGCAGCAGGCCAGTGCTTCACGCCGCAGCACCCTGGCCGGGGGGAAGAAAGGCATTGGCGGCAGCCAGCTGGGCAGGCAAACCTCTCTGGGACTGTGCCGCCAGCCCCAGCCATTCACCCCCAGGCCAGGCCAGGCCAGGCCAGGCCAGGCCAGGCCAGACGGGGCAAGGCTGCCTTCGTGCCTTGCCTTGGCTGCTTGTGCCCCACCGCCCGTGAGGAAGGCGATTGTTGCGGGGGGGTCCTTCAGCCCGAGGGTAGAAACGCCGGGGGAGACGAGGACAACTGAGAAGGCTCTCACCTGGTCAGCACGGCGATACCGCTGGAGTAGGTCTCGGGGCTCAGGAGCGCGTCCCAGGCGCCCTGCCTCCCGACGTCTTCGGCCAGGGAGGCGCCGCCCAGGCAGTGGAACAGGGCTCGCATGGTGCTCACCGTGCTCCTGCACGCAGAGCAAACCACGGTCACCCGTGGAGCCCCGGCCCCAGCTCTGGGCCCGGGGCAGAGACCAGGGAGCGGGGACAGAGCACCTGATGGGGCGGACTGGAGGATGGCTGGCCTCCCTGCTCCGGCTGCCAGCGGTGCAGCAGCCCCGCCCCGGGCTCTTCAAGCTGAGGGAGGTCTGGAGGACCACGGCCATGAAGAGCTCGTCGACAAGTGCACGCACGCAGTCTCGGCTGGAGGGCACCAGGAAGATCTCGTGCATGGCACCAGCTACCTACGGAAAACAACCAGGGAGCGCTCTCGCCGCAGAGATGTCCCGCGGCACTGCCTGGGGCTGGGGGCCTCAGGCGCTGCCCTGAGCTGAAGGAGATAGATGCCAGGGCAGAGCCCGGAGGCCAGCCGTGGGGGGCTCTCGGGGCTCGGCTCCCTTTCGTAGCGCAGGCACGCAAGCCGAGCCTTCGTGCTCCAGAGGGAAGGGCCCAGACGGCCCCACGGGCCCTGCTGGCTGCCCGGGGCTCGCCCTCCCCAGCGCCACAGCCTGCTCTACCCGGGCAGCCCCCCCCCCCCCGGGCTTCCCGGCGGCCGAGCAGGCAGGTGGCGGCGGCGAGGAGGGAGGAGAGCTGCCGAGGGCAGCAGAGGCAGGGGCAGGCTGCCTGCCCGTGTGCTGCGGGGCCGAGCAGCACGTGCTGCCCTGCCCGGCTGTGGCCCCGAGGCCCCTGGCCCAGGCGCCCCTGGGGAGGTCCGGGTTTGGGGGCAGGCGGAGAGGGGGGGACAGGCTGGAGAGGGGCACGCAGCCCCGGGCGGGGGGAGCAGGCCTCATCCAGACACTCACAGCCAGGAAAGGCCAGCGGCTGCATTCTTCCGTGTGGCCGCGCTGGCTGGCGTCTTCCTGCTGGAGCAGCAGCCTCCTCAGCACGCTCTCCACCAGGCAGGGCTCAGAGGCCAACATCCTCCACATGGCCCTGGCAGTGCTGCAGAGACCGAGCGTGCCGTCAGGGGGGCCGCCTCGGCCACCTGCCCTTCTGCCCGGGCAGGCCCCAGAGGTCCTGAGCTGCCCCCGAGGCTGACGGGCCACCTACCTGTCACAGTGCGGGGAAGCCCGCAGCAGGCCGGTGGTCACCTTCCAAGGGTTCAGGTGGGCCACCTGGACGAGGGTCGTCCTCAGGATGTCCTGGAGCGGCTTCTCGCTGAGGTGCACCAGCTGCACGTGGATGGTCTGCGTGATCTCTTCCACCTGGCGGAGGCAGTGGGGTGCAGCAGGGTGGAGCGCAGCCACGGGCCCAGCTGCCACCGAGAACCGCTTCCCTCCCGTCGCTCCTTGCTGGCCGCAGAGGCCGCTCGCCCGCCCGCCCACCCGCCCGCCCGTCGGGCGCTCCCGAGCCCGGGACTTGGGGCGGGGGGAAACGGCCCCCGCAGGGCACGTGCACAGGGCGACCCGGCCGCACGCTGCCTACCTCCACCAGCTCCGAGCACGAGTGTCTCAAGACCACCTCCAGCACGTTGGCAACCGTCTGGGTGTCAGAGACCCTGGGGTGCCCCAAGTTGCTCAAGACCGTCAGGAGGAAGTCGCTCCTCTCCTTCGGGAGGAGGAAGCTCCCAAACACCTGAGGGAGGGAGGGAGGGAGGGAGGGAGGGAAGAGGTGTCGCAGTGAGTGCCCTGCTGGCGGGGCACGGCTGAGCAGCGGGGGTGGCTGTGGAGCGAGGAAGCGGGGGCGGCGCTGGCCTCCTGCCCCAGGACAAGGGCCAGCAGCAGGGGCTGCTCCGGAGGGATTGCAGCCATGGGGTGTGTGGAGAGGAGAGGGAGCTGCCCTGTGGGCCGAAGGAGGGGCATGGGGGGGCGAGGTCACGGTGCGCTAGCTCTGCTGGCCACCAGAGCTCGCGGTGGCCAGGGCAGCTGGAGCTGCTGCACTGATGCTGGGTTAAAGCCTCAGGAAAGCTCCTCCCTGCGGAGAGGCGGTGGGACCCCGCAGCCCGATCGGCGGGAGGCCGTGCCGTTCCCCGCGACGGCTGACGCAGCGGTTCGCCCGAGCAAGGAGAGAAGCGCGGGAGAAGCTCGTTACCGTCGTCTCATCAGCGGGCTCCTTGGGCCAAAAAGTGCTAGCGCTTTCCCGCTGCATCGGTAGCTCTCGATCCTCCCGTGCTGCCTGGCAGCCTGGGCAGGAGGGGAAACACACGGTGAGCTGGAGGCAGCAGGCGAGGGTGCGAGGGAGAGCTCTGCGCCTGGCTCTCCGTTCCGTGGGGAGCCAGACACGTGGCAGTGCGCCCGCTTCCAGGGGGAGGAGGGGAAACCCTCCCTCTTAGGCTGCAGAAGGGCACGAGAGCTGGGTCTGGCTGCCTGCTCGGGAGGAGGAGAGAAGCCCGAGAGGCTGATGCCGCAGGGTCTCCAGCCCAAGGGTTCTCGGGACGGGCCCCAAGCCGCCCGTCCGAGGCGGGCTGCCTAGGCCCTGGGCTTGGCGCAGCACGGCTGCTCCCCTGCTCCAGCCTCGCAGGAGTTTGCCGCTCCTTCCTCTAGCAGAGGAGAGGGGCTGAGGCGGTGCGGCGCCTCGCCTGGGCCCGTGTGGCTGGAAGGCCCCAGCATCTCTCACCCTGTCGCAGCAGAATGAAGCTGTGCAAGGCACCGAGCGCCTCCGCAGCCGCGCAGCTGATCTCCTGGTCCTCCTCGGCACAGCACAGAGTGACGTGCCCCATCAGCTGCCCCAGGATTTCCACAGGCTCCTCTTTGAAGAGGAAGAAGTCGCTTTTTCTGAAGGGCACGGCCTGTGGGAGAGAGGAAGGAGCGGTAGCAGGGCCAAGCTGCAGCCGATGGGACGAAAGCCCTCGCCCCCGTGAGCGGGCCCCGGGCCGAGTGCCGCGTGAGCCAGAGCTCTGGAGGGCTCTGCCCTGCGCTGCGCCCCGTGGAGGCACAGCCTGCGGCAGCTGTGGCAGGGCAAGGAGCGTGCTGCCTCCCCACGCAGGGAGCCCTGGAAGGGTTTTGTCTTCCCTCCCCGTGAGCCCGTGGGACTGGGGTGCCTGCTGGAGACTTGAGACCCTGGCTCTGCTGGTCCTCCACACCCCCATTCAGCTGCGGGAGCCCTCCTTCCCCACCTGCGGGACTGCCCACCTCCGCAAAAGTGTGCAGCCATGCACCCTCTCCTCCTGCCGGGTCCTTCTGGCAGGCTGTCTCAAGGCCTGGCACCGTCCTTCCCGGGAAGGGAAGGGGAGGCAAAGCGAGGCAAGGCAAGGCAAGGGAAGGCAAGGCAAGGCGAGGCGAGGCGAGGCAAGGCAAGGCAAGGCAAGGCAAGGCAAGGCAAGGCAAGGGAGCACCTGCGGGGCTGCAGCAGGAGCCCCGGGGCCAGGGGGCCGGGAGCGGGCAGTGGCAGTGGGGAGGGGAAGGGCCTGAGCGCCCCGCAGGCCTTCCACGCTGAAGCAGCTGGGCAGCAGCCCAGGGGAAGGAGGGCTGCCGGAGCTGGGCCTGCAAAACGCTCCCACGGCCCGGGACGGAGCTGGCTCCCGAGAGAAAAGGCACGGGAGAGAGCAGCTCCCAGGGAGAGGGGCAAAGAGGCTGGCACACGGCTGAGCCTTACCGAATGCCCTGCCCTGCGGCCAGGCTTCCCTCGCAGGCAGCCCAGAGCTACCGGCTACTCTGGGGCACCGGGGAGGGGCGAGGGGTGCCAAGAGGTGGCCTGCGCCACAGGCCCCTTACCTCCAGCATCAAAGAGGACATCCAGATCTGGCTCAGGCGGACAACCCTCCCCACAGCCCTCTGGCGCCTAGCCACTTCCTGGGACGCCATGAAGGGCAGCAGGACCTGAGAAGGGAAAAGCTGTTGGCCTTGGGAAACGACGGCGGCTCCTGGAGCGGTGGCTCTGCCAAGCACCTGGCGGGGCTTCGGCAATGTGCTGCCAAGGCTTCCCCCGGGCAGGAGGAAGGCCTGGAACGCGGCGCGGCCGCCCCGCCACCTCAGGGACCGCTGCCGACCGTTGGTGACCTGCTGCGCTCAGGGAGGCAGCCGGATCCCCAGCCGCCTCTGTCCCCTTCCACGCGCTACCCCAAAAATAGCCGCGTGTCCCTTCTCCAGGAGGACGGGAACCTGCAGGGGGGCCTGCGCCAGGGAGGCCGGGCCACGGCCCCTGGGGAGGCCAGAAGAAGAGAGCTTCAGGGCCGGGCTCCCCTTGCACCGCGGCCACGTCCCAGCAGACCTCCGGCCTGCTGCCGTCTGGGGAGGAGAGCGTGAAGGGGGTGGGCAGCAAGGGCAGTGGCTCGGCGGTGCCAGCTGCCGGAGCAGGGGGCCTGGGAAGGACGCTCAAGACTCTTTCCGCTGCTTTGGCTCGGGGCTGGGGCACGCACGCTCCAGAAGGTCGCGTCGCTGCAGGGTAAGGCAAGCGAGAGAGCCCGCGAGCTCTGCTCTCGGCAAGCGCCTGACCTGCAGGATCCTCTCCGCTGTCACCTCGCTGGAGCTCAGCCAAGCGCCGTACGTCAGCACCTCCAGCACGCTGTCCAGAGTTCTCAGGATCTGTGAGGGGGCACAGCGGGTGAGGTGCTTGCACCGGCCCTTCTTCCTTGCAGGAAGCTGGCTCGAGTTGCTTGCATCTGAAGCGGGCCTCAGCTGCCCGCCCTCTGATGCCCAGGACAGGCCTCCGGGTCTCCCTGCTCTTCCTTCTTCTCCTGTCGTCTTCCAGCAGCCAAAGCCAACTCGGAAGACGAGCACAGGGACTGACCGGCGGGCTCTCCGTAGCTCAGCCCACGCTCACCTCAGCATCGAGCGAAGCATGTTCGCTGTCCATCTGCTGCG
Source organism: Harpia harpyja (assembly GCF_026419915.1). Lineage (NCBI taxonomy): Eukaryota > Metazoa > Chordata > Aves > Accipitriformes > Accipitridae > Harpia > Harpia harpyja. The sequence continues at coordinate 27,545,974 of NC_068969.1, forward strand.
CTGGAGGAAGATGGCAGATGCTGTGGATGCAGGGGCCGAGGTGCTGTGCCAGCAGGCCTTCCGTCTCTTCGCTGCAAGGAGAGAAGGTGCCGGGTGGACGCCGAGGCTTCCACGTCCGGCAAGGTGGCCGCAGCCATCGGGGCTGGCAGTCCCCAGGGTGGTACCCGTACGAGGCGGGGAAGGGACGCGTGGAGGCAATCTCCTCCCTCCCCTCTGCCGCTAAGCCGGGGACAGAGGGCAGTCCCGGCCGGCGGAGCCCGAACGCAGCCTCTCAAGCCGAGAGGCACCAGGGAGCCCCGGAGCACCCTCCGCCCTCCCACCTGGCCCACCGACGGGCCGAGCGCGAGGGAGAGCGCCGGCCCCAAGACAGTGCCGCCGGGGTCCTGCCAGGAGAGGGGATGCCTGGTGCCATCGGACCCACGCCGTGGGGAGGCCCTGGCCCGGCCAGAGTCTGGGGTAGGTACCTCACGGCAGCGACGGCAAGCCCGGCTTGCTGCCACATCACGGCGTCTGTGCTGCGAGGGGCCTCCTTTCGCCGTAGCACCTGGGGAGGGAGAGCACGGCCGGGATGGGGCACGGGAGCTGCCGGTGCCCGGCCCCAGTCTGCAGCCGGCACCGGCACCCGGAGCGGTGGCCCCGTGGCAGGCAGGGCTGTCGCCACGGAGGCCTGTCTCGCCCTCTCCCTGTGCCCAGATGCCCGAGTGCTGGCTGCCCTTAGCGCCGGGCCGGTGCTCGGCCAGCTTTGCCCCCCTCCCTCAGCCCCACGGGGTGCTCCCTCACCTCTATTTTCTCCAGCAGCTCACGTGCTGACGAGGAACTGGGCCGGTACCTGCCCTGCAGCCAGGCTCCGCAGAGCGTGCGGATGGCGGCCAGAAACCTCCGCTTCGAGGCCTCTTCCTGACAGCGAGGGAGAAGAGAGACAGAGAGGGAGGGTGAGGGGGCAGAAGCACGGCCAGCAGGAGCAGGGGCTCAAGGGGCTGCAGGGATGGCGGCGGGGGCCGGCAGGGGAGCAGCTCTGCCCGGCCAGCAGCCCTCCGAGAGCCCGCGCGCAGGCAGCAGGCACGGCAGCACCCAGCTGGGAGCTGCCGGCAGAGCCTCGCTGCTGACAAAGTCTGCAGTTACCCTGCCGGTGCTGTGGAGAAAGGCCAAGAAGCAGTCGAGGGCTTCCTTCTCCTCGCCCTCCAGCTGGCAGCAGGAGGCGGTAGCAGCTGCACCTGATGAAGAACAAGAGCGGGGAGAGCTGTAGGCAGGGGCAGGAGGCAGAGGGAAGAGAGCGGCTCTCTCTCCGGCCCTGCGCCCGCTGCCCGGCACGCAGCGAGACTCGGGCCAGGGTGCCGATGCCCCTGGCGTCTCCCCCAGGACGCCGCTAGCAGCAGGGCAGGAAAGTTCCCAGCCCTGCAGCTGCGCTGCCTCCTGCCAGCCTGGCTGCCTCTCCCTGCCCTGCTCTGGGTCCTGAGGCAGGAGTTGGTCCCCCGGGGTCCTGTCGATGCTCACTTGTGGCGGGGATGCTGGAGCTCTTGTCCTCCTCCGCACGTGCGGCAGGGCTAGTGGAGCCCAAGTCCTTGCTGTGCAGCTCACGCTGCCCAGGCCTTTCTGACCGCCGCCGCTCCTCTGCGGCCACCCTAGCCCTTTCACCCTCTGCCGCCCTGGGTGCACGGCTCCTGCGGGGGGAACGTCTGTGGGGAGACAGAGGAAGGGGCTGAGGGTGGGGAGGGGGCAGCCCACGGCGAGCGGCCCCATCCCAGCGCTGCCTGGCTGGAGCAGGCAGGTGGTGGGGCGGAGGAGCCGGGCAGGGACGGGGGGGATCTCCTGCAGCATGCCGTCTGCCAGCAGGCACCACCCCAGCCCTGGCGCCGGCTCTCCTGCCCCCAGCCCCTTCTGGAAGGGCCTCCCTGCTGGGCCCCAGCCCCTTGGGGTCCCTGTGGCGCTGGCCCCGCCCCAGCCCTGCATTCTTACCTGGTGGAGACGGCGGAACCTTGGGGAAACCCCCGGTGCGCCAGGGGCCGAAGGGAACCACGTGCTCTGTGCATAGAGCCTCTCGCACGAGCTGCGGGACTCATGTCCTGTCCTCGGCAGAGTCCCGGACGCTGTGGGGCTGCCGCGCCGGCGCTGGGCATCACTAGCTGCCGCAAGAGGAGGTCACAAAGGGCCCTATTACCCGCCAACCGGGGCAGGGCGTCCCCCCCGTGACACGGGCTCTCCCAGGGGAGTTGACCCGCCGCTGTCTCCGGCCGCAGCCTCCGGTCCCTCTGCGCGCCTCCCCTGCCACAGGCGGGACTCCCCAGCGCTGGCGCTCCCCCTTTGGATGGAGGCCTTGTGACGGTCTGACAAATTAGAGTCAATGTCTCAAACGTTCGTTCAAGAGCTTTGGTGGAGAAGGCGGTCTCTGTAAAAACGCCGGAGGTTTGGCAACAGGACAATGTGGCCGGAGGAGAGGGCCCTGCGGACCGCGCTTCTCCCGAGCCGCAATTCCTTGTCTTAAGGGACCAGGAGAAGGAGCACAGCATATGCGCCTGGAGGAGGGGGCCCCACGGAGGATGGGACTGTGCTTCTAGCTTAAGCGGTCATGCCAGCAGGGAAAGAGAGGCAACGCCCCAATGAACCCCCCGCAAAGCTCACCGACTAATTCCAGAGAACGACAGGAACGGGAACTGCGCGTGTCGAGACCACCGACTAACACCCTATAAAAGAAGGGAGAACGAGTTCTCAGTGCGCTCCCTCGGGAACTGGATCTCTACGCTGGCTGGACCAGCGCTGGACCTGGGACTGGTGAAACCCTTTTCTTCTCTTTCTTTCTTCCTTCCTTCCTTCCTTTCTTCCCTTCTCTCTTTCTCTCTCTCCTTCTTTTTCTTCTCTCTTTTCCACAGTCCCTACGCCTCATCCTTTCAAACATAAACCGTTGACCGAGTCTGAGACTAGGAGCGGATCCAGCCGCCCCTGGGCTCCTCTTTGAGAAGGAGGCCAGAAAGCAAGGCGGTCTGCTCTGAACCTCGTGACTCAACGGGAGGGCTCTCCTTCTGACACAGTTTCACGTTCCTTTGTCCACTTCTTTTTCTACACCTCCCTTCTCTTTTCAAACAGCGGCTTAATGACATGATGCAAGGTTCATGTTGATGAGTTCACTTGTACTTGGGCAAGGTTAGCTCGGCTGAATCAATGTTGATTGTTGTTTGAACTCCCCTGGTGTTGTTTCACCTTAATTCTGACAAAGGAAATCCACAAACCTGAGACGCTCCAACTTTGGGACGCAACATCTTAGTTGGCGTCACGGACAGGATTTCCCTTGTTGGAAGGGAGTTTCTAACGGGATAGCAGACCTCCACCCGGAGAACGGGTGGGGAGGATCTGGGAAGGATCTCTCAACAATAAGTCGGGAGGGATGCGAGCAGTGGCAGGCATAGAGACCCGGGAAACATCTGTGTCTGACCGTTCCCCTGCTTTAGACAGCCTAACTGGGCCGTGTCCCTCAGAGTGTTCCCAGCGCTGCCAGGGAGTCTCTGAAGGCAGCGGTGGATCTCCGAGCTGCAAGTGTGCCCAGCTGGAAGAACTCTCCAAACAAGTAGCTCTGTCACAAGAGGAGCTCAACAGGCAGCGCAGCCTCTGGAAACGTGAGCGGGAGATCGATCCGTGGTATCGCGCGCTGTCCCAAGCTGAGCGACAGCCCTGCCTCGGGGCTTTACAAGGGGAAGGTTAGCCTGAATTCAGCCTCGAGCTGACTGACCCAACGTGTATGGAAGGGTTAAAAGATGGAATTTTGGTCCGTGGATGAACACCGAGTAAGAAATAGATACCTAAAGACGCAGTCAGCACAGGGAACAGATAGTTTATTGCCTATTGTTTGAAATGCTGACCATAGGGATAAGAAAGTAGAGCAAGGTTAGGGGAGGTAGTACGTGCAATAATGGAGGAATACAAGGCACCACACGTAATTTTGCTTCCCTTGCAAAAGCCCTGCTATTGGTTAGAGCATAGTGGACGTGACTGATGGATTATGGTATTTTGCCACGTGCACAGAGCCCATGAACCAATAGAAGGGATGACTATGGCACGTGCAGCGTGCCTGGCCAGCGGGCGCATGTGCCATAGGCTTCCTATGTTGCAATCGAGGCATGTTTCAACACTCATTGGCCGCGAGTGTCGACACCCGTTCCTCTGCAAATGTATAAAATACCGGAGTTTTCCAAAGAGCAGTGGGCTGGTGTATGGCAGGGTCACCATTGCCTCCGTGGGGACACCCACGTAAAGCTGGCACCTACGGACTGCTGGACTGGGCTCGCGGCGCAAGACGGCACAAGAATGTACGGAATGTACGGATGGTTCATCTTCTTCTTCACAGTCCTTGGGTCGGTATGTTAATAGTTTTTTCGCTTTGTAAAACACCCGTAGCATAACACACGTGCGTAGTTAATAAAAAGCTTGCTTTTTCCCTTATAGTCAGTGTGTGTGTATTACCTTCTTGGGAATCCTCAAAACCACCCTAAAACACCCAAGTAACTCACAAGGCAAAGGAGACTGGACCCTTCCTTGTCTCTGCTGCGAGCAGAGGGAAGAACCTTCCCCTGAAGTGCCCCTGCGTAATAGATTCAGTGCTCTTGGGGCGGAGGATGAAGACCGCACGAGTAAGAGACAGGATCCAGGAGAAGCCGACCACACAGAGCTGATCCACCCATCCAGCCGCACGAGAACCCCTGCCACCAGAAAAGCACATCAAGTACGAGTAACTGGAGATTCCTTACCGAGGGGCACTCGGCAAGCACCCGCTTGCCGTCCAGACAACTTCTCCCGAGGGCTTTGCTGCCTAGCAGGGGCTCGCATTCGCAATGTCACCGAGGGGCTGCCGAGCCTGGTGAACCCCACGGATTGTCATCCGCTCCTACTTTTCCAGGTAGGGTGCAGCAACGCTGCGACGAGGCAACTTGGAACAAAACAAGACTGTATGTGCCTTGGAGCAATGTGAAAGTGAGCTGGAGCACAGGTGGTGTTTTCACCTGTCCTCCCAGTGAAAGGAATGGGTTTAGGAAGGAAGAGATGAAGCGAAAAGGTGAATGCCTGGCTGTGTGGCTGATGCCATACTCAAGGTTTTGGCTTCTATGACAATGGATCTGCCTTTGAGAAGCTGGGTCTGTTGGGAGCTGATGGGATTCACCTGACCGAGTGGGGCAAGAGGGTCTTTGCCAACAAGCTGGCCAGACTGATAAGGAGAGCTTTAAACTAGAGTTAGCAGGGGAAGGGGATGGAGTTTTGAGCGACAGAGGAGCCGGGTGCT